>NW_028327179.1:68112518-68712518 GCF_987537825.1 Furipterus horrens
ACTATAAAGAAACAGGCATATTCAAGGAGTTGAGTTTATTATGGGATGGTCACACAATTTCCTGAAGCTCATCAAAGGCACTCAGTTTTAAAGCCACTACAGAAACAAACGGTGTGTGACTGTGGAAGGTGGTGGCAATTTTTCTATATTGTTGCTGTTGTTGTAAGCAGAACCCCACCACCACCACTGAAGCTTGCATTGTGTAAAATACCAAAAGAAAAAAAAAAGAAAAAAATGAAAAAATGAAAACAAAAAGAAAAACGTATCAACACACGAACCCAGAAATAGTCCTGGTAAAAATTCACAAATATTTCTATAATTGGATAAATGTCTTATCACATTGTTTTTAAATTATTTTTTATCATGTGTTAAAGTCCTCCAGAAATAGAAATTTTCTTCACCTGAGCCTCTTATTTGCCACAAAATTCTAATGTAACGATTTTTAATTGATGTGCCATAAGAATTTTTCAAACATGCAATTCCTGACTGTTTAGTCAGGCATACTGACCTCTTTTACTTTAGATTGTAAAAAAAAGAAAAGAAAAAAAAAGACAACAACCAACACAACAATAGCCATCCAATGTGAGTGAATCAAAATTATACATTTTTTGTCAGTTGGACAAAAAATATATTTTTTTATGTGCCAAAGAATTTCAATAATTAGTTTATGTGTGCTATATCATGAAAAGTGTTGAAAATCAGTGTTCTAAAGGGGAAGAATGTTAGAACATGGGTTACTAAACATATAGATTGTGATCTGTTGATTTGTCATCTTTTATATTGGTTCATTAAATTTGATATATATGTTGTTTAGAAAGGAATTATTAGAGATTGAGCTGCCTCCAATGCCCAGGCTCGGTTGGAAACTTCTCTCTCCAGCAGAAGTTTCACCATCACAGTGGAACAAATTTATCCGGGACACTATTTTGTCTGGGGGGAGAAAGGAGGTGGCTGTTCCTTCTAGTGGAGAAAATGCAAGACCTTCATTACTCATGCCTTTTATTGAGAAAGGTATGCATGGGAGATATAAGGTCAAAATTCATAAATCATCAATTAGCTTTCAGGCACCTGAATTACAGTTGACAGCTACTGATTATAGATATCAATATAGAGGGCAGAGTGACTAGTCTGTGTCAGTGTCAGGGTCTATTAAACATCTTGATGCCACACTGGCATTAGGTGCAAAGTTTCATACATCCTTTGCTACAGATTGTTTATGGTTAACTAGGACATAAGAAAAGCAGAGCAAACTCTAAAGCATAATATGTATTCTTTAAAGCCAATTACAATGGGAACCCGGCAGGGGTGGTGGTGGTTGCTCACAGCTTGAGCTACAATTCTCGAAACCACAAGGAGCAGCTTCCCACAAGAGATGTCTCAGAAAATAATAGAAATGTAGAGTACCTTATCACACAGATAGGTTGAGGGAAAGCAGTGTTACTGAGTCCTTATTAACATTTATTAAGGTACAATTCCTTTGTTAGAAATAGCCAAAAGAACTTGGATTCCAGAAACAATGGTTGGACCCAACCAGAATAAGGTTTTTAATTTTTGTGAAATCAAAAATATTTGAGATCATGTAATTGTGTCAGTTTTATTGGCAAGTAAAACGTGTTGATCTCAGGTTAAATTCCAATTAACCATTGATTCAATTATTCAGTGATATACTGAATATGTCATGTTTTTTTCTCTCCCAATTTTGGAGCAGGTTAGTGAAACAGTTGAAGGAAATTTCTATTTCTGAAGAACTTTAATGTCATTGAATCATTTTAGTTTATATTACAGAGAATTGGATACAGGGAAGATGGATTTAGAGAAAGAGGAACCTAGGACCAAGGACCATTGCACAATGTGTGAGAATAATAATCTAACTTACATGAGCACATGCACATATACACAATTACAACCTTTTTTTTCAGATGGAGTATCTACTTATAAATATCACTCATCTAGAATTGAAGGGTTGGTTTTGTTGTTGTTGTTTTGCACATCCAGCCTACAAAAGACTGTTAGGACTGTGTGTCATTGGGTTCTGGATTACTTATTTTTATCAACTTGTTATTGAGTCTGTCGATGATTTATCTATTTTGTGTTCCTTTTTTTTCTCACTACATGATATTCTCTTGATGGAAAATGAAGATTGCTGTGCCCACTGTATCCTGGCCTGCTTGTTCTGTGAATTCCTGACCCTCTGCAACATTGTCCTGGGACAAGCTTCATGTGGCATCTGCACTTCAGAAGTCTGCTGCTGTTGCTGTGGAGATGAAATGAGGGATGACTGTAACTGCCCTTGTGAAATGGATTGTGGCATCATGGATGCCTGTTGTGAATCATCAGACTGTTTGGAAATCTGTATGGAATGCTGTGGAATTTGTTTTCCTTCATAAATATTTTATCTTTGTGTTAAAACTGGAGAGTGTTTAAAAAAAATTAGTGAAGAAGAAAAGCACATGGTAAGATTCTCATTAAGCAAGCAACCAAATATTTGCACTGTTAATGCATTTAAACTAATCTCAGAAAGTCTTCTTCTTTTTCCCCTCTAACCAAATCTATGTGGTTTAACTACTTTTAAATTTATTAGTAGGATACAATGACTAAGAGACATTTTGACCAAAAAAAGCTGAATGTCTCTCCCTTTTCATACATATTTCTATTTCTTTTAATCAGTCTCAGAAATCTCTTTATCCAAATGCATTATTTCTCACTGGGTACTAAAACCAGACCATTTTTTAAAAAGATGTGTATCTATTAATGGTTAACAATAAACGTTTTTACTTTAAAATAAATGTTGGGAAACAAATCCAAACAATAGTTGGGCACCCATTGTTTATCTGCATGCTCTGTTCTCTACTTTCTCAATTTGTTCAACAGACATTGAGAGCCTACTATGGATCATCTCTTGCTGAGAAGCAGAGATGGATGTCATTCAGTTTCCACCCACAAGAGAATACATTTTAGCAGAGGAAAGGTACCTATAGAAAGTGAACCACAAGGCACACCAAAGTGAGGATTATGATAGAGAGAGACTCAAAAAGGCTATAGAAATACAAAGAAAAGAACAGGTTATATCTGCTGGAATATTCAGAAGGCTTCAAGGAGAATGTGACATTTGAGGAAGCCTCTAAATTCATCTGCTGCTTGAATGATTATTTAGATTTAGAACAAAGTTTTAGGTGAATAACCTGAACTGTGTGTGCCCTTTAGCAGTTAAAGGAAAACTGCCTTAAGTATGTATTTTCTTTAGTTGTAGGGCTATAGCTTTAAAAAAATGATAAAGTTTAATTTAAAAATATGCATTTTATACACATAATTTAACAGTTATAATGAAATTTTAGATAAAAACATAAGGCCTTATTAAAAGCTATATTTTATAAAGAATGTGAAATAGTTTTGACAAATTGCATTTGAAATAGTTGTTTAATATTACAATACCAATATTTTGATTTTGTTTTATTCAAAACCTTTTTTATTTGAGAGCCGTGTGTGTGTGTGTGTGTGTGTGTGTCTGTGTGTTTTTTAAAGGGGGAGGTTGTATGTTTGTTTTGGTTTGTGTCTTAAATGTTATGTTTTATAAACACAGTTAATTTTCAATTAAGCCATCCCAAGCAGTGGGAGACTCAACATCCACTACTGTGACCAAATGTCAGTATTGCAATTTTATGTTAAATTTACCTAATATGGCATATTATAAAACCTTAAGGGTACAAAAATAAGTCAATTACACAAGTAAGTATTATTTATTGAGATAAGAGACTTTGTGTTGCACAGATAAAAGGAAGAAGAAATTTTCACACTATGACCTCTGCCAAATTCTATCTTCCCAAAGTTGCAGCTTGGTTTGATTTAATATAATTTCTTGTAGTAATGTTAAAAAAAAAAAGTGTATTTTTAATTTTTCTGGTTGAATATCAGATTAAGAGTAAAAACAAATGCTTTTTTTTTAGGAAGCTTTTAGCAAACCATGCCTTTTAAGAGAGGTTTTAAATCTAAAGCATGACAATGCCACCTACTTTTTTTTGTTTGTTTGTTATTGTTGTTGTCATTCTTTGAGATGAAACCTAGTTTCTACTTACTTAAATGACTTAAAAACAAAGTTAGAAAGTTCTTGAATCCCCCTTTACACACTTGAACATACACAACTTTAAATTTTCTGGTTTGAATAGAATTCTAGTAATCATCTGTCTTTCTTGTCTAAACAGTGTGTTTCATTTTGTTACATCAAATATAAGAACATGTTTGTACTATTTCTTAGTAACCAGAATTTGAATATTTATGTATACCCAGAATTATCTTAGGTATATATTTTAGGAGGTAAGAGTGTCATCTTTGTATTGACATATAAAGCCTTCTAATGGACCTGAAAATTTTAAACTCTCACTTTTTATCCTGCAAATTTTTCAACTAAATGGTTTGTCTGTATTTAAATATATTCTGCTACTATTCACGATAAAAATATGAGTACTTTTAAAACATTTCTCTGTAAGAGAGAACACTAATATAATTTTTATTTTCATATTTTACCCATATTACTTTTCCTCTATTGTCTACTTTGCAGTCATTTCATAAAATACCTTGTATTATTTTTTTAAATTAAGTGAAAAAATTAGAGTAGGCAAATATGAAGATAGTGTCAATATATTTTAGAATTTCTGTATGTAAAATGTTTTGTTGAATTATATGGCCATCATGACTAAGTTTATAGTTTATAAATGTGGAAACTTAATCTTAAATATTTTTAAGCTCAACCTGTATTATCCTGAATACATTACTTTGAAATAAAAAAAGTTATCTCTCGTTCTTTAGAATACTTTCTAGATATGCCCTATGTATTTGATATTTGAACAAATTCAACTATAATTTTAAAACCTGCGGCTTTTATCTTCTTACTTCCTTTTTTGAAGTTTTTCTAGTCTCCTTATAGAAATCATATGACTTAATACCCATAATGAACTCTGATTCAGATTAGTTTATATTGCAAATCACAGTTGATACATGATTTTGAAACAGTGTTTTTAAAAAGATTCATCGTAAGTCAAAATACAAGTTTTGTACCTTTTTTATTTATTTACTTTGGAATTATTTTCCAATTTATAAACATTAAGGTAATTTTTAAATATATTTTATTGGTTATGCTGTTATAGTTGTCCAAATTTTTCTTCCTTTGCCCCCATCTGCCGGGTAACACCCTCCCTTCCAGCAATGCCCCTCTTAGTTCATGTCCATGGGTCATGCATATAAGTTCTTTGGCTTCTCCATTTCCTATACTATTCTTAACAGCCCCCTGTCTATTTTGTACCTACCAATTATGCTTCTTAATCCCTGCACTTTTTCCCCAGTTCTTCCCTTCCCCTCTCAGCTGATAACCCTCCAAATGATCTCCATATCTCTGATTCTGTTCCTGTTCTGGTTGTTTGTTTAGTTTGTTTTATTAGATTCAGTTATTGATAGTTGTGAGTTTCTTGCCATTTTAATGTTCATACTTTAGATCTTATTTTTCTTAAATAAGTTTCTTTATCATTTCATGTAATAATGGCTTGGTAATGATGAACTTTAGCTTTACCTCGTCTGGGAAGCACTTTATCTCCCCTTCCATTCTAAATGATAGCTTTGCTGGATAGAGTAATCCAGGTTGTAGTCCTTGCTTTTCATCACTTTGAATACTTATTGCCAGTCCCTTCTTGACTACAAACTTTTGGGAGGAGGAAATCAGCTGATAGTCTTGTGGGAATTCCTTTGTAGGTAACTCTCTGCCTTTCTTTTGCTGTTTTAAAGATTCATGTTTTATCTTTAACCTTTAGCTTCTTAATTAGGATGTGTCTTGGTGTGGTCCTATTTGGGTCCAACTTGTTTGGGACTCTGTGCTTCCTGGACTTGTATATCTATTTCCTTTGCCAAATTAGGAAATTTTTCTTTCATTATTTTTTCAAATAAGTTTTCAGTTTTTTGCTCTTCCTCTTCTCCTTCTGGCATCTCTGTGATTAGGATGTTAGTATGTTTGGAGATGTCCCAGAGGCTTTTGATACTCTCCTCAGGTCTTTTTGTTTTGTTTTGTTTTTTAAATTCTTTATGTTTGCTGTTCTGGTTGAATGCTTATTTCTTCCTTATGTTTCAAATCATTGATTTGAATCCCGGCTTCATTTCTTCCATGGTTTGTTCTCTGTAGATTTTTCTTTATTTCACCAATGTAACCTTCATTTTTTCCTTTATGTTATTGCTATGTTCAATGAGTTCTTTGAGCACCCTGATCACCGCTGTTTTGAACTCTGCATTCGATAGATTGGTTATCTCTCTTTTTTTTTTTTTTTTTTTTTTTTTTTTTTTTTAGTTATTTTTCTCTTCTTTCATTTGGGTCAGACCTCTTTGCCACCTCAGTGTGGCAGCTTCCCTGTGTTTGTGTCTGTGTATCAGGTAGAGCTGCTTTGACTCCCTGTTTTAGTTTGGCCTACTAAATTGGCACCTGTAAATTGTGTCGGGTGGAGCCTTAGGTCATCACCAGGGTAGGGCAACCTGCTTCACCACTTTGTCGCTCTGTGTGGGGGAAGTTCTGAGAGGGAACAGTGCCACTGCCTTGGCTTCTGGAGACTTACCCAGCACTTGTCCTGTTTTCAGTTACTTCACCCTCTTCCCATATGCAACTGTTGCCCTTCCAGCTGTTGCATTGGTGCTGAATCCCAGAATGGGTGGGTTTGCATACATTCTAAGACCATGTGGGACCCTTAAGCAGAGTCTCCTGAAAATCCATCAGTTCCTTCTGTTGCCCCAACCCCCACTGGTTTTTACAGCCAGAAGTTGTGGGGATTTATTCCTGGCACTGGAACCCTGGGCTCTGCATTCTGGTCTGGGGCTGGGATCACTCCCAGTATCCACCCCGATTTTTATACACCATCACTGCTGCCTCACCATGCTAAACTGCATCTCCTCGGCTCTCCCCCCATCTTCCCATCTCCACCCCTCCTACACATCTAGATGAATGTGGCTTCTTTAAATTCATGGTTGTCAGACTTCCATACAGTTAGATTTTCTGACAGTTCTTGGTGTCATTTGTTATGAGATTTAGTTGTAATTCTCTCTGGTTGTGCAAGGAAGTGAAGCATTTCTACCTATGCCTCCATCTTGACTGGAAGTCCAAGGTAGTTTTTTTATATGTCCTTAGATTAAATATGAAAGAACTATGAAATTAGTATTAGATTTAATAAATTTTACCTAAAAACAAGTCACCAGAAGTATTTTCACCTAGGTTTTTGGTTGGCTCAATTCTTAAGTAGTAGGAAAGTTTTTACAGTTAGTGCTTAAACCTCCAGTCACTTTAATAAAAGTATTTTTATTTAGAAATATAATAATTTTATTTTCTGTGTTCTTACAGTGTATCAACTATGTCCATTTCTCTCACCTGAAGTAGTCAAGTGTTTCTGTGAACACTTCAAGGATTAACCAAGGCAATCTTATGTAATAACTTTCCATTCTTTATACAAACTTTTATCAGTGCCCTAGATTGCAATGCTATGTCAGTCACTGCCTAACATAAATAAGACTCAAGTCCAAAGGCTTTGTGTCTTACCTTCTTGAATTCCAGTTTAAATGCTTAGATTTACCCAACCAGCTAATGAATAAGTTTATTTATTAATAATATTATGTTTCAAGTTATTCAAGACTTTATGCCCTTTCCAATTACTTGTGATTTGTAGGCCTGTAGGTTTGTTACATCAAATCTGACAGTCAAGGGAAAATTTCATCAAATACTAAAATAGCAATTTTTCTCTTTTACACTAATTAATAAAGCTTGCCATTTTTTTCTTTTGTTTTTCAAAGCTTTTTAATACTTATATAGGTTGATTCCAAATTTAATATTTATATTTTTAAAGCAAAGATTAGGTACTACAAAGAGAGTCCTTTTTACCATTTTCATGCTCCACTATCACCAGTAACTTTTTAGTGACTTCTCTAGGCACCTGAAGAGAGTCCTATAACACTAAGGAAGTTTCAACCTAGGGAGGAAGTTTGGCACTTCCCATGAGAACATTCTTAGTTTCAGTGGTGACACTACTAATATTTACTTGCTTATTTAAGATTTCTCGTAGAGATTTTGGTTAAAATGGAGGGGGTTGTGGATAAGGGATAACATCATACAGCCCTAATGTGGAGGGTGTTTTTGCAAAAATTATGACTGATGACAAATACATAAATCCAAATGTATCTTCGCATTGCAAAATTCCCAGTGAATAACGGCTGCTTCCTCTATTTTAAATGCCTGGGAATTAAGATATTGGCTAAATGATAAAATTTTATTGAAGTCAGTGGTCAATCTGGAGGTGAAAAGGATTATAAGAAAAGCCACAGCCAAGCCCCACATAGAAAGCAGGATCTCTTGGCAAGCAGAAATCTGCACCACCCCATTCTTCATAAAACTGGGACAACAGTATGACATTTTCCATGGGAGCTACAACCATACCTCCCAAGCTGCCTGATGTCAATATGAGTAGTTAGTTTCCTGTCTTCCAACTGACTTTAGCTATTAGTTCTAGTTCAATTGTCTGGTCATCATTTATGACATCTATACCTTATCTCAGTGTTCACTAAAGGAGTCCTGAATTTTGTTGTGAGGTGACGACGAAAAAATAATTTTAGATAACCATCCTTTAACACATAACTGACATGGGATGTATATAACATGTGTGAGTTTCAGTTGAGAAAATAATTTTTAGAAAAATAGTGAAAAACAAATTCAGACAAATTCTAAGTTCAGCTTGAAAAATTGAAAAGGTTCTTAAGTTCTGTCTGATGCATAAAGGGATAGAAGCAAAGGAATTACATTCCAAAGCCAAGAAAGACAGTGTACAAAAGCAGTTGATTCACTTGACATAGTTCATAGCCTTTTGCAAAAGAATAAAAGCCTGTTGAACAGAGAACCAAAAGATCTCATTATAGGATGAAGCAAAGCCCTATTAAAGCTTGTGCACTAGTAACTATGTCTAAAAACAGCCTGCTGTTTTATATTGAACCAATACATTTCTTGGTAGGTTACTGTGTAAAAAGGTACGGAGCCTGTCTGCTGGATGCTATGCCAATTACAGATGTGGTAGAGTGGTGTCAAACACTTACAAATAGTTAGAATCTCAAGCAATCTACAGTGAAACAAAAATTTTAAAATGTCATCTCAAAACCTAGAAAGCATAGTTCATCCTGTGTGTCTGACTCTTAAAGAGTCCTGAGATCACCTTTATACTATAATTTAATGTGGATGCCTTGATCAGAATGCATAGTTATTTCAGGGACTTGAATAGTTACTGTGAGTTAAGGAGAATATCTTTCAAAAGTAACAACTTCAGATGACAAGACATCTGTGATCAGCTCTGCAGAAATTGTGTTTTCTTGGTGTTGAGGTGAAGAAGGAAGAAAATATCCATGAATACATATTTTATTAGATTTTGTTAGATCAACAGAAAGAATAATGGGGCATATTTACACAATTACACTTTAGTAAACTATTATGCCAAATTAACTATAATACATATTCTGGTAAAAAGTAAATTAAATTGCAATCCAAAAGCAATTTGACCGCTAAGGACATTTTTTACCTTATTATTCACAAACTAATTTATAAAATTAAATTTTAATCACTAAAGGAAGTGAAGCAATGGTGAGAATCAGAATTACACATTAGTTAAAGCAACGATATGCATTTCTTTTATTCAAACTCAGTGCTTAAAAAAGAACAAATCCATCATCTTGAAATTTGACTTGTAGGTTGACATTAAAAATAATATGAGTAGAATTTTCAGTAGTGTAAGCACAAAACTAGTTCAAGTTGTGTCACTCTCAATTATTGTACTCAGGTGGTGTGCCCATTAAAATTCCCACTTGTGGGTTTCACTCACTATGCAAATGGGGTCATTACCTGGAGAATTTAATTGGTTATGACACTGGGAGTAAGACTTTCCCTTTTAAAATAAACCTACCCACACTCATTTTCACTAGAAATTTGATTGTTATATATACACTGAATTGTTTTGCTCTCTAAATATTTATTAAAATTAGACTCTTTGCTTACTTTTTACAAATAATTCAAAGTTGATCCAAATTAATTTTGTATGGTTTTATTTGTTAGTCTAGAAGTCTAGTTGGAATGAATCTTTTGTAAGTCATATTATCAAAATACTATTAAAAACTTTTTTATACTTCACACCACCCATCACATGGATGCATTTCTTTTAAAGATTTTAATCATTTAATAGCATTTGAGAGGCTTCTCCAATTTTTCTCCCTTTAAAAAATGTACAGCTACTTCCTGGGTGTATAATAGATATAATATTGCTAAGTAACCATATAAAACTTGCAAAGTCTTTATTTGCACTGATAAGGTGGAAAAAGGACATTAAGGTGATAGTCAGAATTAGTTCTAGAGACACTTCCACACAGAGCCATAAGACAACTGAATTTAAGGAGAACAAACATCTAGACTTATCAGGGTGTTCACTTCATAGGGTATATAAATGTCTAATCACTATGTTAAACACCTGAAACAAATATAATATCACATGTCAACTGTAACTGAAAAATAAGTTTAAAAAGTAAAGAGGAAAGACAACAAATCAGTGTAAAAGTGTAGCTCTTCATATATCTACTACTTGTTTCATTAATTATGGTGATTTCAACTAAAGAAAACCTGAGTTTATAAGCTACCCTAACAAGACTATTGATAATGTCCTGAATGTAAAATAAACATTGAAATTGCAGTGTGGTTTAGTGCATAAAATATTAAACTGGGACTGGTGATTGATGGGGGGAAGAGGGTATAAGAGCACTAAATGATAAAAGAAAAAATACAATAAAGATTACATTAAAAAATTTTAAAAGGTTGGAAACCACTTGTATTCTGTTTCCCTGATGCAGTCATCTAATCTTGACTATTTTGATTGTCATACCACCTCAAGGTGTGATGTTTCATGATTAGACCAATATAAGGTGTTTAAAAATTCAAAAATATATACTAAAATTGGCAACTGAAAATTTAGTTCCCAGAAACTCACTTTACAACCAGTTCCCCGAGTTAACTTGAAGTGGGGACAGGATTGCTATAACTATTAATGATATAATCTCAGGGAAGCACTAACAATTCCTTGAAAAAGAGAGCTATGCATTCTAAATTTTTTATTAGTTTAGCTGGACTTAAAGATAATATTTCCCTTTGATGTAAAAAGAAATATTCTAAAAGTAAAGAAAAAAATAATTCCAAGGGTTGTGGAAGAAGAAATACTACAAAGTCATAACTGGACTATTGGGCAAGATTTTTAACATCTATAACTATGGGAAAATTCCCATGGAATATCAAATATGGATCCAAGTCTCTAACAGTCATTTTCCTATGATATTTCTAATTGTGCCCAGAGGATAAAAAGGAGTTGGTGCATCTAATAAATATAATAACTTACATGCACAAAGTTCTCTTTGAAGTTAATAGGACCTATGGAAAGGGGAGTATGCACCATAAAAATGGAGTGCAGCAGAATATAGTCCTTTCTTTTTAATATGCAGTGGTATTGTGACACATTAGGGTTTTCCTACTGCTTATTTCTTCTTTGTATGTGATGATTAAGTTGTGTGAAGTGCTCCATATGTAGAGGAAAGATAGCCAAAAAGAGAGGATGTGATAGTGCCTGACATTTGTTGAGCTTGTTTAACTTTTCAAGAGGAAATCATATCCATTTTCTCATTTGATCTTCACAATCCTATGAACCATCTAGTATATATATTTTTACTTCCACATCACAGATGAGAAAATTGGGAAAGATTTTGTACGTTTATTTCATAAAGTAACACAGTTCCTAATAGACTTAAGAAATTGATTTTTAGTTCCAGATCTTTCTATGAGAATGGCATATTTCTTAAATTATCTTACATATAACAATATAATAAATCATTTAATCACCACTGCTTGGCTTAAAGCTGAGGTGGGGATGTGGGGATTTTAAGCCTGCTCCATCTCTTCTTGTCTCCTATCTTTTCTCACCTGAGTGGGTATCATGACTGGGGCTGTAAGAGAGGCTGAATTCATAGTTACCGTGCTACTTCTCTCTCCTTTCTTTCTTTTTTAAAAAGTAGATTTTATTGATTATGCTGTTACAGTTGTCCCAACTTATTTTCCCTTTGCTTCTCTCCACCCAGTACCCCCTTTCCCTCCAGCAATCCCACCCCCCTAAGTTCATGTCCATGGGTCGTGCATATAAGTTCTTTGGCTTCACCCTTTCCTATATTATTCTTAACCTTCCCCTGTTTATTTTGTACCTACCAATTACACTTCTTAATCCTGCACCATTTCTCCCACTTCCCCCTCCCAGCTGATAACCCTCCAAATCATCCCTATACCTATGATTCTGTTCCTATTCTGGTTTGCTTAGTTGGATTTTGTTTTTATTTTTTAGATTCTGTTGTTGATAGTTGTGAGTCTGATGTCATTTTAATGTTCATAGTTTTAATGTTCTGATCTTCTTTTTCTTAAATAAGGCCCTTTAACATTTAATAATGGCTTGGTGATGATGAACTCCTTTAGCTTTACCTTGTCTGGGAAGCACTTTATCTGCCCTTCCATTCTAAATGATAGCTTTGCTGGATAGAGTAACCTTGGTTGTAAGTCCTGCTTTTCAAAACTTTGAATATTCCTTTCCAGTCCCTTCTTGCCTGCAGTTTCTTTTGAGAAATCAGCTCATAGCCTTATAGGAACCTCTTTGTAGATAACTCTCTTATTCTTTCTTGTTGCTTTTAAGATTATCTCTTTAACCTTTAGCATTTTAATTATGTGTCTTCACGTGGTCCTCTTTGGGACTAGCTTGTTTTGAACCCTCTATGCTTCCTGGACTTGTATGTCTATTTCCTTCACCAAATTTGGGAAGTTTTCTTTCATTATTTTTTCACATATGTTTTCAATTTCTTGCTCTTTTTCTCTTTCTGGCAACCCTATAATTTGGACATTGGCATGTTTAAACTTGTCCCTGAGGTTTCTAAGCCTCTCCATGTTTTCTTTGATTCTTGTTTCCTCATTCTGTACTGGTTGACTGTTTATTTCTTCCTTATGTTCCAAATCATTGATCTGAACTCTGTTTTCCTTCCCTTCACCATTGGTTTTGTGTGGATTTTCCTTCATTTCACTTAGCTTAACCTTCACTTCCTCCCTTACACGTTTGCCATACTTAGCATATCTGTCAAGTCTGTGAGTATCTTTATCACCAGTGTTTAGAACTCTGCATCTGTTAAGTTTGCTATCTCCTTGTTGCTTAGTTTTCCCACTGGAACCTTGATCTGTTCCCTGTTTGGGGCAACACTTCTCTGTCTCAACTTGAGAGTCTCCTGTGTTTTCCTCTTTGTCTTAGGTAGAGCTGTCGTACCTGTTACGTTGTAAGGGGCAGAGCTTTAGGTATTCGACAGTATGGAGTGACCCATTTCACCATGTTGTGGAGCTGTATGTTGAGAAGGGGTCTGAGAGGGAACAATGTCACTTGCTCAGCACTTGTCCCTTTTCCAGGCACTTCTCTCACTTCTCTCTCTAGCTATTGCTCTGGCCATGGTTCCCAGAGTGGGTGGGTCTGTGAATGTTCTAGGACCATGAGGACCCTTTGAAAAAGCAGACTCTGCTGAGAGACCATCAGTTTCTTCCTCCACTTCAGCCCCCACTGGTTTTCAGAGTCAGAAGCAATGAGGCTTTATATTCCCCAGCACTGGAACCATGAACTGTGAGGTCTGGTCTGGTGCTGAGAGCATTCCCCAGGTATCCTTCCCTACTTTTTAAAAATGTGTTACTATACTTTCCATTGTCCTGCTGCTGCTGCTGCTGCTGCTGCCACTACAGTTGCCACCACTCTGCTTCCTCTCTATCCTAGCTCCGCCCTTCTTACCTGTTTGGCTGAGTATTTCTTTTTTATATTTTTGTTTGTTGGGATTCCATGCAGTTTGATGTTCTGGAACGTCTGGTGGTCTCCATTTTCTTGTTTTTGTTTTTTAATATGCTTTATTGTTTATGTTATTACAGTTGTCCCAATTTCTTTTCCCTTTGTCCCCCTCTACCCCCTCCTTTCAGTTGTCCCCCAACTTAGTCTGTGCCCATTGGTTGTGCATATAGTTCTTATCTACATCTTCCTGTTACTCCACTCCCTCCTACTATGCTTCTTAATTCTTGTATCATCTCCCCCACTTTCCCCCTTCCCCCTCCCCATTGACCTGCCCCCAAAATGTTCCCAGTACCTATAATTCCTTTCACACTCCTGTTGCCTACTTAGTCTGCTTTTGTTTCAATTCCCTAGCTTCGATTTTGGTTGTTGTGATAGTTTTCATTTTAATGTCCATAGTTTTGATCCTCCTTCTAAACAAGTCCCTTTAACATTTCATATAACAGTGGTTTGGATCTGATGAACTCCTTCAGTTTTACTTTGTCCTGGAAGCATTTTCTCTGCCCGTCTATTCTGAACGACAGCTTCGCTGGATAGAGTAAAAGTGGTTGTAGGTTTTTGCTTTCTGTTACTTTGAATATTTCTTGCGAGTCCCTTCTTGCCTGCAAAATTTCTTTTGAGAAATCAGCTGATAGTCTTAATGGGACCCCTTTGTACATAATTCTTCTCTTCTCTCTTGCTGTTTTTAAGATTTTCTCTTTATCCTTAATTTTTGACATTTTGATTATAATGTGTCTTGGTGTGGTTCTCCCTGGGTCCGGTTTTTTTTTAACTCTCTGTGCTTCCTGGACCTGTAAGTCTATTTCCTTCCCTAAGTTAGAGAAGTTCTGCCTCAATATATTTTCACATAATTTTTTAATTTCTAGTTCTTCATCTTCTGGCAGCCCTATGATTGAATGTTGGCCCACTTATAGCTGTCTGATAAGTTTCTGAGTCTCTCCTCATTTTCCTCATTTCTCGTTTCCTCTTTCTGCACTGGTTGACTTTGTTCCTTCCCTATGTTCCGATTTGTTGATTTGATCCCTGGTTTTCTTGCCCTCACCACTAGTTTTGTATGTGTTTTTGTTCATTTCAGCAGGACTAACCTTCATTCCTTCCCCATCTTTGTTTAAGGTGTGCTGTTAGGTCAGTAAGCATTTTTACAACCAAAGCTCTGAACTGAGCCTCAGAAAGATTTCCTATCTGCTGCTTCGTTAGATTAGATATTTGCTATCTGGTCAGCTGCATCACCGGGATCTCTATCATGATCTGTGCCATCCTGACCATTTTGTGTTTACCTTTGATTCCTGGGCAGGGCTGTCACACCTCCTATGCTATAGGGGGCGGAGCCCTGTGCACTCATCATAACTGGGAGACCCATCCCATGACGCTGTGGCATTTTCTGCAGGGGTGGGGGTCCAAGATGGATTCCTGCTGTTCATTCTCTGCAGAGAGACTGGGAGCCTCCTCCTCCATCCCCACCCTCTCCAGGCATCACAATCCAAGGCAATGGAGGTCCGCCTTCTCCAGCTTTGGAATAGCAAGATGATGGGTCTGGTCTGCAGCCAAGGGTGCTCCCCAGGCGCTTCTTACCTCTCTCTAAATATGGCTGTCTGTGCTTACTGCTCTCCTGCCTCCATCGCTGCTGCTCCTGCACACAGCACAGCTTGAACTCTCCTCCCCTGTTTTGCCCCTCCTACCTGTCTGGATGAGCACCACTTCTTTATTACTTCATATATTGGACTTCTATTTATTTTCTGGAACTTCTGGTTATTCTGGTTTTGCAGAAGTTGTATTCCTTCTTAGTTGTGGAGGGAGGTGGAGGGTATCAGTCTAGGCTTCCATCTTGGCCAGAAGTCTCCTGTGTTTGTTTGCTTCCATGTCTCAGGGAAAGCTGTTGCTCCTACTACATTGTAAGGGGTGGATCCTTAGGTATTCTTCAGTAATGGGTGACCTGTTTCACCACGTAGTGGCACTGTATGCAGGGGAGGGGTCTGAGAAGGAACAATTTCGCTTTCCCAGCACTCACCCCCTTTCCAGGTATGTTACAGAACCCCTGGGCTGCTCCAATTGGAAACAAACCCATGGGCTCTTTAGTTAGGGGTCCAATTGCCTGCCTCCAGAATTACAACTCTTAATACTTCAGTTGAGTGAAAAGAAAATTGTTTATTTAATAGTTACACATATTCTTGCCTCCCCCCTACCAAACCTAGCCAGTTTTAGGAAGGTCAGAAACACCATTTCACTACTTCCCAAACACAGTTCAGCTTTACCAGCAGCTGCCAATCATTCAATCTGATTGGGGAGGTCCTTTCTGTGCTGTGGTGTCCTTCAGCTCTCAATACAAAACCGCTGGGATTCTCAGCCTCCTTGCAAACTGTCTTCTTTCTGTAAACCACATAGATCTCCTCTCCTTCTCCAGAGCACCCCTGCGAACACCCGCCAGGGAGGGAGACAGCCCCAGAGCGCGCCCCCCCTAAAGTGTTCGCAGCTGCCTATATATCCCTGACTGCGTCCTCTGACGCAGTGGGTGTTGCCAACAGTTCTGACCATTTACAGAACCCCACATAGGCTCTGTGTGCTTTTCATACCATCCCCTGGTTCAAGACTCCTCCCATCCACCTGACGCCTTGGAAGCATCCAAGCAATTTTGCATAATGAAAGACACCAGCCACCAGCCTCAGGTGTGTGGAGGCATTCTGAAAGCTGCTTCCTTCTTCCCATCCCCCAGCCGCAAACTCTGGGGATTTTTGGACTCCCCTGTTTCTGTAACAGGCACTTCTCCCACTTCCGCACCGAACTGGTGCTCCTCTTGCTGCTGCCCTGGCCATTGTCTCACAGTGGGTGGGTCTGCAGATGTTCTAGGTCTGTGAGGGCCCTTTAAACAAGCAGACTCTGCTGAGAGACTGGCAGCTTCCACCTCCATCCCAACCCCCACTGGTCTGCACAGTCAAAAGCAATGAGGCTTGATTTTCCCCGGTGCTGGGACAGTGAGCTGCGAGGTCTGGTGAGGAGCTGGGAATGCTCCCCACATGTCCTTCCTGGCTTTTTAAAACATGTAACTGTTCTTTCTGCTGGCCTGCTGCTATTGCCACGACTGCCACCACCACACCGCGTCCTCTCTGCTCCGGCTCCACCCCTCCTCCCTGTCTGGATGAGTATTTCTTCTTTATATCTTTGTTTGCTGAACTTCCATTCACTTTGATTTTCTGGAACTTCTGGTTGTTTCTAGTTTTGAGGTAGTTGTATTCCCTCTTAGTTGTGGGTGGAGATTCTGTGTGTCTACCTACACCTCCATCTTGGTCAGAAGTCACCATTTCTCTCTTATTGCATGTGTTGACCTAAAATTTTTCGCTGTCTTGCGCCTATTTACCAATGATGGTCTTTTTTTTTTTTCCAAGATGGATAAGGAATCAAGAATTATATATTTTTCCCAAGACTGTATACCAGTCATTCTTCATTTGTCTCTGCAGATGGGTTCAGTGTCTCTGCCTCCTCTGTCCCAGGCTCCCTTGCTTTCTGATTTCCAGTTTGCTCTGGCTGATGGCACATACAGGAACTCAGAACGTGGGAGGATAGAGAGAGGGCAAAGTATTGATTTCTGCCTCACTAATTTCTGGGCAGTGATTTTCCACAACCTACCACCCGTTCCTCCATACAAGAAGCTCCTGTTCAGCAACTGCTCTCCTACATCGACACCTTCCTGGTTTTGCCCCTTCAGGCATAGAGGAGTACTGTTTCCAACACTGTTGCTCATTCCTGGTACTTCAAATTCCCTTTTTGGTTACCTTACAACTGATTGCTCTTCTGCAAACAGTCCCTTTCATCAAATGCTCTTTAAATAAGCCATTTGAATGAGCCATTTGTTTCTTTCCAGTACTCTGTCTAATAAGGTAGTAAGAAAGATTGAGTTTATATGTACACAAATGCACATGTTTTCTTAATCCCACCTTGTAACCATGTATTTCTAAGATTTAGCAAAATAATGTAAATCCTGGTGGTCTCTTTTTTTTATGTTTAAAAAAATTAATTAATTTTTGTGAGGGACCCCCGCTTTGTAACAATTCCCCCCTCTCAGAGTTAAGACCATTTATAATCTTATAAAGGACAATGGGGGAAGGTCTCGTCCTCCTCTAGCTGCTTCAAGCTGGACATGGTCATCGTTCTACCTACCCTTGAGTCCAGAAATCCCTAATAAGTGTAGGGGTGTGGAGAGGAGGGTGGCCTTTCCACATAGGGAAGGATCTTGCAGACTCCATGTTATTTGGCTTTCCCCGGGCAACAACATGCTTGGTTAAAAAAGCTGACACCCTTGTTGTATTCTGAGGGCAACGGATTTGGCAACAGGGTTAAAAGGCATCATTAAAACCATTAACACTAGATGACAAAAGGCAGGGATTAATTAATTTTTCAATGTCCCACATTAGGAAAAAAAAAAGGTTTTTTTGGAAGAAGGTGTGCAAGGCACATCACCCCTGTCTAAAGCCATTTTTCCCATTATACTTAGTTGGGGCTGAGGGGAGTATTTTAGGCTTCCCCTCTCAGACCTCTGGGCCCTTGCTGTCCAAACCATTACAATAAAAAAGAGAAACCAGTTTTAAAGTGAAGCCCACAGACCACCCTGTCCTTCACTAACTGAACCACTTTGTTCAGCCAAAACGTTGAGTCTCAGGAGGCAGCAATGCAGACATGATTAAGTGAGGCCTATGTGTACAGATAATCACTCAGGTAATGAGATTATGGGCTTATGCCCTATGAGAAAAGAACACACATGTTAATTTATGCAACATAACCCACAAACCAATTTCTAGGTTTGCTAGACTGTCTTACTAAGAAGACATCCATTTGCAAAGCATTTGAAGTTCTTGCCTGTAAATTAAGCATCTTTGATGACATCACAGACCTGGTTTAACTTTCAAATGAAAACAAACTTTAAATGAAAGTAAACTTGAAAGGCAGTTAGCTGCATTAGTTTATAGTCTATCACTAAGCATTTTGATTTTCCATGAATTACGATTTTCTCCTTAAGATTACTCTCCTTGTCATTAAAGGGACTGCATTAAGTCCAGTTTTAATTTATCCTATTTGTTTCCATAAATACAAGAGCAGCAAATGATCACATATGACCTTTAAGTCTGCTTTGCTGGAACTTACACAAGGAACATTTAGGGTGACATTCAGTCTGCCCTCAGGGCACAGAAGCTGAGCCACATACCTGCCATTCAGCCTTGCCTGTAAACACCTGTATTTTCCAAGTCCTTCAAGTTTTTTATTGTGCCTTAAGGTTCCTTCTAGCCATCTTTGAGAAGAGCACCCTTCATTACTTCTCTGGAAAGATTGTCATAAACTGAACAACCAACCAAGTTACCAGGCCTTTTTTCTTGTGGGCTTTTATTACCTTCAAAAGTCAATCCCAGTTTCTTGGGGTTTTTTGGTAACAACCAAAAACCCAGGCATGCCTCCGTTAGGCATGACATTGCAGTCAAAGTCTTGGTTAGCAAAATCTCTATTAACAACTGGTCTTATTAGTTTTATGCAAAAAATCTTATGTCATTACTTACTTCTTCAGAATGCCAAAATCTGTAGAGATCAGGTAGGGAGAAAAATATACAGTGTGAAGGAAAATCCTTGTCCTTATAATATTAACTAAAATTGCACTTTCATGCTTTAGATTTCCTTTTGTTCACTCCCCTACATGTGAAGGTTTTTTTGGGGGGGTGTGAGGTAGGGGGATTTGCAGGCTCATTTATTTATTTATTGTGGTTTTATTTTTTTCCACTAAAATATATTTGTTCATTTTTCTATTAAGTTGTTCCACTTTTTTCCCCATTGCACCCCCCCCTGCCCACCCCATTCTCCCACAATCAATCTCCATTTCATTGTCCTTGTCCATGGGTCATTTATACATGTTCTTTGACTAGAGCCTTCCCCTTTAAACCCCTCTTCTCTCTCTCGCCCCTCCTCCCTTGTCACTGTTATTCTGCTTCTTGTTTACATGTCTCTGGTTCAGTTTTGCTAATTTGTTCGTGTTGTCCATTAGTTTCTTGTATTAGGTGATATCATATAGTATTTGTGTTTCATTACCTGGCTTAATTCACTAAGCATAATCCTCTCTAGTTCCATAAATGTTGTCACAAATGGAAGGAGTTTCTTCTTTCTTTCTGCTACATAGTATTCCATTGCATAGATGTACCACAGTTTTTTGATCCACTCATCTACAGATGGACACTTAGGGTTTCTAGCACTTGGCTATTGTAAATAGTGCTGCTATGAACATAGGGCTGCATAAGTTCTTTTGTTATTATCGATAGGTATTTATTCATTGTTTTGTAGTTGTGTTCTTCTCTGTCTCTGTTTGTTTCTTCATCTTCTTAAGGCAGACCATTTAGCATCTCTTGCAATGCTGGTTTGGTGGAGATGTATTCTTTTAGCTTTCTTTTGTCTAGGAAACTCCTTATTTCACCTTCCATTTTGAATGAGAGCCTTGCTGGATAGAATAGTCTTGGTTGTGGACCTTTGTTTTTCATTGTTTAAAAAATTTTTTGCCATTCCCTTCTGGCTTAAAGTGTTTCTGATTAGAAATCTGATGATAGCCTTATCAGAGCTCCCTTGTTTATTACTAGCTGTTTCTTTCTTGTTGCTCTTAGGATTTTCTCTTTGTCTTTCAATGTTGCCATTTTAATTATGATATGTGTTGGAGTGGGCCTGTTTGAGTTCATCTTCATTGGGACTCCCCATGCTTCCTGAACTTGAGTGACTGTTTCTCTCATCAAGTTAGATATTTGTCTCTATGATATGGACAGTCAAATCTAATATCACAAGAGCTACACTAGACACTTCAGAAATTTACTTAGCCATTCCAGGTTTAATGCTCACATATTTCCATGCTAAAATTTAACACTACTAACAAGCTTGGAATGGTAGAGCTAAGGAAAGAAGGTATCCAAAGTTTGTGACTGAGTTTCCAAAGCTTTAGGATCCCTAGAGATGACGAGGTTTTTCTTTATTATGACAATCTGAAATTATTTAACCATGATTATTAACATAAGCAGATGCATAATAGAAATTTGAACTTGGAAATTAATCCATCCAGAAATGTTCATTAGGTGATCCTATATGAATGTAACCAATAGTATTTAAAAAATTTATTATAACATCTATATGCCTCCAGAGTTAGATAGTTCTAATCTTAAGTAGGTCCAGTATCAACTTTAGATCCAGTTTAACCCTAAGTTAGTAAATTGACAATATTTTACTTGGCACCCTAACATCCAACCAGTTATTTGAGGAATATTCACTAGTCACCTTTTTGTGCTAGACCATATTCTGGAAATAGTGATATCAAGGTATCCATCAACAAGTTCTCAGTTGAAACAGAAAGCGACAGAGACACAGAGAGAGAGAGAGTGAATGAACATTGATTTGATAGAATTAAAGAGTTATGATAAAGAGAGGTATAATTGTTATAAGAACAGAGAGGTGAGAGTGAATAAGGTTCCCTACAAGAGTCAGAAAGTTTTTCCAGTAGAAGTATGCATTCAGACTAATATTTGAAGAAAGAGTAAATGTTCATTTGTATGTTCTCAAGTTACAGTACTGTTGGAAAGCATAGAGAATAGAGGGTGATGGGAAGAAGATGAACTGAGCCCAACAAGGCAGGACCATAAGTGCCTTCCTGATGGCTTCTGAACTCTGACCTGTAGCAATACATAGCCATCTGAGAATTATAATCAAGAAAATAGTGAGATCAAATTTATGTTACAGAGTCAACCTGGCTACAGGTTCCATTAGTCCCATCTGGGATCACCAAAACTATTACAGATCAAAAGGGGGTTCTTTCATGTGGTGCCTTGGTGTAAAACCCAACAGCTAGTGTTGAGGAAAACAGGTCTTTATTTACAATATTTCAACCTGGGGAGGGCAGTGAGCATTTCAGCTCAGCGCCCTGTTCTTCCATTAGACCCAGCACTTCCCTTGCTCCCCAAAAGGCTATAAGCCAAAAACTTGCCCAGAAGTTCCCGATCCCTATCTGTCAGCTGTCTCCTTCAGGATCTGGGATATGATGTCATCAGCCTCTGTATAACAGTCCAGGAAAACATGTGCTTTGCCTTTTCAAAGCTGCATGGTATTCTCCCTTTCAAAACAGCATGGAGTTCTCCTCTGCCCTCCTTGCAAACTGTGTGGAGTTCCTCGCTTCTTTTTTATAAACTGCATAGAGTTCTCTTGATAAAATGTCTGCCACCTATTTTTAAACCCCTGACTTGTGTCCTGTGATGCAGTGGGTGTGTTACCCAGTTCTGATCATTCACAGAACCTTGTGCAGGCTCTGTGTACTCTTTCCTCACCATTTCATGGTCAAAACCCCTCCCATTTTCTTGGGGCCTTGAAAGAACCAAAGCTATTTGTATAACTAAGAAACTAGCTACTAGCCATAGTCATGCAAAGGCATCTTAAAAGCTGTTCTCTTTTCCCCATCCCCCAACCCACAGGCTCTGGGGATTTTTGGAGATCCCCACTCTGTAACATTTATATTTTGATAGTGGGGATTAAAAATAAACAGGTAGACTGTTAAAAGATTGTGCATTCATTTACACAAAAGATGGTGACGAAAGGAGACTTGACTTGGGATGGTGAACACATGATACAACATACAGATGATGTATCATATAATTGTATACATAAAACCTATGTAACTTATTAACCAATGTCATACCAATAAATTCAATTTTTTTAAATGGAGAAAAATTAATTAATTGCATTAATTGTTAATATTTTATTCATTAATTATTGTATTTTTTTCATTACCATTTATATTCCTCCATCCTGCAATCACAACCCTGTTGTCTATGTCCAGGAGTATTTTTCATTTTTGCTCAATCCCTCCACCCACCAACTGCCTTCATTTAAAAAATGGTGAAGACCTAAACTAAGGCACTGGCCATTAAAACAGAGGAGGGAGAAGTAAATTAAACACATTTCTGGAAGAAAACTAAAAAAATTACTTAGTACATATTAAATGTGCCTAGTCTTTGCACACAAAACCAAGTGTATGAATATTAAATATTAGTTTTAAATCACATTCATGTTTCAGGCCACAAATATCATAGTTTTATTAGGTGAGATAATGAATCTGAAGAAGCTTATAAACAGTTTCACCCATATTAGGAAATTTCATCAGAATTCCACTTAGGATTTACATGGTAGGAATGGTAGTATATATAATATTCAGGTAGGTGAACTAGTGAGACAAATGCAGAGTAAAATCTTCCAGTTCTCTATTATGCTAAGAATGTATGCTTATATATGTAAACCAGGGGGTAGGAGAAAGAACTGAGAGGAAGACAGGAGCAAAAAAGACATAAGCAAAGGATCTCCATAGTGCCTGGCATATAGAAGGTATCCATTTACATCTTTGTTGAATTAATACATGAATAATATATACATATATATACAGCATGAATAACTTAATGTATAAAATTGGATATGTATTGTTGTGGACCCCCAACCCATAGAAATCTCTTGGTGTCGTGGATAAAATGAAAACTTCCCAGGCAGCTTGTGCTAGGGGAGAGAAGGCAGGCAAATGTCTAAGAGACAAATGCCTCGATTGCCTTCCTCCAAGGTCTTTTATTGAGTGCAGTAAGCTTAAGGGCATATAGCATGCACATAAAGATCATCAATCAATGTTAAACAGTGCTGATTACAGAAAACAGATATTGTTCAGGGATAACAATTGAAGGAACATTGAGATCTCCCTCAGGTCAGGGTACATTGAACACAAAGACTTCAGATGGCCATAAAACAGGGAGGGTGAGTTCATTTTGAGTTAAAGTTAAAACCTTTGCTGCTGGTACAATAAAGCAATCAAGCAAGGTAAAAGAACAGGACAAGCTTCAAAGGACATTAAGCATTTTCTCATGGCCCAATTCCCACCAGGGCCCACTGGCTATAACACCAAGGCACATATGCACCCAGCTTTCCCGGTTTTATGGTCAGGTCTTAGAGGCTTCATTTCCTTTGCCTGGCCTGCACAGGGCTCCAAGTCTTGATACTTTCCCAGGGAGACCCCACCAGTGTATTACTACAATACATTGCTTAACAATTATTAGCATAATAACTGAAAGAGGGCAGAAATATCCACTGCTCTATAAACACAGGATTGATCATTTTTAAGAAAATTAACAGATTACTAACCAGTTCTGATTACTAACTGATTCGTTAAATGAATTATTCTCTAACTGGCTTAATGAAAAATTCCAGTCCAGTCATAAGTATTAGGTAATGTATGTCCCAAATCTCCTTGGTTGGCCTCCAGCAGCTCTAAAATAGTGAGTAAATCTCTAAAGTTATATTCTTGTCAGTCTTTGTTTTTTTTGTACGACCTGACACAAATTTTCAACTGAGCATGTTCTCAGATTTGTGTTAGTCTGGGAGGGTGTTTACTGGTCCCAAGAGGTTGTCTAATTTGTCTTAAGCACTGTGCATCACACATTGTATTTCTTTAGTTCTAGTAAAATGACCCAATCCTGCTTTAACTATTTTATTTTTCACAAAAAATAACAAAAGGATCATGAAATTAAATTGTTTTCTGAAAAATTAATGTTAACATGTAAATATTTAAATTCACATTGCAAATACTAATAAAATTTCAAAGATGTCTTTAAAATTACAGGTCCTTATTAAGAATAACAAGGAAGAAGGGGAGCCACCAGGGCAAAAGGAAGTAATGTAGGTTCTTTCTGTCCCCAGGGGTAGAGGCTGGTACAATGCAGCTGACGATACAGAAATCTGATTTGTATCTGGCAACTGTATCATAAAATATAAGCTGAGGTCTTTTAACTGTTCATGAAACTATTTATTAATTGTTGAAAGTAGGAAGGACAAGACAATGGAAATCCAAACCATGATATGAAAACTTAAATTGGCTGAGTTTTAAAAATATTGTCTAGTGTAATCTGATTCCTTGAGTGTTTTTGTTTTCAGTGAACATGTCATAGAATAAAAGGAATCATGTTCTGAGGCTTTTATATATTATGATGTCACAAGGTTGTCATTTATCTGGATTACATTTTCTTTTAAAACACTTTTTGTTATGTTCTTTGACCTAAAATATGATAAATTGTACTGAAGTACATAAGTGGTACAGATAATTAGGCAGAGATTCTCCCCAAATCTACCTTTTTAAAAAATTATTTCAATGTTGATTATTGTCATTTTAATAATTTCTTCTTTAAAGAAGATTGTTCAAGAGAAGTACTTTATAATTTCACTAATATATGGAATGTAAAAACAATAAACCCTGAACAAACAACACAAAATCAGACTGATAGACATAGAACAAACTGATTGTTACCAGGGAAGAAGGGGATTGGAGCTGGGCAAAACAGGTTAAAGTAGCATCAAGAAGGACAAACTTCTAGATGTAAAATAAACAAGTTATGGAGATATAATGTACAGCACAGGAAATATGGACAATAGTATTATATTAACTTGTGAAGTGACAGGGGGAAAATAGATTTATTGTGGTGATTTCTTAATGTATGTAGAGATCGCATCACTATGTTGTACACCTGAAACTAATATAATAGTGTATTCTTAATTATACCTCAACTTAAAGTCATATTTGAGAGAGTGTGTAATCAATTCACAGGGATAGTTTATAATCTAGAAACTCATTCAAGGTAATGGGGAAAACTGTTATATATATAAAAATTATGATAGAAGAAATATTAATAACCTATATTCAAATTCAACTTCATCAAGGGAGGATAATAAAAAATCATACAATCACTTTCCAAGTTTATAATCTGCAACATATCAATAGTATTCACTTAGCCTAAACACTGTTGATATCATTTTCCAATCTCCTTTTTATATCTTCTTGTTACTTCCAATTCAGCTAGAAATACAAATTTATATTATATTCAGATAAGCTATATATACAAAGATAAAGTCTAGTATAAAATGATCCCAGAAACAGTAAAGTTTTTAAGGTATGTTGATAAAACCAAGGATACATTCTTGTTGCATGTAACCATCGATATCCTAGAAGAATATTCAGAATAACTGATTTGAAAAACATTTGCTGACATTTCTCTATTAAAATTTGCCTATAACATAGATATGAGAATCGTAGTTGTGTCCTTCTAAGAGGAGAAACCCATAGTAAAACAGCCTAGATAAACAGAAGACATAGTAGAAAACAGATAAATACGATTATACTACACTAAGAAAATATTGGCTGTGTATAAAAAAAAAAAAAAAAGGATTTATGAAACATCAAATTGTGACACAACAGACTACCATATTACTGCAGGCCAGTGAAAAAGAACACTGTATTCATAGAAAAAATTATTTGTATTAGAACTATGGGATAGCTTCCTTTTAAATATGAATTCAGAAAGTTTGAATATCAAAGCAGGTCTGGTATCTCTCCAATATATCTTCTATATTAAAACTTTTTTAAGTTTCAAATCTTTTCTACTTCCTTGCTATCATCTAGCTAGGGGAATTAATACTATAAATCAAATTTATTTAGTCTGAAGTTACTTGTATGATGAAGCATGTTGAGCTTTTTAATGTTTAAACGGCCCATTTTGGGATCACATTCCCTTTTTTTTCAAGATTGTATTTATTTATTTTTAGAGAGAGCAAGGGAGGGAAAAAGAGAGGAAGAGAAATATCAATGTGTGGTTGCTTCTAGCACACCCCCAACCGGGGACCTCGCCTGAAACCCAGGCCTGTGCCCTGACTGAGAATTGAACTGGTGACCCTTTGGTTCACAGGCCAGTGCTCAATCCACTAAGCCACACAGGCCAGGGCTGAGCTTTCTAATTGTGAAAGTTTCAGAGACTTTCTGTCAGCCTAATACCTGTTCATGGGGTTCCATCTCTGGATTTTAGATCACATAAAAAAAGAGATACTCAGAAACTGATGCTCAACATTCTCTACTAGATACAAGCCTGGAGAATCAAGATTATAAAAAGGAAATTCCAGTTGTAAAACATTTCCAAAGCAGAAATTATCATTTAAATTACTTAACATTATTGTATACGTGTTGCATTTATGTACACACTGATTTTTAAAAATAACTTGAAATGTTAAATTAAATTAATCCTGATAATGCAGCAATTTGTATAAATAACAAGAGTACTTAAAAATTTTAGCAATACTAACCTGTGGGCTATATATTCTTTTAGCTATAGCAAATCCCTGAACCTGAACATCTGTTTGCCTCATCTGTATCTTTCTTCTCTTTCCATTCTATCTGTGGTCATTTTTCTTCTTAGGACTTCTGGCTTTCCTTTTATTTAGTTATATTTTCATTTATCATTCTTCTCTTTTCCCAAATTGCATGTTTATAAATATCCTCTCCTAAGGCCATTATTCTTTTTGTCCTGTGTTTTCTTCAATATCTAATTGTTTCCTGACATTCTCAGTGCCTTTCAGTTAAGTCTGATACACAATTTCTAAGTGGCTACTTTTTTCTAGGTAATGAGAAGATGAGATAAATCAGAATTGCTTCTACATTTCTGGAGCACACAGTAGGCTGAGGGAAATAAATGTGAATGAATCATAAAAATGCATTGTGAGAAGACTTAGAAAAATGAGAAAATTGTAGGGGATGACAAATGAGTGACATTTAACAGGAAAAAGAATTATGATGAAAATATTATGTAAGCTAGTTCCTTAAGTTTCCCAGGCAGACAAGAGAGAGAAGTGAAGACAGTACAAGCAGAAGGAATAGCATTTATAAATATATGAAGCTGTGAAGAGCATGGCATGTCCAAAGACCAGAAAACATACAATATGTCTAAAAAACAACTCATATGAGGAAGACAGGGTAGAAGGTAAGACTGAGAATATAAACTGTAGCCAATTTTTTTAATGCCATCACAAGTAATTCAGATTTTATTTTCTGTGCAATAATTTAGAGCAGAAAAATATAATTTTAAACTTATGTCTTAGAGAGGCCACTTAGGCAAATCAATATTAGAAATAAGGGTGTATAAAGAAAGTGAGGCCAGATATAATGCTATTTTTTAGTGAGGTAAAGGGTTGCCTACTACCTAAGACCATCGAGGTAATGAGGTTAGAGTATGGGGATGAGTCATTCTGGATATACAATGATACTCAAACAGGTAAAACTTAGTAAGATATGAGAATAAAGAGGAGGGGAGTAAAAGATTACACCAAAGTTTATATTTTGAGGAACTGTGTTATGATAATGTCACTAAGATAAAGATTAGATGAGCAGAATATGCTAAGAATGAGGGCCCCATACACATGGGAATTAAAATATTCAGGCAGCTTCACATGAGAGGCGGGCTCTCAGAGAAGAGGGCAGGACTAAGAAAGTAAATTTGAGAGTTGTTTTAACTTGGATAGGGTTGTTCTGAATATAGACTCTGAAGCAAGAATTTGTATTTAGTTTATTTAGGATGTGATACAAAGAAAAATGTTGAGGGATCACAGAGAGGGAGATAGGTGAAGAGGAAACCAAGCAAAATATAGAGACTCATAAATAGAAAGCAGGCTGACAGCTAGGTGGGGGATGGCTAATTGAGGGGAGGTGGAAAGATTGAGCAAAAATGAAAAAGAAAGAAGAAAGAAAGAAAAGAAGAAAGAAAGGAAGGAAGGAAGAACGAGAACTCATGGACACTGACAACAGCATGGTGATTATGTGATTGTTGTTGGGAGTGGAGGAGGGGAGATGGAGGAGAGTATCAGGTGATAAATTGTTATATACAGAGACTTGACATGGGGGTGTTGAATACATAGCATGGAGGAATAAATTGTGATGGATGGAGACTTGACTTGGGGTGGTGAATATAATGATGTATTCTGGACTGTGCACCTGAAACATTGTGGTTATCATTCTGTTAATCAGTGTCACCCCAATAAATTCACTGAAAAGGAAAAAAACCAAAGTGTTATTGAGGTTGTCACTATGGACATAAGCCTCAATTATGTGCTAAGAAAGGCACAACATGCTTCCCCAAAAGTGTGCATCTGAAAGAGAAGAGTCAGGGAAATTGATCTATGAACTCTTACTCTATTGGCTGACATTTCCCTTGAAGGTGTTAACACCCTACACTTCCAAGCTGTACTTGCTCTGGCCAACCTCACTTCTACAGGGTCTGAGCTCAAAACTGTGGTTCAGAAAGCTAGTGAGGGGTTACTTGATGTCATATTTCAACAACATAAAATAGGTAGGAGCCCAAATCAAGTAGTAACTCTACTCAATTCACAGCTGAAAACAGAGGTGAAACTTAGAGGATATAAATAAGAGCACCAGATGTGTTTGCTCTAGAAAGTCACCACAAATAAGTCTTAGGTGAAGCTACTCAACTTGATGTGATCATCAGATCAAATACGTAAATATATACCTCTTGACATAGCCAGATTTCTGAGTAAACCCATAGAAAGTATGAAATATGATTGTATTAATTTCTATATGTACTTTTCTAAGAAATAAGTACAAATCTTTTTATCAAACTGTCAAAGTACTTCTTGATCCAGGAATGTTTAAGAAACACAAACATAGGGCAAGAATGGAAGTACAAGAAAATATACAATCATACCTTGGTACTCATTGGCTTCAGAACTTTTCAAACCCTGTACTCATCACATTTTGATGACAAAAAAAATGTTTCAGCACTTGGCACTTGCTCAGGATTTGTCCCATTTGCTAGAACTTGAATGCATCATCACGCTGCCCCACAAGAGAAAATACTCATCAGTCTTTGCATTTGGTACTCATTGGTTTTGGCACTAGTCAACAGTTCCCAAATGAATTAATGACAAGTATTGAGGTACCACTGTATTTTAGAAAAATAACATTTAAGGGTCAAAGAGGAGAAGGTAAAGAAAACAGTGTTAAGTGCCTAAGCTATGGAACAATGAAGGCTTGAGTTCCATTTAGGCTCTATTTGAATTTGAGCACATTGTTACATTCTTTAAGCCTCATTTTGCTGTTCTGTAAAATAGATAACACTTAGATCACAGAGGTATTGTTAGTATTGAATAGAAAATGTGTGCAAGATACCTAGGATAAATAAAGTAAATGCTAATTAAATGATGAATTATTAGAAAAGCAGAAGAGTTCCAGGAAGAAACTCTGTAATACAATCCAAGAAATATTATAAAAATAAAATACTAGTTTTCATTAGGCAATTATATGAGAGGACATTGACAATGATTTGGATTTCTGTTGATTGTGCCAAGAACAATCAAAGTACAGTGGTTGGGTGGAAAAGGTTAGCAGAATAATAGGTTCAGGAGTAAAGTATTTATTGTCAAAGCAGACCCATACAAGTCAGATATCTCACCCAGCATCAAGCTTTATGAATAATTTTAAGGATACCATCAATAGAAGCATAGATGAAACAGAGAGGTAGGGGATTTCTACATGGCTTTCCAGGCTCTCCCTCCTACATTAGACATGCTATCTCTGGCCCAAAATAATATATTAGGCCTCCAAATAAGGTTTTGCAGAGTTATCTGACTAATTTAAGTTATAAAACATATCCATTTTATACCCAAGAGAGTCCTATGATTTATGATACAGTCTCCAAGGAGTAATGCTTTATAAATCCATACATTCTGGAATTATTTGCTGTAGTAATCTTTTATTCAAGCACATCCTGCTGAGATATTTCTGAGGATAAGTTTTCTTTATCTTAACAAATATTATTATTCTATTTTCATGTAAGTCCAGTTCACAAGATTAGATCAATTCACTTTTCTGTATTTTCTTTCACTCACACTGAAAGAGACTGAATGAATCATGAACCAACTGCTTGAACTCTTCTTAGAACCTTACTCATTGTCCCACCCACCTCTGACCCAAATGCCCAATCATATTTCTTTTCCAATAGATAAGCAACCACTTTTTATTATTTGGTATATATCCTTCCAGAATTTTCTTTAACTATGCAATACTAATTTGTGTATGTTGAGTTTAAATATGGGTTTATACTGTGTGTGTATTCATATATACACATTTTCCCTTAACAGTATGTCTTGGATATCTTTTCATATCATATCATAAGTATACTTCAACTTTTTAACAATGCCAAGAACAGTAAAGGGTTGAGATTTTATTCTATTTGCAAAAAAACTAGCCTCACATAAAGTCATGGGTGTTGTATAAGGCACTTGACTCTGGGTTAGAGACAAAGAACTTTGTTACTAACAACAATAGCAATATCCAGAGTATTAGCACTTATACCAATCCCCCGTGTTCCTGCCCCCACAGATGACATGGAACAGGCAATGTCTACACATACAGAAGGTTGAATGACCCAAGCCTAGAGAACACAAATCTTTGTTAATTGGCAGTAAGCAAACCTGCTTTATTTTTAGCCCTTGGGAATTTTTTTACAGTATGTTTAATATACTGGAGAGTAAACAAGCATGGCATATGCCCCAGAGACAGAAAATATCCTTTATCTTCCCAGGCTATTTATTAAACAAATATTTCTGCAAGACATGCAGAAATGTGAGCAGTGCCATAGAGGATTGTTTTTCAATGAATACATTTATACAATTTCATTATATGGACATTATTTAACCATTCTCTTATTAATGGTCATTAATAGTTAAGGTAAAACAAATTATTCTTTCTCAAATAGTAAACAATTTTCCCAGGGTAATTTATTGAGTAAACCTGTTTTAAAGTCATTGCAAATTGTTTAATTATTTTTATTTTCTTTGATGTGAACTCATTTACTGAATTTTATTTTGTTGGTTATCTTTCTTAATAAAATTTTTATTATGCATTACGAATGCTTATACTATAACTGTCTCTTGAATACTTTTTTTTTTCTCTCTCTCTCTCAATTCCGGGTCTCACTCTCTACTGTCTAAGAATTGTTGAGTTTAAGAAGATTCCAAGATGGCTGTAGAATAGGTGGAAACTCCATTTACTTGCTTCCAGCCCCAGACCAGTCTTGCAGCGAAACGACAGAGCAATTAACTTGAAAGTCCAGTTGAGTGTGTGTGAGAGTGTGTATGAGCATGTACATGGACAAGTGTGCGTGCATGTGTGTGGGAGTCTGTGAGGGCACTCGAGGGTGGGTGGACTGGGCTCTCCTGGGAGAGCCTCTGTTGCTTCCGCTGTCCAGTCCAGCACTTACAGCTGTGCAGATTTGAAGCCTGTGCCATTTCATAAAATTTACAAAATCCTCCTCAGGAAGAACCCACCAGAGTGGCTGAGCCTTGGTGCCTGGACTTGCTTCCATGCCCTTCACACCAGTCTGGGCCAGGCATCCTGCCACCAGGAGCCAGGGTCCAGGAACTATGATACTTGCCAGGTAGGGGGCTATTAATTCCCCAGCCCTGGTTGCTGCTGGAATTGTGAGCTGGACAGCCTCTGACTGAGGAAGCTTTGGATTGGCTGAGGAGCCAAGAATGCTGGGGGTGGTGAGAGGTGGCCAGGGCAGCACTGGCTGTGGAGGCTGAGGTGGAAGCATACAGCAGGAGCCTGAGGCTGAGACTCAACTGGAGGAAGAGGCACAAGTGCCCCACCATTGTCCCACATTAGTTTTGCTGTTAGACTCTTACCTCCCTTTCCCCATCCCATCAGAATGATATTGGACTTGAAAGAAGACAATGCATACAGGATAGATTCTATTCATTTTGAAGAAAGAGATGTCAGTATAAAAAAGAAACATTGATAGTTTGCTTCCAATCTAGAAGCCCTCTCAAGGCAGAGGTGGATGTGGTAGGGGTGGAGTCCTTTAGTCAGCCAGCCAGAGGGGAGTTCCCATCGACAAATGGGCAATAACAATCAAGACTTAAATACAACGGGAGAGTCCACATTACCCACACAGATGATATTCCTAGAGCATCCAGATGAGGAGATCAGGTAGTATGCACTGTGAGGGCTCTCTCTGCTGGGGAGAAATAAAAACAGCTGAAGACAAACCCCATTTTTCTTCTTTCCTTAAAGGGACAAAGCACAGGTTTTGTGTTTGTGGCTACTCACCTTGGGCTCCTGAAAAGGGAGGGCAGTGTGGACTGGAGTCATGAGAGGAGAATATGGAATGGGAGGCACAGGAGAGACTTGGGGGAACAGCTGTAGGGTTTTCAGGGCTGATCCCACAGCAGCCTGGGCTCCACAGCAACCATATTTCTTGAGAAGAGCTAGTCCCTCTCAATGCAAAGTCAATTACTTTGTCCTGTGGGATACCACTCCCCCCACCCTCTGGAATTCCCCTTGCTACACCCTCTGAAATCCTGTTTGCTCCACACTACACCTTTTTTTGTTGTTCTTTTTTCAGTTTTGCTCTATCTTGGGGTTTTGTTTTGTTTGTTTTGTTTGTTTGTCTTGTCTTCTTTATTTTCTCCCATCCTACATCTTAATTCTTGCTGAGGAGACAGCAACGTAAACAAACTCAGGGGTTGTCAGACTGGCTGTAAGGTGCAGCCAATCCATACTTTCTCCTGGGAAATAGACTGGTGCTTCCTCCTCAGGGGAGAGCCAGAGGTCTACTAGGGGATCCACCCTGCTGAGTACAGGGAAATAATCCTGGATCATAATCAGACTAGTAGTTCAGTGGAAGGAGAATATACCTGCCATCTTCCCTGAAGTCTTAAAGGAACCTGCCATGGAGATTCAGGAATCACAGCCCCCCTGTCTCCACCAGAGACCCTCTTGGAAATAGTTGGGTCTGTGACTAGTTTAAGATTGACAGCAGGACATCAGGCAAATACAGGCATGGGTGTGTAACAGAACCCTTGGACTGCTTTGTTTGAAACAGAACCCATGGGCTGTTTAGTTACGGGCTCGACTGCCCGCCGCCAGAATTATAACTCTGAATACTAGAGTTTGGTGAAAAGAAAATGAATTGTTTATTTACACATAGTTCTGCCTCCCCCTTCCAGACCTGGCCAGTCTTAGGAAAGTCAGAAACACCGTTTCCCTACTTCCTAGGCACAGTTCAGCTTTACCAGTAGCTGCCAATCACTCAGTTCCGATTGGGGAGGTCCTTTCTGTGCTGTGGTGCCCTCCAGCTCTCAATGCAGGACCGCCTGGATTCTCAGCCTCCTTGTAAACTGCCTTCTTCCTGCAAACTGCATGGATCTCCTCTTCTTCCCAAAGCAGCCTGGCAAGAACCTCTTCTTAAAGCAGCCTGGAGACCCCTTCTCCAAGCCAGATGGAGGGAGCCCACAAGAGCCAGAGAGTGAGGGCATGAGGCCAGAGAGAGCCTGAGAGAGAGAGCCTCCTAGAGCCAGAGCCAGCCCAAAATATGTCCGCAGCTCCTCTCCTCCTCACTGCCTCCTCTCTCTCCCTCCGTCCTCTCATGCAGTTGGTGTTGCAAACAGTCCTGATCATTCACAGAACCCTACGTAGGCTCTGTCTGCTTCTTCCATACCAGCCCACAGTCCAAGATCCCTCCCATCTTCCTGAGTCTTGGAAGTAAAGTGGATCTTTGCAACAATGTTTCCAACCACTAGCTCCAGGCATGCAAGGGCATCCTGAAAGCTGCTTCCTGCTCCCCATCTCCCAGCCACAAACTCCGGGGCTTGTTCTTGGACTCCCCTGTTTCTGTAACAGGTGGACCCTGCAGTGACTTGGGATGGTTTCTGACACACCCCTGAACCTAAACTGATAAAAGACAGATTTTCAGAGCAACGTCGTCCATCCAGGGAGCAGTCAAACCAGGAGGAATCAGCCACAAATTGTGGATCACTTGTAGCTTCAAAGAGGCTGCTGAGGGCCAGACCTGGATAGCACCTGACATTGGCTTACACCAGACTAATACATCAGAGCAGTTCCCAAAGGGAGTAACCAGCAGGCAAGTTCTAAACTCTGTTAAGATGAATTCACTTGGTTCTTTTTTCATTATTTCCTCTACTTTTCATTTTTTCATAGCCTTTTAATTATTTTTATCTATCTTTTATTTTTGGTATTCTAATTTTTCTTTCATATCTTCTATTATACTCTTGTCTGTAATTATTCCATTGTTCCTTTCTCTTCTATTATTTTTGTTACTTTTTTGTGTGTGTTCCTTTTCATCCGTTTTCCTCCACCCATTCGTTACTGGTATTAGTTCTCTTTCCTATTTTCCTCTCATAATCACTTTCCTTTCTTTTGATCTTTTCATAATATTCCCCCATTTCCTCTTTCTATACTATTTTTATTTCTCTGATTTTATTACTCTTTGCACTTTTGTAATTTATATTGCTGTTGTAGTTGGGGATTGAGCGTCGGCCTGCGAGCTAAGTGTCGCTGGTTCGATCTTCCAGTCAGGGCACATCAGAGAAGGAAAACTCTGATTCCAAAAAACCTCCGCTGCCTTGCGGCATACCTCTTCAGGGGAAAGGCTAAGGGAGTAAACCCCGACAGAAAATCCGGAGCCAGAGTCCCTAAGGCGGTTTGACGTTGTAGTCAACACCGGCAACTCCTGCGGTGCACCTGAAGCCAAGCTGTATTGACTCCATCTTTCCCTTGGATCCTTCAGCTGCGAAGAGAGGGGGGGTCTGCTGCATGGGCAACAGCAGACCCTCCATATCACCCTGCCCAGGCTCTGTAGCTTCAGCTTCACTGGAGAGGACACTCCAGCGTCATCGCAAGATGTCGATTCAACACGGGAGGAGACAGATACCGTTTCACTCCCGAGTCGGACTGCACAACCGTTCTCAGCGGTGCAGATAGACTCTTAAGAAGCTACACCATCATGTCTCGAGACGGACGGCTGCCGACGACGAGTTGGGGAGGTGCTTGTTTTAATGTTTTTGAGTTGTTTTGCTTTTTCTGCCAGCACCTAAGCAACAAAAAACAACACATGGTGGAGGTTGAGCCTCCTAGCCAACCAGAAGGAAGTTCCAAACAATGAATGGACAAAGCCATCAAGATCCGAATACAACAGGAGAGTCCACATAGGACATTCCTAGATCATCCAGATCCAAAGATCAAAGAATGTGCAACACTGGGTCCCACAAGACTCCTAACACATAAGGCCACTCCAGAAAACAGAGGCAAAGCAGATCAGTCTGATACATAAAAATAAACACAAAGAGACAACTAAAATGAGGAGACAAAAGAGAAAACACTAAATGAAAGAAAAGGAAGAATCTCCAGAAAAAGAGCTAAATAAAATCAAGGTAAGCAATTTATCAGACATAGAGTTGAAAGTAATGGTTATAATGATACTCAAGGAACTTAGTGAGTACTATAAGGAACTTAGTGGTAACTACATCAGCATGAAAAAGGACATAAAAACCTGAATAAGAACCAGTTGGAAATGAAGAGTGCAATATCTGAAATGAAGAACACACTAGAAGGTATTAAAAGTAGACTAGATAAAGTACAGGATTAAATCAGCGAGTTGGAAGACAAATTAGAAAAAAAAAGTCAGCAAAAAAAAAAAAAGAGAGAGAGAAAGGACTCAAAAAGAATGAGGATAATTTGAGGCAGTTTCGGCACAACATCAATGTAACAATGTTCATATCACAGGAATACCAGGAGAATAAAAAAAACAAGTGATAGAAAACCTGTTTGAAAAAATAATGACAAAAAACTTTATTAATTTGGTGAAGGAAAAGTCACACAAGACCAGGGAACTAGTCAGTTCCAGATGAACCCAAAGAGGCCCACTCCAAGATACATTACAATAAAAATAACAAAAATTAAAGACAAAAAGAGAATCTTAAAGTCCATAAGGGAAAAACAGCTAGTAACATACAAGAAAACTCCAGTAAGGCTATTTGGTGATTTTTCAACAGAAACATTACAAGTCAAAAGGATTGGCACAAATTATTCAAAGTGAGGAAATACAAGGGCCTACAACCAAGACTACTCTATCATCAAGGCTCTCATTTAAAATAAAAGGAACAATTAAGAGCTTCCCAGACTAAGGAAGCCTGAAAGAGCACATCTTCACCAACCTAGCATTTCAAAAGATTCTAAAGAGACTGCTTTAAGAAGAGGAATAAATATAGAGAGAGGAACACAGCTACAAAAAAGAAAAATAGCAAGGAATAAATACCTATCAAAAATAACCTTATATGTAAATGGAGTAAATGCTCCATTCAAAATACATAAGGTAGTTGAATGTATAAAGAAGACATGACCTGCGTATGTGCTGTATACAAGAGACCCACCACAGGACAAAAGATATACACAGACTGAAAGTGATGGGATGAAAAAATAGTCCATAAAAATGGACATTAAAAAAAAAGCTAAATTCCCAGTCAGAGCACATAACTAGGTTGCATGTCAGGTCCCCAGTTGGGGGTGTGAGTGAGAGGCAACCACACAGTCATGTTTCTCTCCCTCTCTTTCTCCTTTCCCCTCTCTCTAAGGATAAATAAATAAACAAATAAATTATTTAAAATTAAAAAAAAACCTGGGGTAGCAATACTTATATCAAGCAAAATAGACCTCAAAACAAAGGTCATAACAAGAGACAAAGAAGGTCACTAGAGAATACTTAAGAGGATATAACTCTTATAAGCATATATGCACCCAACATAGGAACACTGAAATATGTAAAGAAAATATTAGAAGGCTTTAAGAAAAAGATAGACAGCAATACAGTCATTGTAGGGAATTTTAACAATACCCTGTCAAGAATGAATAGGCCTTCCAAACAAAAAAAATCAACAATGATATTATGGCATTGAACAACACACTTGATCAAATGGGATTAATTGACATTTACAGAACACTTCACCCCAAAGAAGAAAAATATACATTCTTCTCAAACACACATGGATCATTTTTAAAGATAGGCCACAATGTAGGACAAAAATCAAGCTTAACAAATTTCATAAAATTGAATCATATCAGTTATCTTTGTGAATCACAATGGCTTGAAACTAGAAACACCCCCCCCAAAAAAAAACCTTGAAAACATTCAAATACATGAAGGCTGAATAGCATGTTATTAAATAATACATGGGTTAACAATAGGATCAAGGAATAAGAAAGTTTCTAAAAACAAATGAAGTGAACAACAACCCAAAACCTATGGAACAGTGAATGCAGTACCGAGAGGGATGTTCATAACAATACAGGCCTACTTAAAGAAGATAGAAATATCTCAAACAAACAACCTAACCTTACATCTAAAAGAACCGGAGGAACAATAAAAACTAAGCCCAGAACAACAAAAAGGAAGGAAATAATCAAGATCAGAGCAGAAGTAAATGCATAGAGACTAAAAAAATAGAATTTGAAGGATTAATGAGTCCAGGATCTGGTTATTGAAAAGACAAAAAAATTAACAAGCCTTTAACCAGACTCATGAAGAAAAAAAGGAGAGAGGACCCAAATGAATAAAATTAGAAATGAAAGATGTGATGTTACAATCAATACCACATAATTGTAAAAAAAAAGCATAAGAAATTACTATGAATAATGATATGGCAAGAAATTGGACAACCAGGGAAAAATGGATACATTTCTAGAAACATGTAATTTTCCAAAACTGAACCAGGAAGAAGAAGAATACCTGAATACTACCAAAATTGAAGCAATAATTTAAAAGTTTTCCGCATATAAAAGCCCTGGACGAGATGGCTTCATAGGTGAATTTCACCAAACATTTCAAGAAGAACTAACACTGATCCTTCTCAAACAGTTCAAAAAAAATTCAAGAAGGAAGACTCCCAAACTCTTTTTATAAGGTCAGTATTATCCTTATTTCAAAACCATGTAAAGACACAACAAAGAAAACAATTACAGCCAATATCTCTGATGAACATAGATACTAAAATTCTCAACAAAATACTAGCAAACTGGATCAAGCAATACATTAAAAAGATCATACACCATGATCAAATGGGATTCATTCCAGGGATACAAGCTTGGTGCAATATTCACAAATCAATAATTGTGATACATCATATAAACAAAATGAAAGACAAAAAATCACCTGATCTTATCAACAGATGCATAAAAAGCATTTAATAAAATTCAGCACCCATTTCTGATAAAAACCCTCAGCAAAGTGGAAATAGAAGGAGCATACTTCAACAGAATGAAGGTCATATATGAAAAACCTACTGTCAACATTATACTCAGTGAGCAAAAACTAAAACTTTTTTATTAAGATCAGGAACAGGGCAAGGATGTCCACTTTCACCACAGTGATCAGAGAAGAAGAAATAAAAAGTATCCAAATTGGAAAGGAGGAAGTAAAACTGTCATTATTCATAGATGATGTGATAGTGTACATCAAAAACCTTGTAGGCTCCACCAAAAAACTATCCACCTAATAAGTGAATTTGTCAAAAGCATGTAATACAAAATCATTATTCAGAAGTTTATGGCATTTTTGTACACCAACAATGAAGTATCAGAAAGAGAAACTAAGAAAAAAGTCCCATTTACAAAAAAAGTACCTAGCTACACATTTAACCAAGGAGGTAAAAAGACCTGTACTCAGAAAACTATAAAGCACTGAGAAGAGAAAATGAGGAATGTACAAATAAATGGAAGCATATACCCTGTTCATGGGTTGAAAGAATCAACATCATTAAAATGTCCATACTAATCAAAACAATCTATAGACTCAAAGAAATTCGTATTAAAATTTGAATGGCATTCTTCACAATTATATAACAATTATTCCAAAAATTTATATGAAACCAAAATGACCCTGCATAGTCTCAGCAATCTTGAGAAAGAAGAACAAAGTAGAAGGGGTCACAATACCTTATATCAAACTATATTATAAGGCCATTGTAATCAAAACAGTCTGGTACTGACATAAGAATAGACACATAGATCAATAAAACAAAATACAGAGCACAGAAATAAACCCATGTCTTTATAATCAATATTTAACAAAGAGGGCATGAGCATACAGTGGAGTGAAGAAAATCTCTTTAATAAATGGCATGGAGAGGATGGGATTGGTACATGTAAAAATATGAAACCAGACCACCAACTTACACTATACACTGGGATAAACTCTAAATGGATAAAATACTTAAATAAAAGTTAGGATTCATAAAAATCCTAGTGAAAAACTTAGGTAGTAAAATTTCAGATATCTCATGTAGCGATGTTTTTGCCAATATATATCCTAGGGCAAGGGAAACAAAGGAAAAAGAAGCAAATGGGACTACATCAAATGAAAAAGCTTCTGCATGGCCGAAGAAACCATCATCAGAATGAAAAGGGATCCAACCGATTGTATGGGAGAACATATTTACCAATGATACAATGTACAAGGGTTTAATTTAAAAAATATAAAGAACTCATATAACTCAACACTGGGAAGACAAGCAAGCAATCCAATTAAAAAGTAGGCAAAGGACCTGAACAGACACTTCTCTAAGGAGGACATACAGATGGCCCATTGATATATGAAAGGATGCTCCACATCACTAGCAATCAGAGAGATGCAAATTAAAACCACAATGAGATATTACCTCATACCAGTCAGAATAGCTATCATTAATCAACAAACAAGTGCTGGTGAGGATGTGGACAAAAGGAAACTCTAGTGCACTGTTGGTGGGAATGCAGACTGGTCCAACCACTATGGAAAACAGTGATCCAATGACGTTATTGCTATCCTATTCTGAAAAGACATTGGGAACAGGGGAAGGACATAGAAACAATACCTCAGACCTTTGTTTTAAGAACCAAAGTTGATGTAATTAATATTCATTACATCACAGTAAATGAACATCCTATTATCTTAATCTAAGAGTGGAACACAGTGACTCCACAGCCCCAGCTTCACTTATCATTTTGTTCTGTATTCTGTTCTATTCCACAGAAGCATTTGGCTTGTTTTGAGCCAATGAGGACATGGAATGTTAAATGTGAAATGCTATCTTGACTGAAAGCAAATACAAGTTGCCATTTGTGACAACTCAATAGCAAAACAAACAAATAAAAAACTCAAAGCAATTTAAAAATGCTCAGAGGATGTGAATAGATATTCTTTGAGAGGAGACATACAGATGGCTAACAGGTACTTGAAAAGATACTCAACATCACTAATCATCAGAGAAATGCAAATCATAACCACAATGAGACATCATCTCACACCTATTAGACAGTGATTATTAAAACAATGGGAAATAATAACTGAAGAATAAGAAACTCTTGTGCACTGCTGGTGAAAATGTAAATAAATGCAACCACTATGGAAAACAGTATGGATGTTCCTCAAAATAATAATAAAACTACTATATGATCCAGTAATTGCACTGTTAACTATTTATCTGAAGGGAATAAAATACTAACACTAAAGTACCTGCAACTCCATGCTCATTGCAGCATTTTTATAATAGACAAGAGTGAAGCAACCCAAGTGTTTACTGATAAGTTAATGAATAAAATGTGACACGCATATACACACATGAACACGGAGAATTATTATTCAGTCATAAAAAGAAGGAATGCTGCCATTTGTGGCAATATGGATGGACGTGATGTCAATATTCTAAATAAAAGAAGCCAGAAAAAGAAAGACAAATCCTGTTTTACCCCACTTATATGTAGAATAGATATAGTTATAGACACAGATATTAGTATATATCTACCGAAAATCAAACTTGAACTCATAGATACAAAGAACAGATTGGTGGTAGCCTGAGGCAGGAGGGTGGGCAAAATGAATGAGTGCTCAAATGATGCAAACTTCCACTTTTTAAAAATATGCTTTATTGATTATGCTGTTACAGTTACCCCAATTTCTTTTCCCTTTGTTCCCCTCCACCCAGTGACATCCCTCCCTCCAGTTGTCCACCACCCTTAGTCCATGCCCATTGGTTGTGCATATAGTTCTTCTCAACATCTTCCTATCTACTCCACTCCTTCCTACAAACTTCCACTTTTAATAAAAGCTAATTTATGTAGAATTGTGGAAATTTGCATAAAATTCATATTATATAATTCTTTCACAAGGTTATAAATTGACACCTAAAGTTAAGAATTAGTTTTGAGCAATGTTATATCAATTTAGTTCTACAGAACATTAACTGAATATATTTCCAACCATAAAACTTTCTTCAATGTCTTAATAATTTGAAGACCTTAAAACACTTATATGTTTTCCATATATAAAATATTACTATCTGGTCCATCAAGTCACAATTACCCAGAATCCAGATTCAACTTTCTGGGAGGAGGGGACAGTGGGAACAGGAAAGATAAGGAATCTGTATGCTTTGTTTTTAAGTGTATTGGCTTTATAAAACTATTACTTTTTAATTTTAATTATAACCATCTATGGATTACAAATAAAGCAATTAAAAACAACAAATAACATTTTAGTAAAGCTCAGCGTCCAGTATAAGCCTTTTATTATTTACAATTCTGGAAACATATCAAAATAATAATTTGTCTTTTAAGAAATATGATAACAAGAGCCAAGAGAGCAGCAGGGGAAGTAAAAGTTACATTCACCTTCTCCAAGAACTAATCTGGAATTACAATTAAAATATAAAACAATCAACCAATTGAAGAATACCCTAACAGAAGTTTTATAAAAAAGATTTACAGAAAATGTCATATGGAGTCTGGTTGGAAGGGTGAAAAGAAGAAAAGTGTTGACCCAGCACCCACATGCAGTGGCTGAGAATCTTAAGGGATATCTCAGCTGCAAAGTCCCCCATCCAGAGGAACATGGGGGTGGGGTGTCAACCTACACCAGGCTCTCTGGCCCAGAGCACCAGAGCTGGAAAGAGGAGCCCACTTAATATCTGACTAAAAATTAGTGAGGATCCTGGCTACCAGGGAAAGACAGGAGTCTGCTAAGAACCCAGGCACCTTCTTAAAAGGCAATGCATAATCTCATTGGCAGTCACTCACTCTGGGTTCTTGCACCGGGAGGGTGAGTCAGATAAGATGAGAGTAATATGAACAGAAACTAGGTTGTATGGCTCTGGGGAGAGAGCAGAAGGAAAACACACCAGGGTCCCTGTGGTGAGTCACTCTCCCCCACCACTCACAAATGCCATTTTTCTTGGGTCAAGCACTCCATTCCACACAACATCAGCCTTGGAGAATGCAATAGCCCCACCCTTTAGGCTCCCTGTCATCTCAGTGTGTGCAGTTCATAAACTGAGAGTAGGATGCCTAGGGCCAGGGAGTAGAAGTCCAGGCAGGTTAAGGGGGTGCCGGAGACTGAGTTGTGTGGTTCTGGTTCCTGATCAGCACCATATCCCCCCATGGGAGACACACTAGACTCATCCTTCAAACTCCTGGAAGCCCCACCTTGTCAAGCTGGCTCTGCAGGAGGTCTCAACAGAATATGGGGCAGACTGAATTGGGTCGCTCTAGGCTGGGACCATTTTTTACTCACACATTCACCCAGTGCAGAGCCCTCCCTTCATATGACCAAGTCTTAGTCTGTTAGCTTCTGATAAAGTTCACTGGACTCACCCTAACAATTTCCAGAGAGCCCTGCCCCACCACAAAGATCTTCAGGAACCCAGTGGGTGGCAGCTGGCCTTAGTGTACTGTGGGGCTTTCTCAGAGTGGCCTCAGATCCAGCACTGACATTGAGTTTGAATCTGCATCATCTGGTGAATGCCACTCACTGAGTTGACTCACTGAGAACATCCCTCATTCAACTTTGTACCACCAAAGGCTCTTTCAGTGACTGAGCTTAACAGTCAGCCATTGGCAGAGGCAGGTAGAAGGCAGATCTCAAAGTGTCTTCATCCTTTTGTTGAACTGCCCCCAGGCTAGGTACTAGAAGAGTCCATCCTTGGTGGGCTGCATGGCCCACTTCACAACTCCAAACAGGTTGTCCAGGACCACTTGCAGGCAGCATCAGGAATTGACCTGTAGCAGACCCCAGAACCAGTACACCCAATGGAAGGATTCAGAAAATACCACAGCAAGAAGCAATTAGCTCCTTATGTGGCATACTCAAAGGCGGATCTCACCATGCATCAGATCCTGCTGAGGAAAATTCTGCTTCAGGTGGGCAGCACTATGGTTGGGGTAGATTCTCACAATCAGCCAGCCTGTGAGTTCACTACAGACCTGGATGGGCCAACAGCAATCAAGTATCAGTTACTACAAGAGGGTCCAAATAATTCACACAATAGCCATGTCTAGAGCACCCAGCTTGGGTGATCAGAAAGGTTGCACCACTGGTTCCCACAAGACACTTACTACTTAATGTTAACCTACTGAGATTGGGAGACATAGCAGATTGACCTAATATACAGAAACAAACACAAAGAGAGAACCAAAATGGTGAGACAATGACAGAGACTTCAACTTAAATAATAAAATAAATCTCCAAAAAGAGAACTGAATAAAATAAAGGTAAGCAATCTACCAGATATAGAGTTCAAAACAATGGTTATAAGGAAGTTTAAGAAACTTAGTGAGAACTTCAACAGCATAAAAAAGACATACAAGACAGAAAAAATAATTACTTAAAATAAAAAATACAAATTTTTAAATGAAGAGTGAACTAGAATAAATCAAAAGTAGGTTATGAGGCAGAGGATCAGACCATTAATTTGGAGGATAAGTTATTAAAAAACACACAATCAGAGCAGCAAAAAGCAAAAGAATATTAAAAATAAGGATAGCCTGACTTCTGGCCAAGATGGAGGCATAGATAGACACGCTGCATGTCCCTCATAACTGAGAAGAAATTTACAACCACTTCAAAACTAAAAAATCCCAGAAGATTTAGAAAATCAGACTACATAAAAGTTCAACAAAGAAATAAAGAAGAAATATTCAGCCAGAAAGGTAGGAGGTGTGGAGACAGGATGGAGAGAATGAGGTGTGGGGCTGCAGTAGCAGCTTCAGGGGTAGAGCTTGGCAGCAGCAGCAGGGCTGGTGACAGTGGCAGGGCACAGGGACTGTTGTTGCAGCAAAAAGCAACATTTTAAACCTGGGAAGCAATCCCAGCCCCAGACCAGACCATGCAGCATACAGTTCCAGCGCTGGGGGTGATAGATCCACATTGCTTATGACTGTGAAAGCCAGTGGGGGTTAGGGCAGAGGAAGAAACTGCCAGTCCCTCAAAGAAGGCAACTTGCTTAGTACAGGAAGGAGAAGTGCCTGGAAAAGCAATGAGTGCAGGGCAACTGGCACTATTCCCTCTCAGACCCCTCTCTCACATACAATGCCACAAAGTGATGAAGTGGGTCACCAGCATTAATGAATACCTAAGGCTCCACCCCTTATAGCATAACAGACGTGTCAGCTCTACCTAAGACAAAGAGGCAAACACAGAAAGCTATCAAGATGAGGAGACTTAGAAGAATGGCCCAAAAGGGGAGGACGGGCAGATCAAGGTTCCAGTGTGAGAACTAAGCAATGAGGAGATAGCTAACCTAACAGATGAGGTGATAGCAAACCTAACAGATGCACAGTTTAAAGCACTGGTGATAAAGATGCTCACAGACTTGAGAGAAAAGATTAAATATGACATGGAAGAAATAAAGGCTATACTAAGTGAAATGAAGGAAAATCTACATAAAACTAGTGGTGAAGGAAAGGAAACCAGGGTTCAAGTCAATGAATTATTGGAACATAAGGAAGTAATCAACAGCCAACCAATACAGGAGGAAAAGAGAATTTAAAAAAATGAAGGAAAGCTTAGAAACCTCTGGGATAGCTTTAAACGTGGCAACATCTGAATCATAGGGGTACCAGAAGGAGAAGAGGAAGAGCAAAAAATTGAAAAATTATGTGAAAAAATAACGAAGGAAAACATCCCTAATTTTGTGAAGGAAATAGATACACAGGTCCAGGAAGCAGAGAGAGCCCCTAAAAAACGCAGGAAGGACCACACCAAGACACACCATATTAAAATGCCAAAGTTTAAGAATAAAGAGAGAAATAGATACACAAGTCTAGGAAGCATAGAGAGTCCCAAAGAAGCTAGACCCAAAGAGGACCACACCAAGACACATCATAATTAAAATGAAAAAGTTAAAAATAAAAAAGAATCTTAAGAGCAGCAAGAGAAAAGGAGAGAGTTACCTACAAAGGGGTACCTATAAGACTATCAGCTGATTTCTCAAAAGATATTTTGCAGGCAAGAAGGGACTGGCAAGAAGTATTCAAAGTGATGAAAAGCAAGGACCTACAACCAAGAATACTCTATCCAGCAAAACTATCATTTAGAATGGAAGGGCAGATAAAGTGCTTCCCAGACAAGGTAAAGCTAGAGAAGTACATCATCACCAAGCCATTATTATATGAAAAATTAAAGGGACTTATTTAAGAAAAAGAAAACGACAACTTTGAACATTACAATAAAAACAAAGTCACAACTAACAACAGAATCTTAAAAAATAAAAATAAAAACAAACAGTAGACAACCATAGTGGGAACAGAATCATAGGTGTTGGGAGCAGGTGAAGGGGAGTTATCTGGGAGGTAGAAGGGGAGAAGAGGTAAAAGGTGCAGGAATTAAGTAGCATAGTAGGAGGGTGCAGAATAGATGGGGCTGTTAAGAAAAGTATAGGAAAGGGTAAAGTCAAAGAACTATATGCATGACCCATGGACGTGAACAAAGGGGGGTAGTACTTTTGGGGGGTAGCAAAGGGAAAATAAATTGGGACAAGTGTAACAGCATAATCAATAAATTATACAAAAAAATTAGGATAGTTTAAGGGATCTTTGGGACAACATGAAGCATAACCATATGTGGATCATAGGGGAACTAGTAGGAGGAGAAAGAGAGCAATGGATTAAGAACCTATTGAAGAAATAATGAGTAAAAACTTCCCTAAACTTTTGAAGAAAAAGAACACACAAGTCCAGGAAGTACAGAGTGACAAGTGAGATAAACACAAAGAGACCCAAACCAAGGCACATCATAATTAAAATAAGAAAAGTTAAAGACAAAGAGAAAATTATAAAAGCAAGATAAAAAAGTTAGTTACCTATATGAAAGACTCCATAAATCTGTCAGCTGATTTCTCAACAGAAACATTTCAGGCCAAAAAGGATTGGCATAAAATATTCAGTAATGAAAATCAAGGACTTACAATCAAGATGACTCTACCCAGAAAGGTTATCATCTAAAAAGTGAAGTTAAAATAAAGAACTTTAAACACAAGAAAAATTTATAGGAATTCATTAACAAAAGACCAGCATTAGAAGAAATGTTAAACAGTCTTCCTTACAAAAAAAGAAAAAGAGAGAGAAAGAAACATAAAAGATAAAATGGCAATAAATTCATACCTATCAATAATCACTTCACATTTAAGTGGGTTAAATTCTCTAATGTAAATATATAAGGTACCTTACTCAATAAGAAAACAAGAACCATGTATGCTGTTTGTAAGAGATCCATCTCAGATTGAATGACACACAGAGATTAAAAGTAAAGGGATGGAAAAAGATATTTCACACAAATGAAAATAAAAAACAATACCTGGGGTAGTGATACTAAGATCAGACAAAATAGACTTTAAAACAAAGGTATAAAAAGAGACAAAGAAAGGACATTACATAGTAATGAAGGAATCAATGCAAAAGAGGGTATAACCCTTGTAAACATTCATGCACCCAACATAGGAGCACCTGAATATATAAAACAAATCTTGATGAACATAAAGGGAGAGATCAACAATAATACAGTAATAGTAGAGGATTTTAACACTCATCAAATGGATAGAACTTCTAGACAGAGAATCAATCATGAAACATTGACCTTAAATGGATTTAATTAATATCTTTAGAGTACATTACCCCAAAGCAGAAGAATACACATTTTTAAAAATTACACAGGGAACATTTTCTAAGATAGACCACATATTAGAATACAAAACAAGTCTCAATAAATTTAAGGAGATTAAAATTACAATAAACATCTGTGACCACAAGTGTATAAAATTACAATAGAAAAACTAGAAAAACAACAAAAGCCAAAGTAAGTAGAAGAAAGGAAATAATAAAAATCAGAATGGAAATAAACAAAATAGAGTCTAAAAATCAATACAAAAGATCAATAAAACCAGGAGCTGGTTTTCTGAAAAGATAAATAAGATTCATAAATTTTAAAAAAACTCCTCTAGAAAAAAAAATTAGAGGACCCAAATAAATGAAATCAGAATTAAAAGAGGATAAATAACAACTGACACCACAGAAATACAAAGAATTATAAGAAAATATTACAAATAACTACAAATAACTATATGCCTACAAATTGGATAATTTGGAAGAAATGGACAAATTACTGGAAATAATATTCAAATACAACGAAGAAGAAACCAAATATCTGAAAAGCCCATTCGCAACAAATAAAATAAAAAACATTTAAAAAATTTTTAATTAAAAAATAAAACGAACCTTTAAACAAACAGAAGTCATGACCTGAATGGCTTCACAGGTGAATTTTACCTAACATTAGAAGAAGAACTAATACCTATCCTTCTAATACTATTCCAAAAATTTTAAGAGGAGGGAAGACTCCAAAGCACATTTTAGATACCATTAATATCCTAATTTCAAAATTAGGTATGACACTACAAATAAAGGTATTATAGGCCAATATTTCTGCTGAACACAAAAACAAAAATCTTCAAAAAATTATTAGCAATCTTGAGGAAAAACAAAGTTGGATGTATCACATACCTGATATCAAACTATACTATAAGGTTACAATAATCAAAACAGCATGGAATTGAAATAAAAACAGACATACACAGCCTGTCCTGAAAGTATCCAGCCATGTACTATGAAAAATAGAGGCATTTATTGAAAAAGATACAAGATACAAGAAACATTGTACATAGGATGACAGCACCTTAGTCCTTTTTTAAGTAGGCACCTCAGGACCTCACACAGTTCTTTCAGCATTTTTTCTACTGTTTAAAACATTCTGTAAAATTCTTTTTTGGAATAGCCATCAGCTGCCCCTTTGTATTTTCCTGAATCTCATTGACAGTCTGAAATCTCTTCCCTTTCAAAGGTGATTTTAGTTTTGGGAAAAGCAAGAAGTCACATGGTGTCAAATCTAGACTGTAGGGGGGATGAGTTATCTGGGTGATTTGATGTTCTGACAAAAATCTCTGCACGAGACTTGATATATGAGTGGGTACATTGCTGTGATGAAGCTGCCAATCACCAATTTTTTATAGGTGTGGCCATTTTCATTGCATTGCACTTATCAACTGACAAAGAACATTGAAGTAGTACTCCTTATTAATTGTTCAGCCTGGAGTGGTGTACTCATGATGGACAACACCTTCCCGATACAAAAACACAGTTAATGTAGCATTGATCTTGCTGCAGCATTGCTGTGTCTTCTCAAGATGTGGAGAAACTGGGATTTCCATTAGGATGACTGGGCCTTCATTTCCAGATTACAGTCATAGATCCATGATTCATCTCTAGTTATCACCTTGAGGAAATCTGGTTCATTGGTAGCAGTTTGAATGATGTCATTAGCAAAGATGTTAATTCTTCTCTGGTAGCAGAAGCTGCAGAACAAATTTTGTCATGACACACATCATCTAGATCCTGTGTCAAAAACAGTAGGTTTTTGAATCGCCAGATTAGCTTCTGGTTCTCACACTACCAGTCACCTATCTTTGTTGATTTCAGCCAGTACACGTTCAACATACTCAGGTGTTCTGCTTGTTGCAGGCCTTCCTGTATGTGGATAATTTTCAACAGATTCTTGACCATATTTGAAGCATTGCGCCACACTTTTATTTGCACTCCACTCATTGCATTATCCCCAAAAGCCTTCTGAATCATTGAATAGTTTCCATGGAGGAATGTTTAAACTTAATGCAAAATTTGATGCAGATTCATTGCTCTACTCACTCAGTTATCTTGAATGTTATGGCCACACAGTACACATGCTCACTTAATAGCATCTACTGCCCCCACTGACTAGTAAAGTGAAGTTGTCATTGTTCACACATGTATATTCCAGTCCACTCTTCTTTGCTGCCACGTTATACAATGTCATGCACACCATTCTTGTTATATTAACATTGGCTGGCCTTTTTCTAGACAGACCTCATACAGATCAATTGAACAGACTAGAGAGCCCATAAATAAACCCATACCTATAAAAGATAATATTTGACAAAATGGGCAAGAACATAAAATGGGATAAAAACAGTTTATTTAATAAATGGTATTAAAATTGGATAGATACATACAAAAATGAAACTAGATTGCTTTTCTACAACATATACAAACATAACTTCAAAGCAAATTAAAGACAAGTGTAACACTCAAAACTACAAAACTTCTAGAAGAAAGCATAGGCAGTAAAATCTCTGACATTTATCTCAGTAATATGTATTTTGATATATCTTCTCAGGCAAGGAAAACATAAGAAAAATAAACAAATGGGACAACATATAACTGAACAGTTTTTGCAGAGCAAGAAAGTGAAAAGACAACCAACTGAATGGGTTAGAACATATTTGCCCATGATATATCTGTAAAGAATTAATATCCAAAATTTAAAACATTCATACAACACAAAACCTAAAAAAGTAATCCAATAAAAAAATGGACAGAGGACCTTAATAGATACTTCTCCAAAAAGGAAATACAAATGGCCAATAGACAGATGAAAAGATGCTCAATGTCTCCAATCACTGGTGAAATTCAAATGAAAATCACAGTGAAATGTCATCTTCCATCTGTCAGAATGGCTATCATGAATAAATAAACAAACAATAAGTGTTAGTGAAGATATGGAAGAAAGGGAAAACTTGAGCACTCCTGGTGGGGAGATAGTTTGGTGTATCCACTATGGAAAATAGTATAGAGGTCCTCAAAAAATAAAAAATAAAACTGCTTATGAACCATCAATTCCACATTTGGGTATACAGTATTCCCTCACTTATGGTGAGTATTACATTCTAGACCCCCCTGCATAGATGAAAATCCGTGAAGTAGGAACCTTACATTTATTTTAGTATATATATATATATATATATATTAAGGCTTTATAAATCCTTCCGGCACACATAAATCATTCCCAGTCCCTTATTAACCCCTCCCACTCCCTTATTAACCTTTTTCACACTTTTGTAAACACTACTTATGTTCTTAAACATATTCTACACTCTTATACCTATGTAACTTTAACAACATACATATACAGTACTGCAAAATCCTGCAATATAGTGAAAAATTCGCGATAAATAATTAAATATAATACTTTTAAAAATCCCGCGATACAGTGAAGCCACGATAAGTGAACCGCGATATAGAGAGGGACTACTGTACATCCAAAGAAACCCTAAATACCAATTGGAAAGAATATATACACCCTTGTGTTCATTGCAGCATTATTTGCAATAACCAAGATATAGAAGCAACCCAGGTTCCTATCAATAGATGAGTAGATAAAAAGGTGGTTGTCCATATATGCAATGAAACATTATTCACCCATAAAGAAGGAATAAAATATTTGGTTTGTTTTTTTTTTTTTTTTTTTTGCCTTTAACGTTTTTTATTCAAAACTAGCTGTCCACAGTGATCTGACAGTTATGGAATAAACAAATTTAAGTTTATGCCACAGGCTTCTTTTCTTCTGTGGTGGGTTTCTTTTCTGCAGGCTTCTTCTGAGCTGCTGGTTTCTTGGCTGCAGCCTTTTTTCCCACCAAAGGCTTCTTTGGCTTCTTCAGCTTCGTCACATGAACATCCTTCTTTCCTTTCTTCCCTACCACAAGCTTCTTGCCTTGAACCCCCTTCTCATCTGATTTGGCTTCTAGCGCCGCTGCTGCTCTATCCACCCGGAGCTTGTGGTTCTTGGCCTGGCGAAGAATGGTGTTCTGGTGCATGGTCTTTGCATATGGGTTTAACTTCAACATGATTCTCAGGTTTTTCAGTGGATTCTTCTTCAGAACTCTGCGATGAATCTTCTTGCGTGGTGCTCAGAGGGCTCTTTGGATCTCTGGGCTTTTCAAGATTCTGCTAAGGTCTGTATTGAGCATCTTGTGCATGGGAAGATTGTAGTGACTCTTGAGGGAGGCTGCTTTACGCCAAGTGCCATACAGATCATCTAACTTGCGGAAAGCACTTTCAGTCCAAATGCAGAAACGGCCCACATGCCCACCAGGAGCAAGTTTCAAAATGTTCAGTTTGCTTACATTAAGCAGAGTAATTCCAGGGATGTTTCTGAAGGCTTTGATGATACCGTTGTCCTCATTATAGATGATGCAGGGCCCTCTGCGCTGGATACAACAACGGTTTCTCATCTTGCCCTTGCCAGCCCTCATTCGCTGAGAGGCATAGACCTTTTTTATATCATTCCAAGCCTTAAGCTTCTTAAGAAGCAAAACAGCTTCCTTGGTTTTCTTGTAGCTTTCAACTTTATCTTCAACCACCAAAGGAAGTTTAGGAACTTCCTCAATACGATGACCTTTAGACATGACCAGTGCTGGTAAGGCTGAGGCAGCTAGGGCAGAGCAGATGGCATATCGCTTCTGTGTAGTGTTCACTCTGCGATGCCAACGGCGCCAGGTTTTGGTTGGTGCAAACATGCGGCCCCCACGACACATATTTCCAAAAGCACCCTGGCCAGAACGATGAGTTCCACCACCTCGAACTCTGGGAATTCGAGCCACAGCTCTGCCAGTACCCCAAGACTCAGCACTGGTTTGATGTCCTGCCAATTCACTGACAGCATAAGGCTGTCTATTGTTTTTACGCAAGTTGGTGTGAACAAAGTTCACAATATCTGGTCGAATGGGAGCCTTGAACACAGTAGGCAAAGTGACATTTTTGCCAGACGATTCCCCCTTTTCGGAATACACCGATATCAATGGACGAGCACATGCCATGACGTGGAGAGAGGAAGCCACACTCTGCTCAGGCCGGTGGCTCCCGCAGGAAAAAAAGAGGAATAAAATATTTGTGATGGCATGATAGCCTTAAAGAATATTATGCTAAGTAAAATAAGTCAATCAGAAGAAGAAATATGCCATATGGTTTTATTGACATATGAAATCTAAGGAACAATATAAAGAAGCAAATAATTCAGAAACAGACTCATAGACACAGAGAACAGACTGATTGTTGCCAGAGGGGAGGGTGGGTGTGGACTGAGAGGAAAACATGAAGGGAAGTGAGAAATACAGATTTGTAGTTACAAAATAGTCACAGGGATGTAAAGCAAAGAGTATATATATGGTGCCTGGTGGGTACTGGGAGAACTCTTTGTAAAGTATATGATTGTCTAATCACTATGCTGTACAACTAAAACTTATACAAAATAACATTAAATGTAAACTGTAATTGAAAAAATAACAAAAGCTTGGAGTCATAAGAAAGAAAAGAAAAATGATAATTCAAAATACAATAATATAGCCTTTCATTTTCTATTGTTATTGAATGTTTTCTTATAGAAGCTTTCAATGTTTCAAAAAATTATTAGCACAATTAGTGAAGAATAATACAGTCAGAACACCTGGCTGGTTTGGCTCAGTGGATTGAGCGTCGGCCTGCGAGCTAAGTGTCGCTGGTTCGATCTTCCAGTCAGGGCACATCAGAGAAGGAAAACTCTGATTCCAAAAAACCTCCGCTGCCTTGCGGCATACCTCTTCAGGGGAAAGGCTAAGGGAGTAAACCCCGACAGAAAATCCGGAGCCAGAGTCCCTAAGGCGGTTTGACGTTGTAGTCAACACCGGCAACTCCTGCGGCGCACCTGAAGCCAAGCTGTATCGACTCCGTCTTTCCCTTGGACCCTTCAGCTGCGAAGAGAGGGGGGGTCTGCTGCATGGGCAACAGCAGACCCTCCATATCACCCTGCCCAGGCTCTGTAGCTTCAGCTTCACTGGAGAGGACACTCCAGCGTCATCGCAAGATGTCGATTCAACACGGGAGGAGACAGATACCGTGTCACTCCCGAGTCGGACTGCACAGCCATTCTCGGCGGTGCAGATAGACTCTTAAGAAGCTACACCATCGTCTTTCGAGACGGACGGCTGCCGACGACGACGACGACGACGACGATGACGACGAATACAGTCAGAACTCAAAGGACATTTTTCTTCTCTAATATTGTGTACTTTTTACTTAGATTACACTGGGGAACACAATTTCTGTTGAGTTAAATATGACACTTGTTTTTTGACTAACTTTTGGCATCTGAATCTAAAAAGGATGCCATTTTTTTATATCACATCAACTTTTTAAGGTACAGGATACCTTCCCTTCATCCCAAAAATCATACAAAATATACATATAAAGGAAAATAAAGAAAAAATTACCTGAATATACTGTTTAATTAGAGTTATTTTATTCATATAAAGGCTATATATTTTTACTGTAAGTCAAATTGTGTACAAGTAGTAAAGTTCTGCTACCAAATATACATATAAAGGTATTTTATCTTTTCAAAAGACAGGCTAGGAAATGACAAAATGAGATACTTGAAACACTCTCCTTCAGTTGGCAAAGCTTTAACAAATTGCTTCATGAGACCCAGTTTTATGTGCAGAGGAGAGAATATAATGTTCTTTCTGTCAACAAGTGGCTCATGTAGAGTATTTGGATCACCAGGTTTGAGGTCAGATCTTGGAGGCCAATTCAACTCTACCCAATGCTTCTCATGAGTTCTGCTGTCCCATATATACAGAAAACAGGGATACTTGGTGTATCTGTGTTGCTGACCAAGAAAGAAACATATCATTCTAGAGTCAACACAGATGATCTAATTGTGCTTGTGATATTGCAACAGATCAATGACTCTCTTTATGTCTTCACTTTCTTCACGAAAACAAACTGAATGGCCAACTGGGACTGCACCAAATAAATTGCCATTGTGAAGGAGGACACACTTAAAGCTCTGCTTTCAGCTATTGATGAACAGTCACCATTCAGTTACATTCTATATTCGAATTCCCAATTCCTCCATTAAACCATGTAATGGCAATACACAAAGCCACCGTCACTTCGAAAGTACTGCAGAAATGCATTTTCTCTTGATCGAAAGGAGGATGCCCTCGCTCTTTTTTCAGGCAAGTTTTACTCATGCAGTCTTGATGCTAGGAGTTCTGAAGCCTTTTTGGATAGTCCCAAATCTTGTGCCAAATCATCCAACTCATGCTGATCAAATCCCTTACTAACTGAGTCATCTTAAATTTCAAAATCTTCATTGTTGCTGTCACTTAGTTCTTCACCATACTCGTGTTTTTTGAAAGAGGGTGGTTCAATGAAAACTGGCACTGGGATTTCAGCTGAATGAGACACTGGGCATATAGCTGATAGTAGACTAGGATACTCTATCTTACATTTATTTTTCTTGTTATATCCTGATGTTTTCACTATACAGAAGTAACAGTCACTTGGATGATCTCTGGGCTCTTGCCAAACCATAGGTGTGCCAAATGGCAATTTATCACATGTTCCCTTCGTCCACATCTGTAAACTCTTGACACACTGTTTGCACACCTTGTGAGGGGCCCAAGACTTATCTTGATCACCAAGTTTTGCTTTAAAATATGCAAAATAGACTTGCCTGACAAATACACTGAAGTTTGTCCTTTGACTGGGAATGGTGAAACTGCCATATATATAACAAAATGAGTCAGGGTTGTTTGGCATTTATGACTAGAATTAGCAGAGGCAGACATGATCTGAAAGAAAGGAAATAATTATGTATGTAAATAAAAAAATAAATTCTGCTAACTCCTTGTATACCGACAAGAACTTGGACTACACTTTGGAATACGATTCATTATATAGAGTGGCACACAACCTCTCAACACACTGTCTCATGTGCAACTGAATAGCTTAGATAAGTATGAACCTGTTGCTGTTCTCCAAGGTTGTCCCCCACTTCTCCCCACTCAAGGGAGGTTTGCTTTCAGCCAATAGGAGAGCACTAGTGCTTCCTTCCCTCCAGATTCTATCCAGCCTAGAGTGGTGGTATTAAGAAAAGCTGTAGAGAAAAACTTGACGTGATAGAAGAAAACTAACTGCAGTTTTGAAATCAGCATGCCTATTTAAGTCTAAAACATCTGAAAAATTGAACTCAACAGAAATTATGTTAAAAATTGTTTCCTGTGAAATTCAGAATAAAGTTACTATATAACCCAGGAACCCTTCTCTCGGTATCTTTAAGTGAATGACACTTTTAAGTACTCTGGTATTTTTTGAGAAATTAAATGGTGAGTTTATTAATAATACTCTAAATTCCAAATTTCTCTTACATGTTTTAAAGTCTGAAGAATAGGTGTGCTTCTATTGATTGTGCCTGTGAAATCACCTTATGAGAGTTGTCTTCAGAAAGTTTTATGTTATACTCAACAACCAAGAGAGTATTTATTTAGGTGATTAAATTTACAATAATTATAATGACTTTTCCTTATGTTTCTCAATAATCAGAGCTTCGCTACTTTTATATTTACTAGCAGAGATTCCATTTTTTATTGTAGCTTTCTATAGCTATAAGCCAGAAAAGATCTTATCCATTAGAACTTCTCCTCGTATTGAAACTCCAGCCTCAATTCCTTCCCTTTATTTCCCATTGTTCTTCCATTTCTCACTTGCTTTTTGGTTTTGTTCATTTGTTTGTGTATTCATCTTTTCATCTGTGAAGGCTTTCTCAAAATAGATTGCCATTAGTTCCTAAGTAACAAGCTTCCTTTAACTTTAGTTTACTTTACAGCTTTCTTAGTTAAGCCAATTGCACATATGTTCATTGTTGTTGATCAAGTCAGGCAACACAGGAGAAAAAAAGTACTTAGTAGTAGTTCAACCCAGGTGATTATTTTTCTAAAAGTAAAAATATTGAGGCAGTTGAAATTGTTTTTTTCTCCTTTTACTGTCTGGTTTTATCAATTTGCCTTCTGTCACAGTTTTTGAAGAGGTATCAGTTTCAAGTTTATTTGTCCCAAGTGGAATAAAACATATTGTATGTCTTCATTCAACTCTGCTCCTACATAATTTTTTACTTTAATAAAAAGCTTTCTTGGAGCTAGTGAAGGCCTCTTATGGAGCTAGTTTATATCTTTAAAAGCTTTGTTTATCATCAAGAGTGAGTCTATCATAGAGGATTCATTTTGGTTCAAGGACATATTGTCTTGATTGGGCTTATATATCAAAGGGAATAACTAAAGGGCTGTATTGAAAACTTTGCACCTGACACATAGGTAGCTGAAAGTACGTGCTATCTTTTCTTGGATCCTTTTGTCATCTTTCTTAACTTTCTTGTTTTGAAACATAATAATAGTAGTACTTTAGTTTTCTGGGTATTTTTTTTTTCTATATTTCATGCTGTGAAAGGATTTTTCTAGGTTCTGCTTCTGGGATCCCTCTGATCTTGTGATATTAAACACACTGCTCTCTTCTTTAGCGTTACTCTCATCGTTTTGTTCTGCACTTGTTCCACTTCTGTCCTATGTATGTGGGAGAAGGTGTACAGGTGTGGGAGGAAATTTAGTAGTATGGCAAAGTAGGGGTATGTCAAGGAATCATACTGCTGAAAAGAAAAAAAAATCTCCACAAGCTCTAAAAGAAAAAAGGATAGGCTGTACTGCTTTTTTATTTTTTCCTAATGTAACCACAAAAGTTAATTTTTTTTTTCCAACGAAGCGTTTAGAAAAAAACACTGTCAGTTATCTTTGAATTTTGATATCATCTAGTTCCTAGATTTGTGTCCCAAATTCAAGAAAATTCATGGTTTATTTTCTAAACAGTGGAGGATGATCTATGTGATGCAAATTCCATATTTTGTAGTAAGACAAGTGTTATTTTGACCTTGAAGACTGTTCAAATTGTAATAAAAATAAATACTTTAATGAAGGATGACATCACACCTTGATTCATTTTGCATTGTGTACATTTAAGGAAATAGTAGAACTTCTTTATGATAGCTTTAATACCTTGGGAAATATGCTGATTTTTCTTTCTGTCTTGCCCCAGAGTCATATTGGCAAACTCCACTCAGTATTAGAACCAGATTTAGTCAGCCAGCAACATAGAAACACAATGTTGGGATATTTTTGGACTAGATAGCACTTTAAAAATATTTTCCTTATATCAGTCATGTAAATGAGAAATATATACACAGATGAATGCAACAGGAGTGAAAATGTTGACAAACATCTTAATGAAAAATTTAATATGGTTCAAATTTTTGGAAATAAGATGTTTTCTAGTAACACTTTCTGTTATTTGGGGCACAGTTTAAAGTTGCTTCGATATTATTTCCTGGAACAACTGGCTGAGATTATAAAATTAAAACAATTTGCATATGCTAACATAAATTTGAGTGTTCTAGACATCAGAACTAAATTTTATACTAACTATGATAAGCTTGGTATAAAATTCAGGCGTTGGGAGTACTTCATACTTCATAATCATCAAAAGTATTTTAAGTTTATTTAAAAATTTAGCCTAGTTTCTGTCATATAGTAAAGAACAGATGTAGATAAATTTTGTTGAATATAATATATGAAAGAATATTTCAAACAAATTAAATACTCCAGAAATTTTTATTCTTGAAAAACGGTGCTTAAAATTTAACTTGTATAAAACAACTAAGAAAAAAACTGAAAAGTAAACAGCAAACCATAAACTAACAAAATTAACTGCTCTCTCAGGTCCCAGTAAAATATGAGTGAATTTGCTAAAATCTGAACTTTTGGCACCTGATGCTTTTATTCAGTAGTGCATACAGTGTGGTATATTAGTATTTTAAAAGTCCACAGGCAATTGATAATTGCTTTTATTAATATATTTCAATCCTAACACTTTCCACATGAAGGAAACAATTTGTTATAACTCTTTGTTTCATTACCTCTCTCTCTCTTCAATTTTCCTATCTCTATCTCTTTTACTCTATTTCAAGGTCCTGAAATATTATAATTGGCTCAAACAAGACCCTTCTTTAGTTTCATTCATTTATTCATAAATCCATTCAGTTTCTATTATCCATGTCCACCACTCCAACTAAACCACTCAATCAGCTTAATATACATCTTAATATATGTATATATATATATGTGCGGTTCCCCCTGGCTGGTTTGAGCATCGGCCTGCGAGCTAAGTGTCGCTGGTTCGATCTTCCAGTCAGGGCACATCAGAGAAGGAAAACTCTGATTCCAAAAAACCTCCGCTGCCTTGCGGCATACCTCTTCAGGGGAAAGGCTAAGGGAGTAAACCCCGACAGAAAATCCGGAGCCGGAGTCCCTAAGGCGGTTTGACGTTGTAGTCAACACCGGCAACTCCTGCGGCGCACCTGAAGCCAAGCTGTATTGATTCCGTCTTTCCCTTGGATCCTTCAGCTGCGAAGAGAGGGGGGGTCTGCTGCATGGGCAACAGCAGACCCTCCATATCACCCTGCCCAGGCTCTGTAGCTTCAGCTTCACTGGAGAGGACACTCCAGCGTCATCGCAAGATGTCGATTCAACACGGGAGGAGACAGACACCGTGTCACTCCCGAGTCAGACTGCACAGCCATTCTCGGCGGTGCAGATAGACTCTTAAGAAGCTACACCATCGTCTCTCGAGACGGACGGCTGCCGACGATATGTGCGGTGTGTACACATATTCTATTAAATGTGTCCTATTGAAGTATTTTTGCACATATTTTTAAATGTTAATAAATTATATTGCACATTAGAGTATCTTTTTTTTTCCCACCCAGATCAAGTTTTTATCCATCAAAGTGCTTTATAAATACCCATCTCTCTTGCATACAGGTCCTGTTATCACACTAATTATTGGTTATATAGTAATGGGTAAATTACTTAAACTAAGATAATTTCTTCACCTATAAAATCATGGATGATAGTTCACCTCATAAACTTTAGCAAAAATTAAATTAATAGCTCTGGTCAGGTGGCTCAGGTTGTTGGAGCACTGTCTTGTACACTAAAAATTTGTGAAATCGATTTCTGGTCAGGGCACATACCTAGGTTGCAAGTTCAGTTCCTGGTTGGGATACATGTGGGAGGAAACCAGTTGATGTTTCTATCACACATCAATGTCTCTCTCTCTCTTTCTCACATCAATAAACATATCTTGGGTGAGGATTGAAAAAATTAATTAACAATAGCATGACAGGTATTTAGCACATGAGAGATTTTCAATAAATAGGAACATTTACTATGTATCAAGTAGTTTACTATGGCTTGGCAAAATGGTGTAAAGGATGATGAGAGAATGTGGGTATTATGTAAGATGAATTGGAGAGTCAGAACAACCAGATGACAAAAATTTTTCTAAAACAGCAGGGAATTTGCTTTTTAAATTTTAGGCCAGAGTTCCTATTAGGATCCCTTGAGATAAAGAATTTATATATACAGACCCTATCCACAGAGATTTGGCCTACTTATGTGATTTAAATAAACTTTTCTGATGCAATAGAATGGATTATGTTTTTATGATGTGTCATGTTGACTTCTGCCCCTGATATTAGTGTTAGGAAAGTGACAGCACTCCTAGACCTGTGCTTTAAAAATCTTAAACTTAGAACAGGAAAACACTGAAACCCTTTTGTTTAAAACAAGGAAATAAGCCTCAATGTAGGGTCTAAAGTTTGTTCTGGACTGTATCAACTGTTTTTCTGAGCCTAGGCCAAGGCTATTACTCTCCTTTCTTAGTTCTATGCATCTCTAAAGAAGAAAAAATAAGGTGATCTTATTTAACCTCATTGTCTTCAGTCTCTGGGGAAAAATGATTACTAGTCAAGTAGGGCCTAAACTTTTTTCTTCTATAAACAAATGAACAAACAAAATAAATAAAACATTAACATCCACTTTTCTAATAAGCTATTCAGAGGTCAATGCTTATTTAGGCATGTTAAAATTTGAGAACTTTTTGGCAAAGGGGAGCTATCAAAAGGCACATATATTTTAGAACTATAGTATCCAATATTGTAACTACCAGCCACATGTAGCTATGTGAATTTAACATGACAAAAATTAAATATAAATAAATATTTTATTTTGTTGCATTAGACACGTTTTACCTTCCAAATTGTTATATGTGCCTAGTGGCTACTATGTTGGATGGTTCAGACATAGAATTTTCTTTTTCTTTAATTATATTTTATTGGTTATGCTATTACAATTGTCCTGATTTTCTCCCCTCTGTCCTCCTCCATTCAACACCCACCACTCCCTCAGGCAATCCCCCCAACCACCATTATTCATGTCCATGGGTCTCATATAAATTTTTCAGTGACTCCATTATCTATACTGTACTTTATATCCCCATGGCTATTCTGTAACTATCTGTTTGTACTTCTTAATACCCTCACCTCTTTACCCATTCCCCCAAATCCCCCTCTCATTTGGCAACCATCAAAACACTGTCTGTATCAATGATTCTGTCTCTGTTCTTCTTGCTTGATTAGTTATTTTAAATTTTTTCAATTTTTGATAGATATGTATTTTTTGTGTGTGCCATTTTATTGTTCATAGTTTTGGTCTCCTTTTTCTTAAATAAGTCAGTTTAACATTTCATATAATAATTTGGTGATGATGAACTCTTTTAGTTTTTTCTTGCCTGGGAAGCTCTTTATCTGCCCTTCAATTCCAAGTGATAGTTTTGCTGGCTAGAGCAATCTTGGCTTAGGTCCATGTTTTTCATGACTTTGAATATTTCTTGCCAATTCCTACTGGCATGGAAAGTTTCTTTTTGATAAATAAGCAGGTAGTTTTATGGAAACTTCCCTGTAGATAAATAAATGATTTTCTCTTGCTGCTCTTAAGATTCGTTCTTTATGTTTAAACGTTGGTATTTTAATCATTATGTGTCTTGGAGTGGACCTCTTTGCATCCATCTTGTTGGAACTCTCTGTTCTTCTTGGGCTTGCATGTCTAGTGCTTTTACCAAATTAGGGAAGTTTTCCTTCACTATTTCTTTGAAATAGATTTCTATTCCTTGCTCTTTCTATTCTCCTTCTGACATGCCTATGATGTGAATGCTGGACTTCTTGAAGTTGTCCCAGGGGCTGCTTATACTATCTTCATTTTTTTGGATTGTTTTTTCTTCTTGTTGTTCTGATGGGTTGTTTTTTGCTTCTTCATGTTCCAAATTATTGATTTCTATTAGAGAAATAAAGGTTTTCATATTTTTTAAATTTAATTTTATTGTTTTTATTGTTTTTCTATTACAGTTGCCTCATTTTGCCCCATTCCCCCTCCCCCACCAAGCCCACCCCTTCTAAATAAAGAAATAAAATAATTAAGAAATAATTGATGATGTTATGAGGGAAAAATACCTGGGTGTGAAGATTATCATTATAGTAAAGAGAATAGTCAGAAGCCATATTCTCATATTTTATTTATAAGTATGTTTTATTGATTATGCTATTACAGTTTTCCCAATTTTTCCCATTTGTCCCCTTCTGCACAGTACCATCCCTTCCCTCCAGCAATATTTCCCCCTCCCTTAGTTCACGTCCATGGGTAATGCATACAGGTTCCTTGGCTTCTCCATTTCCTTTACTATTCTTAATGCCTTCCTGTCTATTTTGTACCTACCAATTATGCTTCTTGATCCCTAAAACTTTTTCTCTATTCTCCCTCTTCCTCCTCCTCACTGATATCCCTCCATATGATATCCATATCTATGGTTCTGTTCTTGTTCTAGTTGTTAGCTTAGTTTTTTTGTTTTAGAATCATTTGTTGATGGTTGTGAGTTTGTTGTCATTTTAATGTTTATAGTTTTGATTTTATTTTTCTTAAATAAGTCTTTTTAACATTTCATTTACTAAGGGCTTGGTGACAATGAACTCCTTTAGCTTTACCTTATCCGCCTTCCCTTTCTAAATGAGCGCTTTGCTGGATAGAGTAATCTTGGCTATAGGTCCTTGCTTTCTGTCACTTTGAATACTTCTTGCCAGTCCCTTCTTGCTTGCATGCAGTTTCTTTTGAGAAATCAGCTGACATTCGTATGGGAACTCCTTTGTAGATATCTCTCTGCTTTCCTCTTGTGGCTTTTAAGATTCTCTCTTTATCTTTAATCTTTGGCATTTTAATTGTGATGTGTCTTTGTGTAGTCTTATTTGGGTCTAGCTTGTTTGGGACTCTCTGTGCCTTCTGGACTTGTACATCTATTTTATTCAGCAAATTAGGGAAATTCTTCTTTATTATGCTTTCAAATAACTTTTTCTCTCATCAAGTTAGGAAAGTTTTCTGTCACTACTTTTTCAATAGGTTTTCTATCCCATGCTCCTCTTCTTCTCCTTCAGGTATCCCTATGATACAGATACTGTTTCATTGCATGTTGTCCTGCAGTTCTCTTAAACCCTCTTCATTCTTTTTAAATCTTTTTTCATTTTTGTTGCATTGTCTTGAATTTTTTTTTTTACATTGTCCTCTAACTCAGTGACCTGATCCTCTGCTTTGCTTACCCTGCTTTTGATTGCTTCTACTGTGTTCTTCAGTTCAGAAATTGTATTCTTCATTTCTTCCTGGTTCTTATTGATAGTTTCTATGTCCTTTCTTTATGCTGGTGTTGTTCTCTATAAGTTTCTTGTAGTCCCCCTGGAGTTCATTGTAATTTTCTCTGAGTTTGTCAAGTTCATGGAGCTCCCTTAAAATGGTTATTTTGAATTCCATGTCTGAGTTTTCTGACCTCTGTTTTCTCTAGCACTTTTTCTGGGGATTCCTCTTTTCCTTTCATTGGGGGTTTGTTTCTGTGTCTCCCCATGTTGGGTGCTTCTTCTTGTTTGTTTTTGTTTCTTAGATTTGTCTGCTTTGATTTTCTGCCTTCATGGTATGAGATTCTTTATAGGAGACCTGGGGGATTCAGTGGTGCAGTCTTTTTGATCTCCTGAGCTGGATGCTCTTGAGATACCCTTCATATCATTTGTTTAAGCTGTTTGGTTATATATCAGTTATTCTTTGGTGGAACCTCTCCTCTGGCTAGTTGATTGAGAGTCACTCTGCCCACCACATCTTGAGTTCTTTTGTGGAGACGCTGTTACAACATAAACACACAACCCAGGAAAGAGACCCACAACCTCAAAAACATCCCTCACCCATAATCACACTATCAGCAGCAAATGAGCCAGTATTAATGTAGATGTAAAGAGGTTAAAATTATTATGCTATAGGAAAAACTGATAACAGTTATTTTAACTGAAAGAAAGATGATTTTTGAGAGGGAAGATGGTAGAATAATAATAGTAGCAAGTAAGGTTAAGGCTATGTGAGACAGTAAATAATATTTACATTGTATGTTGAAAAAGGGAGGGAAGAATGCAGAATAAAATGAGAAAGTGGAAGTGTATAGTATTAGGTTTATATAGCTGTTATATATTATATATTTAGTGCAAGATGGAGAATAAACAACACAAAACAGACAAACGATAAAAAAATAAGAAGGAGGAGGAAGATGGCAGAGGAGTGAGGGGAGGCTGCGCTCTCAGGCTCCCGAGACCCGTCTGTAGTTTGGACTAATTGCAGACAGAACATCTCAGTGAGCAGCTGGACACTGGCAGGAGTCAAGCCTTGGCAATACTGGATTACAGAAAAACCATCTGGGAACAACCTGTTTAGTGAGGATAGCGGAAGAAAAAGAGACGAAACAAGATTTCTGACTGGGGTGGATGCCTGAGCTGCGTCTGGAAGGACACAAAGGCTTTTTGGTGACCACAGGCTTCCCCAGAGAGAAGTCAGGAGGAAAGCAGATCTTTGCCCACTGGCAGAGATGGGACTCGACCAGGTGGCATTGACGCTGGAATACGGGAGACAGCGTGCTGTTGTGCAAGTGAAAATGTAATTTTTCCTTTGTATTTTTCTTTTGTGAACTGCGGAGAGGTGGGGAAAGTTTTGGGGTGATAGGACATTCTTGTGGAGCACAGGCGCAGAAGTGTGCTTGCCCATTCCCCAACCCTCCCTTAGGGTCTTGCGGGCATGCATAGGGAAGTGCCCTCATACACTGGCCCAGGTGCACAGGGCCGCGCGTCCAGGTGCCCCTCAGACACCCTAACAGACACAAGATCAGTGCCCCAACGGGCACAGGGAGGGCCCACTGGACACGCAGAAGACTGTGTGCAGTCGCCTCTGGCCTGCTCCAGTGGGCACCAGGCTGGAGTGCCAGGCCGGAGCACAGAGCACTTGCTCAGGCTCTGCTCCTGCCCACCCAGGTGGGCGCAGGAACGGTGGGTGGCTGCGGCATGGGAACAGCGAGCAGCAGTGGCTCACAGACACTCACTTCTGCTGAGCACAAGTGTCTGGGGCCCCGCCCTAAGAGGCGAGAGACCAACTCCTGGAACATGGTGCAGCAGGCCTGAGGCTAGCTCTCCGACCACCTTGGGCACGCACGGGTGCGCACAGGTGTGTGAGCACAAAAGCATCTCGCCTACTTCAATAAGCGCCAACCGCTCACTTCCACTGTGCATGAGTGTCCGGGGCCCATCCCTAGAGGCGAGAGACCAAATCCCAGAGAGTGGCTTGACAGGCCTGAGGTGGGCTCTCGGGCACCTCGTGTGCAGGGGCACCTCAGCTAGCTCCAACGGGCACCAAAGGAACAGGCTGTGCTGGCCACCGCGTGAACACCGCTGCTGCAAGGAATAGGAACCTCTGACCCACCACATTAGACCAGCTTTGGATGCAGAAAAAGAAGAGGACACACAAAGGATGAACTGAGTAAAAACATTCCCTTTTTTCTTTTTCTTTCCCTTTTTCTTTTTCTTTCCCTTTTTCTTTTTCTTCCTGAAAGGGAAAAAGAAATTATATCTCTAATTTGTTTCATACAATCTCTCCTTTTCATCCTTCCTCTTTAATTGTTGTTTATTTGTTTTGTAGGTTTAGTTTAGCCTCCCTTTCACTCTAAATAAATAGAATATAACTACTATATAAATCCAATACTACACAATTCCACTTTCCTACTATATTCTGCATTCTTCCCTTTTTCTTCTATAGTTATTAACATACAACGTAAGTATTACCTACTGTCTTGCACAGTCTCAACTATTATTAATCTATTATCCCATCTCTCAAAAATAATATTTTTCCTTCCTAAAAACAACTCTTATCTATTCTTCCTATAGTATAAAAGCTCTAATCTCTCTACATTTATATTAATACTGGCTCATTGGCTGGTGATAGTGGGATAGAGAGTGGGTGATATTTTTGAGGGTGCGGGTCCCCTGCCTGGGCTGTGTGTTTATGTTTTTAACAGCATCTCCACAAAGGAACTCAAGACAAAGTGGATAGAGTAACTCTCAATCAACTAGCCAGAAGGAAGATCCTAACAAAGAGAATCTGAAATATAACCACACAGCATAAACAAGCGACATAAAGGGTATCCCAAGAACATCAGGCTCAGGAGATCAAAGAGACTGCACCACTGAAACCCCCAGATCTCCCATAAAGAATCTCATACTACAAAGGTGGGAAGTCAAAGCAGACAAACCCAAAAAACAAACATAAACAAGAAGACTCCAACATGGTAAGATGCAGAAACAACCTCTCAATGAAAAGAAAAGAGGGAGGAGAGAGGGGAAGATGGCAGCGAAGTAGCGACAGTGTTCTCAACTCACTCCTCTTAAGGAGAGACTCCAGGAACGAATGCGGAGAGGAGTGACTGAGTGAGTGTGGATCTCTGATAGTGTGAACAGGGAGGAGAGAGTGGGATCAGCGTGGAGGGGGGTAGAGGGGTTTACCACACACTGCAGGCTGAGTCATTCGGCGTGTCTGCAGCACAAAGCCGGAGAGCTCTCTAGCCGAGAGCTGCTTGGAGACTCCCCCTGCTAGGGGCACACCAATAAGTGAATTCTTGTAGGGAGTTAGGGAGAGGATTTGACCGCAAAGGCCAGAGGAGTGAGAGAACAGTGAACAACCAGGACTGGGAGAAACTGTGCGATCTGAGTCTAGAGGGAAACCTCCTCAGCTGCAACCTCCGACCGAAAGCTCGGCACTCTGGGCACATGCAGCACTTGTGCTAGGGCCCTACAGAACAAAGGAAGAGTTTTGGGGCAAGGAGACGGGCAACACAGAAAAGCTGCTGTGGAACTCTGGACCGGGGGAGAGCTCCTGAGCAAAAGAGCAGCGCATGCCCTGGCTCTTTGAGCGATTGTGTTAGAATCCCACAGAACAAAAGGTGGGTTTGGGGCTAGGAGAGAAATAGGATGCGCAGGCTGTGTAAGTAGGGAAGAGAGCAGAGGCGGTGGTTCTGGAGTGGAGACGGTTTTAGGGCGGGGAGAAGGGCCGGCAGGGAAAGGCTGCTGAAGAGCTCCAGACTAGGGGAGAGCTCCTGGGTAGGAGAGCGCTGCACTGACCGACCACAATAGAATCCTTACAGAACAAAAGGATGGTGTTGGGGCAGGAAGAGAGATAGAGCGCGCAGACCTATAGACAGGGAAGCCAGTGGAAGCTGTAGCTCAGAATAGAGACAGTTTTGGGGCAAGGAGAAGAGCCCACACAGGAAAGCCGCTGCAGAGCTCCAGACTAAGGGAGAGGCCCTGGGCAGGAAAGTGCCACTGGGCCCGGCGCTTTAACTGACTGTGCCAGAGTCCTGCAAAACGGGGGGACGATCTTGAGACAGAGAGAGAGGTAGGGTGCACAAGCATATAGACAGGGAAGAGAGCAGAAGCTTTGGCATGGGAATAGAGTCACGACTGGAGGCAGGGCGGGGATTGCTGGCAGGCCTGGGCTAGACCAACAGTAGGAAAGAGTAGCTGGACAAGCCTGAGGAGGGCTGAGGGTGCCTCAGGAGGGGACAACTAAACGCAGCTCATAGCAGAGTGACAGTAGGCCCACAAACGAAACACTAGCAATCCCAGAATAAAGCAGGACCTTCCCACAGCCAGCCAAACAACCAGAAAAGATTTGAAACTCATGGAATTTTGAATAGGGGCAGACTCAGGAAGGAAGGAAGGAAAAACAAAAAAACAAAGAAACCAAAAATACCCAGAGACTGTGCCTAAAAGTTGAATTGAGATAAAATACTTTCATTCTTTTATTTCTCTCTCTCTAACTGCCCCTCCTGTCCTTTCTTATTCTCTCTCCTTTTCTCCCCTCCTCTTCCCTCCCTTCTCTCCCCTTAGCATGTCTCCCCTGCATCTTATTCTTTGTAAATTTTTTAATTTTAAGTTCTCTCCCTTTCCTTCATATTCCCTTCCTCTAATCCCCTTCCCTCCCCCTATCCTCGTCCTCCCTCCGATTCCTATCTCTCTCTCCTTTCTCTGCGCTAAGCACCTTCAATTTTATTAAATTTCTTTCTTTATTTTGTCCCCCTTCAGTCTACATTCATTTTCTTTCTTCTCTCTCCCTTATTTTCCTTCTCTTCCTTATAAATATTCTCTCTCTCTTTCTTTCTCCCTAGTCCACTTTATATTCTAATCTTTCAATATTTAAATTATAATTCTAATCTATCCCCCTCTCCCTTCACCCTCCCATTCTTACCCCTTCTCTCTTTCCACCCCATTCCCTCACTTCTTTCTCTCCCTCTTTTATTTGTTTCCTTCGTCCTATCTTTTGTCAACTCTTCAATTTCAATCTTTCCCTCCCTAATATCTCTTCTTCTTCTTGATTTCCTTCCCTCCTCTGTGTTCTTTCCCTCCCCATCCTCTTGCTTTCCCATCTCTTATTCCTCCCTATATATTCTCCCTTTCTCTCTATATTGCAATTTTATATCATGTTTTAATCTCCTAATCTTTTTTTATAATATATATTTTTAAAAAATATTTTAACCCAGTCTCCCCTCTTCTCCCTCCCCTTCTTTTTTTGTTCTCTCTCCTACCCTTCTCGTCTCTACTTTCTCTCTCTCTTACCTCTCTCCCTTCTTGTCTTGCTATTTTCTATTCTGTATTTTTATTCTTGAAAAATTCTTTCTCAATCTGTTTCCTACCTTTTAACCTCCTCAGCCCTCTGCTTCAATTTCTGGCTGTCGGTCAGCCTGGATGTCTGCTGTGTCTATCCTCCCTTCCACTCTAAACATATAACATATACCGATTATATAATCCTAATACTATACACTTCCATTTTCTCACTCCACACTGTAACCCTCTCCTCCTTTTCAAACATACAGTGTAAATGTTCATTGCTGTCTTACACAACCTTGATCCCAATTGCTAATTTTATTACTCTATCAACTTCCAGGTCAAAAAATACCCTTCTTTCATTTAAAACAACTTGTATCTGTTTCTCCTACGAAATAAGAGTCCCAATATCTCCACAGGTATATTAATACAGGCTAATTTGCAGCCTATAGTGAGATTGTAGTTGGGGGAGATATTGGAGGGTGTGGGTTTCTTGCCTGGGTTGTGTGATTATGTTTTAGCAGCACCTCCAAAAAAGATCTCAAGACAAGGTGTGCAGAGTGACTCTCAATCAACTAACCAGAACAAAAGATTCACCAAAAAGTAGCTGAAATACAACCAGACAGATTAGAGAAATAACATCAGGGACAACACAGACGGACATCCAAGAGGACGGAGGAGTAAGTGGAAGCTACACTAACCTCATCCCAGGACCAGCCAGTGCTGACTCAGCCCCAGTACAGCAGACAGACCATTCCCCTCCAAGTGGCATCAGACTAAGGCGAAATAAAAGCCCTGCATACAGGAATTAAGCAGCCACACCCACGGTCCTTAAGCCTGATGGCTAATCACAGATTGAGTAGATTAACAACTAAAGAAGACAGACAAAGGCAGTAGATCCCTGGACGTCTCCAATAGGCTGCCTAGGGCCAGTCTGGTACATGATCTGATGCAACCAGAGGCAGATCCAGGAAGAGCAGATCATTCTAAGAAGCACCAACAAACAATATGAATCACAAAAATGGGGAGACAGAGAAACAACCCCCCATCAAAAGGAAAGGTAGAATCGCCAGAGAGAGTGCTAAATGAAATAGAGGGGAGCAAAATATCAGATACGGAATTCAAAACATAGATTATGGAGAAACTCAATGAGCTCAGCGGAAACTACAAAGAACTCCAAGGAAACTACAAGGAACTACAGAAAAACTGCAAGGAACTCACAGAAAATTACAGGAGCATGAAAAAGGGCATAGAAGCTATCAATAACAGCCAGGAGGACATGAAGAATACGATCTCTGAATTGAAGAACACAGTAGAAGGAATTAAAAGCAGGCTAGAGAAAGGAGAAGATCGGATCAGCGAGCTGGAAGACAATGTACACAAAATCTCCCAGACAATGCAACAAAATGAAAAAATACTGAACAAGACTGAAGAGGTACTAAGACAGCTGCAGGACAACATGAAACGTAATAATATACATATCATAGGAATTCCAGAAGAAGAAAAAAAAGAGCAAGGGATAGAAAACCTCTGAAAAACTAACGACAGAAAACTTCCTCCACATGAGGAGAGAAAGAGTCACACAAGTCCAGGAAGCACAGAGGGTCCCAATGAAAATGAACCCCAACAGGCCCACCTCAAGACACATCATAATTAAAATGGCAACATTCAAAGACAAAGAGAGAATCCTAAAAGCATCAAGAGAGAAATAACTAAGAACATACAAGAGAGCTCCAATAAGGCTGTCATCAGATTTCTCAGCAGAAACACTACAAGCCAGAAGGAAATGGCAAAAAATATTCCAAGCAATGAAAAACAAAGGCTTACAACCTAGAATACTATACCCAGTAAAGCTCTCATTCAAAATGGAGAGTGAAATAAGGAGCTTCCAAGACAAAAGAAGGCTAAAAGAATAGATCTCCACCAAACCAGCATTGCAAGAGATGCTAAAGGGTCTGCCTTAAGAAGATAAAGAAACAGAGAGAGACAGAGAAGAACGCGAGTACAAAGGGGAAAAATGACAATGAATAAGTAATTATCGATAATAACCTTAAATGTAAGTGGATTAAATGCTCCAATTAAAAGACATAGGATACCTTAATGGATTAGAAAGAATGACCCACATATATGATGTCTACAAGAGACCCACCTTAGAAAAAAAGATCTACACAGACTGAAAGTGAAGGGAAGGAAAAAAGTACTTGAAGCAAATGAACATGAAAAAAAAGCTGGGGTAGCAATACTTATATCAGACAAAACAGGTGTCACAGCAAAGCCCATAAAAAGAGACAAAGAAGGGCATTTCATAATACTTAAGGAAAAAATCCATCAAGAAGATATAACTCTTGTTAATATATATGCACCCAACTTAGGAGCACCCAAATACATAAGGAAAATTTTGAAAGATTCCAAGAAATATATAGACAGCAACACACTGATAGTAGGGGACTTTAATACCCCATTGTCAACAATGGACAGATCTTCGAAGCAAAGAAACACCAAAGATATTGAGGCACTGAACAACACTCTAGATCAAATGGACTTAGTCGATATATATAGAAGTTTTCACCCCAAAGAAGCAAAATATACATACTTCTCAAGTGCACATGGAACATTTTCAAAGATAGACCACATGGTAGAACACAAAACAAGCCTTAACAAATTCAAGAAAATTGAAATAATATCAAGCATCTTCTCAGATCACAATGGCTTAAAACTGGAAATCAACCTAAAGGAAAAAACTCAAAAACATTCAAACACATGGAGAATGAATAACATGCTATTAAATATGAAGGGGTTAACAATGACATCAAGGAAGAAATAAAAAGTTTCTGGAAATTAATGATAATGAACACAAAACAACCCAAAACCTACAGGATACAGTGAAAGCAGTCCTGAGAGGAAAGTTCATAGCAATACAGGCCTACCGAAAAAAGCTAGAATAATCTCTAATAAAAAATTTAACCCTAAGCTACAAGAACTAGAGGGAGAACAACAGGCAAAGCCCAGATCAAGTAGAAGGAAGGAAATCATCAAGATCAGAGCACAATTAAATGACATAGAGTCTAAAGTAACAATTCAACAGATCAACAAAAGTAGGAGCTGGTTCTTTGAAAAGATAAACAAAATTGACAGGCCTTTAACCAGGCTCATCAAGAAAAAAAGAGAGAGGACCCAAATAAATAAAATCTGAAACGAAAGAGGAGAAATCACAACTGATACAACAGAAAAACAAAGGATTGTAAGAAATTACTACGAACAACTGTATGGCAAGAAATTTGACAACCTAGGGGAAATGGACAAATTCTTGGAAACCTATAGTCTTCCCAAACTGAATCAAGAAGAAGCAGAAAGTCTGAATAGACCAATAACAGCTATTGAAATTGAAGCAGTAATCAAAAAACTCCCAGCACACAAAAACCCAGGACCGGATGGCTTCACAAGTGAATTCTACGAAACATTTAGGAAAAAACTAACCCCTACAATCCTCAGACTATTCCAAAAGATACAAGAAGAGGGAAGACTCCCAAACTCGTTCTATGAAGCCAGTATAACCCTAATCCCAAAACCAGGTCAAGACACAACAAAGAAAGAAAACTACAGGCCAATATCACTGATGAACATAGATGCTAAAATCCTCAACAAAATATTGGCAAACCGGATCCAGCAACATATTAGAAAGATCATACACCACGATCCAGTGGGATTCATCCCAGGGATGCAAGGATGGTTTAATATCCGCAAATCAATAAATGTAATACACCACATAAACAAAATGAAAGACAAAAACCACATGATCATATCAATAGATGCAGAAAAAGCATTTGATAAAGTACAACACCCATTTATGATGAAAACTCTCAGCAAAATAGGAATAGAGGGAGAATACCTCAACATAATAAAGGCCATATATGAGAAACCTGAAGCCAACATCACACTCAATGGGCAAAAACTGAGAACATTCCCCCTGACATCAGGAACAAGATAAGGATGTCCGCTCTCTCCACTCCTATTCAACATAGTCTTTGAAGTTCTAGCCACAGCAATCAGACAAGAAAGAGAAATAAATGGCACCCAAATTGGAAAAGAGGAGTAAAACTGTGATTATTTGCAGATGACATGATAGTGTACATAGAAAACCCTATAGACTCCACAAAAAAACTACTCAACGTAATAAGTGAATTCGGCAAAATAGCAGGATACAAAGTCAATATTAAGAAATCGAAGGCATTTTTATACACCAACAATAAAAATTCAGAGATAGAAACTGAAAGAAAAATCCTATTTATCCTAGCAACAAGAAAAATAAAATACCTAGGAATAAACTTAACCAAGGAGGTAAAAAACCTGTACTCAGAAAACTACATAACAGTGAAGAAAGAAATTAAAGAAGATACAAATAAATGGAACCATATACCATGCTCATGGATGGGAAGAATCAATATCATTAAAATGTCCATACTACCCAAAGCAACTTATAGATTCAACACAATTCCTATTAAAACACCAATGACATATTTCACAGAACTAGAACAAATACTTCAAAAATTAATATGGAACCAAAAAAGAGCCCGAATAGCCACAGCAATTTAGAGGAAGAACACAGTGGGAGGAATCACAATACCTGATATCAAACTATACTACAAGGCCACGGTAATCAAAACAGTCTGGTACTGGCATAAAAAAAGACATATAGATCAATGGAACAGAATAGAGAGCCCAGAAATAAACCCAGGTTCATATGCTCAACTAATATTTGATAAAGGGGGAAGGAACATCAAATGGAGTGAAAAGAGCCTCTTCAACAAATGGTGTTGGGAGAACGGAACAGAGACATGCAAAAAAAAGAAACTAGACCACCAACTTACACCATACACCAGAATAAACTCAAAATGGATCAAAGACTTAAATGTAAGCCGTGATACCATAAAAGTCCCACAGGAAAAAATAGGCAAGAAAATTTCAGATATCCCATGTAGCAACACTTAAACTGATATATCTCCTAAGAAAAGAAAAATAAAGGAAAGAATAAACAAATGGGACTACATAAAACTAAAAAGTTTCTGCTCAGCTAAAGAAAACATCAGCAAGATGAAAAGCAAACCAACCATATGGGAAAATATATTCTCCAAAGACATCTCAGACAAGGGATTGATCTCCAAAATATATAAAGAACTCATATGACTCAACACCAAGAAGACAGACAACCCAATTAAAAAATGGGCAAAGGACCTGCACAAACACTTCTCCAAAGAAGACATACAGAGGGCCCATAGACATATGAAAGTATGCTCAACATCACTAGCCATCAGAGAAATGCAAATAAAAACCACAGTGAGATACCACCTCATACCAGTCAGAATGGCCATCATCAACAAATCAAGAAACAACTTGTGCTGGAGAGGATGGGGAGAAATGGGAACCCTGGTTCATTGCTGGTGGGAATGCAGACTGGTGCAGCCACTGTGGAAAACAGTTTGGAATTTCCTCAAAAAACTAAAAATGGAACTGCCTTTTCAACCTGCAATTCCATTGCTAGGATTATATCCGAAAAATCCTGAAACACCAATTCAAAAGAACCTATGCACTCTAATGTTCATAGCAGCACTATTTACAATAGCCAAGTGCTGGAAACAACCTAAATGCCCATATGTAGATGAGTGGATCAAAAAATTGTGGTACATTTACACAATGGAGTTCTATGTAGCAGAAAGAAAGAAGGAACTTCTACCATTTGCAACAACATGGATGGAACTAGAGAGAATTATGCTTAGCGAAATAAGCCAGGCAAGGAAAGAAAAATACCTTATGCTGTCACCTATTAAAGAAAATTAATTAACAACACAAACAAATGAGCAAAATTGAACCGGAGCTATGTAAACAAGAAGTAGACTAACAGTAACAAGGGGGGAGGTGGGAGGGAAAGAAGGGGGTAAGAAGGGGAAGGGTCAAGTCAAAAACATGTATAAATGACCCACGGACATGGCCAACTGAGTGGAGACTGAATGTGGGGGAAGGGAGGGGCAGGGTGCAGAGAAGCAAGAGGGGGAAAAAGTGAGACAATTGTGATGGAAAAAAAAAAACAAAAATTTTTTTAGTGGGGGAAAAATGAAAATATGAAGAATGGAAATGCCAGTTCAGTGATTATTAGGACAAAGATTTTCCTTCACATTGTATATTTTTCTCCCTATTTGATCCCTCCAGAGTTTGGCATTCTAAACAAGTAAGTAATGATGTAAGTTTCTTTGCATAGAACTAATAAGACCACTTGTTAATAGAGGTTCCTTTTTTTTTTTTTTTTTCTTGTTTTTTGACCAAGTCTTTGGAATGTCAAGCCTAAAGGAGACATGCTTGGGCTCAGGTTGTTACCAAAAAGCCCTGAGGAACTGGTAATGACTTTCAAAGGTAATAAAAGCCTGCCAGATAAAAGGCCTGGTACCGTGGTTGGTTGTGCGGTACAGAGCAGTCTTTCCAGGGAAGGAACGAAGGTGGTTTTCCTGAAAGATGGGACCTTAAGGCACAATGAAAAACCAGAAAGAGTTGGAAAGGACAGGTGTGTACAGGCAAGGATGAATGCCAGGTATGTGGCCCAGCTTCTGTGCCCTGAAGAGCAGACTGAGGGTCACCTTAAATATTCCTTGGGTAAGTTCCAGCAAAGCAGAACTAAAGATCATAAGTGATCATTTGCTGCTCTTGTTATGTTTAGGCAAATGAACAGGATAAATAAAAAATGGACCTAATATAGTCCCTTTAAAGACAAGGAGGGTAATCTTAGGGAGAAAAATCATTATTCAAGGAAAATCACAATGATCAGTAGTAGACTATAAAGCAGGGCAGCTAACCGTCTTAAAAGTTTCTTCTCATTTAAAATATGGTTTCATTAGAAAATTAAACCATGTCTGTGATATCATCAAAGATATTCAAGTTGCAGGCAAGTAGAATGTCAAGTGCCTTGCAACTGGATGTCTTCCCAATAAGACAGTCTTACAGATTTAGAGACTTGTTTGTGGGTTATGTTACATAAATTAATATGTGTTTTCTGTTTTCAAAGGGCATAAGCCTTTGACCGCATTACCTGAGTGATTGGCTGTACGCATAAGCCTCACTTAATCCTCTCTGCAGTGCTGCCTCCTGAGACTCAACGGTTTGGCTGAACTAAATGGCTCGGTTGGTGAACAATGGGGTGGTCTGTGGGCTTCACTTAAAACTGGTTTCTCTTTTCTATCCTAATGGCTTGGACAGAAAGGACCCAGAGGACTGAGAGGGGGTAAACGTAAACTATTTCCCTCAGCCCAAACTAAGTATAATGGGCAAAAGGGTTTTGGAAAGGGGAGATGTGTCTAGCACTCCTTCCTCCAAAATAGCCCTGTTTTTCTTTTCTTTTCTTTTTTTTCTCCTAATGTGGAGCATTGAAAAATTAATCCCTGCTTTTTGTCATCTAGTAGTTATGGATTGAATGATGTCTTTTAACCCTTTTTGCCAAATCTGTTGCCCCCAGAACACAACAAGGATGTCAGCCTGTTAAAGCAAGCATGCCATTGTCCAGAGACAGTTAACTGACCTGGAGTCTGCATGATCCTTCCCCATATGGGAAGGTCACCCTCCCCTCCACACCCCCACTCTTATTAGGGATTTGTGGACCCAAGTGTAGGTAGGACGACGACCATGTCCACCTTGAAGCAGCTAGAAGAGTCAGAGACCTTTTCCCATTGTCCTCTACAAGATTACAAAGGGTCTTAATATCTCACAGGGAGGGATACTTATTTTTTACGAACCATGGGTATGGACTTGGGGGGGAGATTGCTGGGGGAGGGAGATGCTGGTTGGAGGGGAGTAAAGGGGAGAAAATTGGAAATATCATAACAATATAATCAATAAAATACATTTTTAAAAAAAGGAAGAAAAGAAAAGAGGAATCCCCAGAAAGAGAGGTAGATGGAATAGACATAGCCCAAATGTCAGACACGGAATTCAAAACAATGGTGGTGAAGAAGCTCAATATACACTACAACCTTAAGAACAACCATGACAACCTGCAAAGAAGTTACCAACAGCTCCAGGAAAATTACAGGGAACTTGCAGAGAACTACAGCAGCATAAAAAAAGACATAGAAACTATCAACAAGAACCAGGAAGAAATAAAGAATGCAATTTCTCAAGTGAAAAACAAAGCAGACTAAATGAAGCAAAGGATCAGATTAGTAAATTAGAAGATAGTGTAGAAAAAAATTCTCAGACGATACAGCAAAATGAATAAAGATTGAAAAAGTATGAAGAAGAGGTAAGGGAATTGCAAGATAGCATAAGGAAGAACATCAGAATCATTGGAATTAAAGAGAGATTAGAAGAACAAGAAATAAAAAAACTGATAGGAGAAATAGTGACAGAAAAATTTGCCAACCTGATGAGAGAAAAAGTTTTGCAAGTCCAGGAATTACAGAGAGTTCTAATTAAGAGAAACCCAAAAAAAACCACTCCAAGGCACATCATAATTAAAATGGCAACATTCTTAGACATAAAGAGAATCCTAAAAGCAGCAAGAGAGAAACAACAAATAACATACAGGGGAGCTCTTATAAGGCTATCAATTGATTTCTCAACGGAAACACTAAAGCCCAGAAGAAAATGGCAAAAAATATTCCAAGCAATGAAAAACAAAGGCCTACAACCAAGAATATTCTACCCAGCAATGCCCTCATTTAAAATAGAAGGTGAAATAAGGAGTTTCTCAGACAAAGGAAAACTAAAAGAATACATCTCCACCAAACCAGCATTGCAAGAGATGCTAAAGGAATGTTCTAAGAAAAAGGAAGAGGAAAAAAGAGTAGAGGAACAGAGGTACAAAGGGAAATGAATAAATTCATGTCAGTAATAACCTTAAATGTAAATGGATTAAATGCTCCAATTAAAAGACATAGGGTAACGGAATGGATAAGAAAAAAGGACCCACATATTTGCTGTCTACAAGAAACACCTCAAAACAAAAGATTTACATAGACTGAAAGTATAGGAATATAAAAAATATTCCAAGCAAAGGGACCTCAAAAAAAAGGTGAGGTAGCAGTCCTCATGTCAGAAAAAAACGCATTTCAAAGCAAGGGCAATAAAAAGAAACAAAGAAGGACATTTCATAATACTTAAAGGAACAATCCATCAAGAAGATATAACACTGATACACATATATGCACCCAACATAGGAGCACCCAAATACATAAAGCAAATACTAGAAGACCACAAGAAGGATATTAACAACAACACACTCATAGTAGGGGACTTTAACACTCCATTATCAACAATAGACAGATCGTCAAAGCAAAGAAACACCAAAGATATTGAGGCATTGAACTACACACTAAACCACATGGACTTAACTGATATATATAGAACTTTTCACCCCAAAGAAGCAAAATATACATTCTTTTCAAAGGCACATGAGACATTTTCAAAGATAGACCACATGATAGGACACAAAACAAGCCTCAACAAATACAAGAAAATTGAAATCACAGCAAGCCTCTTTTCAGACCACAATGCCTTGAAACTAGAAATCAACCTCAGAGAAAAAAATCAAAGACAACCAAACTCATGGAGAATGACTAACACGCTCTTAAACAATGAATGGGTTAACAATGACATCAAAGAAGAAATCAAGAAATTTCTAGAAACTAATGACAATGAACACACAACAGCCCAAAACCTATGGGACACAGAAAAAGCAGTCCTAAGAGGGAAGTTCATAGCAATACAGGCATATCTGAATAGGAAAGAAGAAGCTCAAATAAAAAAATCTAATCCTAGAGCTACAGGAACTAGAACAACAACAACAAACAAAGCTTAGGGCAAAAAGAAGGAAGAAAATCATCAAGATCAGAGCAGAATTAAACGACATAGAAACTAAACAAACAATCCAAAAAATCAACAAAACTAAGATCTGGTTTTTCGAAAAAATAAACAAAATCTACAAACTTCTATCCAGGCTCATCAAGAAAAAACGAGAGAAGACCCAAATGAACAAAATCTGAAATGAAAGAGGAGAAATCATGACTCATACCACAGAAATACAAACAATTGTAAGAAATTACTACAAACAACTGTATGGCAAGAAATTTGACAACCTAGAAGAAATGGACAAATTCCTAGAAACAAATAACCTTCCAAAACTGAATCAAGAAGAAGTAGAAAGTCTCAACAGACCAATGACAAAGAAGAAAATTGAAACAGTAATCAAAAATCTCCCTGCATACAAAAGCCCTGGACCGGATGGCTTCAGAGGCAAATTTTACAAAACATTTAGGGAAGAACTAACTCCTACCCTCCTCAACTTATTCCAAAAAATCCAAGAAGAGGGAAAAATCCCAAACTCTTTCTATGAAGCCAGTATTACCCTAATCCCAAAACCAGGTCAAGACACAACAGAGAAAGAAAACTACAGGCCAATATCACTGATGAACATAGATGCTAAAAGCCTCAACAAAATATTGGCAAACAGGATCCAGCAATACATCAAAAAGATCATATATAACGATCCAGTGGGATTCATCCCAGGGATGCAAGGATGGTTTAATATTCGCAAATCAATAAATATAATACATCTCCTAAACAAAATGGAAGACAAAAATCACATGATCATATCTATAGATGCAGAAAAAGCATTTGATAAAGTACAACACCCATTTATTTTGAAAACACTCAGCAAAATGGGAATAGAGGGAGCATACCTTAACACCATTAAGGCTATATATGAGAAGTCTGAAGCCAACATCATACTCAATGGACAAAAACTGAAAGCATTCCCTCTGAAATCAGGAACTAGACAAGGCTGTCTACTCTCTCCACTTCTATTCAACATAGTGCTGGAAGTCCTAGCCACAGCAATCAGACAAGACAAAGAAATAAAAGGCATCCAAATTGGGAAAGAATAAATAAAACTATCACTATTTGCAGATGACATGATAGTATACCTAGAAAACCCTATAAACTCCACTAAAAGACTACTCGATATAATAAGTGAATTTGGCAAAATAGCAGGATACAAAATAAATATACAGAAATTTAAGGTATTTTTGTACACCAACAATAAAATATCAGAGACAGAGACAAAAAAGGAAATACCTTTTAATATAGCAACAAGAAAAAATAAAGTATTTAGGTATAAACTTAACCAAAGGGATAAAAGACCTGTACACTAAAAATTATGCAAAAATGAAGAAAGAAATTTAGAAAGATACAAATAAATGGAAGCAAATACCATGTTCTTGGATGGAAAGAATCAACATCATCAAAATGGCCATACTACCCAAAGCAATTTACAGATTCAATGCAATCCCTATTAAAATACCAATGACATATTTCACTGACCTATAACAAATCCTCCAAAAATTTATATGGAACCAAAAAAGACTCCGAATAGCAAAAGAAATCTTAAAACAGAAGAACACAGCAGGAGGAATCATGATACCGGACATTAAACAATACTATGAAGCCACTGTGATCAAAACAGTCTGGTACTGGCATAAGAACAGACATATAGATCATTGGAACAGAATAGAGAGCCCATAAATAAACCCAGGCCTCTATGGTCAACTAATCTTTGATAAAGGAGGAAGGAACATAAAATGGAGTGAGAAGAGCCTCTTTAACAAATGGTGCTGGGAGAACTGGACAGGGACGTGCAAAAGAAAAAAAAAATGAAACTAGACCACCAACTTACACCACACACCAGAATAAACTCAAGATGCATTAAAGACTTAAGTGTAAGCCATGACACCATAAAAGTCCTAGAGGAAAACATAGGCAGAAAAATTTCAGATATCCCATGTAACAATATCTTCATGGATACATCTCTTAAGGCGAGAGAAATAAAGGAAAAAATAAACAAATGGGACTACATCAAACTAAAGAGTTTCTGCTCAGCAAAAGAAAACATCAGAAAGATGAAAAGGAAACCAACCATATGGGAAAACATATTTGTCAATGATATCACAGACAGGGGACTGATCTCCAAAATATATAAATAGCTTATATGACTCAACATCAAGAAAACAAACAACCCAATTAAAAAATGGGCAAAGGACCTGAACAAACACTTCTCCAAAGAGGACATACAGAAGGTCCATAGACACATGAAAAAAAGCTCAACATCATTGGCCATCAGAGAGATGCAAATAAAAACTACAATGAAATACCACTTTACATCAGTCAGAATGGCCATAATCAACAAATCAACAAACAAAAAATGCTGGCGAGGACGTGGAGAAATGGGAACCCTACTGCACTGTTGGTGGGAATGCAGACTGATGCAGCCACTATGGAAAACAGTATGGAATTACCTCAAAAAACTAAAAATGGAACTGCCTTTTGAACCAGTGATTCCACTGCTAGAATTATACCCGAAAAATCTTAAAACCCTAATTCAAAAGAACTTATGCATCCCTATATTCATAGCAGCACTGTTTACAATAGCTAAGTGCTGGAAACAGCTTAAGTGCCCATCTGTAGATGAGTGGATCAAAAAACTATGGTACATTTACACAATGGAATACTATATAGCAGAAAGAATGAAGGAACTCCTGCCATTTGCGAAGACATGGATGGAACTAGAGAGAATTATGCTTAGTCAAATAAGCCAGGCAAAGAAAGCAAAATACCATATGATATCACCTAATACAGGAAACTAAAGAACACAAACGAACTAAATAGTAGTCAATATGGGGTAGGGGGGAGGGAGAGAAGGGGGATAAGTAAGGGAAGGGTCTAGTCAAGGAAGGTGTATAAATGCCTCTTGAACAACGGGGAGGGATATGATTATGGGAGAAGGGGTGGGTGGGGTGGAGGAAACCAATGGGGGACAAAATGGGACAACTGCAATTGAAAAACCAAAAAAAAAAAAAGAGAGAGAGAAAACAACATGTGGCTGAGATGGTGTGGTGTGTGTGCAGCAAGTGTGCCAGTTGTGCCACTTACCTGCTGAGGGCATATAGTGTTCATTCCTGGCATCTGCAAAGAGCTCATCTGCATCTGGCCCATCATTGGGTTCACGTTCTGAACATTTGTGTTCCACCCGCCATGGACACAGTGATGCTCATGTTGTTGTACACGCCTGGCTGGGCGGGCGTGGGCTGGTTCTGGACAGCTTGACTGAATACACTGTTAACTCAGAAACAATCCCAATTACATCCACTGATCATGAACATGGGGAGAACTTGACTGCACTGTTTCTGAATTACTAGGCAGAATTCCAAAGAACATATTTTCCATTATTAAGTTACACATACGTTTTATCATATTACAATATATAAGGATTGAGTATAATTCAGATGCATTTTGAACTCTGCCCAAGGGGTTTAATAACTACAAAGAGCTCATGTTAAGCTATAATTATCTAAATAATTAAGAAAGGAAGTTTTCCATACAAGTAAATCTTCCAGATAACTGAAGTTTACTCATTTAACCAGCAAAATCGTTCTAAGATTTCAAATGTTAAACCTGTTTCTATTAGTAGGTAAATTGTATGGGATAAACTCCAAGTAAATACAATGTGAATATGTGAACCACAAAATACTACGTGATACAAACATATACATCTAAAGGAGAATGTATGAACTGTGTCTTTTGTAAATTCTACAAAACCACCAAATGTTTTATGATCATCTACCAGTTGTTAAACAATAAGCTGGGGGTAAAATGCTACCTGTTTTAATGTTAATTATGGAGAACATAATTTAAAAAATTATTTGTCCCCCCAAAAATAAAAATAAAATAAAGAAGAAGAATTGGAGGCAGAGAAAAGTAGGAAACAGATTAAAGAAATATTTTTTCCCCAATACAACCTTTGGGCGCTATCTTCTTTTTCTGGATCCACTCCTGGTCAGTCTTCTTTTCTGGCTGTCTGTCTGTGTGGAGATCTAGCTGGATTCTGAGGCTACTATTCTCTCACTCGTGGGCCTGCCACAGCTCTCTCCTGTGAGCCACACTTTGTTGAGTCCCCCACTGGTCCTGAGGCACCACCCAGCACTCCTTGGCTTGTCTAGGAGCACTACTCTGCTGGTAAGCCAGTGCACATGCCCATAGTTCCTACCCAGCCTCGGATCCTGTCTCCACTCCTCCTTCAAAAAAGTCTCTGTATTGCCTCCAATCCGCAGCTGCAGCCTGCGTCCCTGCCTGCCAGAGCCTTGTTGCATGCCTGTGTGTACAGAGCTTCCTGCCTGGGGTCCCTACTGAGTCTGGGGTCCTGCCGCAGTTTTCCCGTATGGGACCCTGTCCACGTCTCAGTTCTGCTTTTTTGTTTGGTGGAGCCTTGGTGCATGTGCACATGCATGTGGGCATAGTGTTGCCAGCCTGGGGTCCCCACCAAGTCTGGAGTTTTGCTACAGCTTTCCCACATTGGCCCCTCTCTGTGGCTCAGTTCTGTGTTTTTGTTTGATGTAGCCTTGATGTGAGCACCCCCGGATGCAGGGTTGCCAGCCCAGGGGATCCCCACCAAGACTCAGTTCACACAGTTTTCACAGTACTGGCTGTTCTCTGTCTTCCCACTCTTCTGGCTGTTTCAATCAAACCTTCTTGTTGACTCCCTCTGGGACTTTGCAGGTCAGGGCACCTATGGCAGGGGGAAGTTTCCAAGTGGGTCCCGGTTAATGAACCAGTCAGCAGCTGCCCCTTTTGGGTGCGGCGAGGCAGAGGCGCCAGGCTTGGAAGTGCGGTGACTCAGCTTGGAGAAGGTGGGCCAAGTTTTCTGCCCTCTTTCACACTGCTCTCACACTCCAATTCCTGTTAGCCAGATCCGAAATCTGCACTCACTCACTTCACTCCATGTTTGTACTTCAAGTCCTTCTGCAGTGGTTGCAAGTAGACAACGCTGCTACCTACTCCGCAACCATCTTTTTTCCCTCTCTCCTCATTTTTTGAATTTTTTTCTTCATTCTGTGTTGGTTGACTGTTTATTTCTTCTTTGTATTCCAAATTGTTAATTTGAACCCTGACTTCTTTCCCTTCACCATTGTTTTTGTGAGGATTTTTTAAAGTACATTTTATTGATTATATTGTTACAATAGTTCAAACTTTTTCCCCTTTGCTTCCCTCCACCCAGCACCCCGCCTCCCCCATCAATCCCCCCCACAACTCCATGCCCATGGGTAGTACATACAAGCTCTCCCGCTTCACCTTTTCATATATTCTTCTTTATCTTCTTCTTTTTAAAATAATTAATTAAATAATTAATTATTTTAACAATAAAAAATAACGATTCCTCCCTCTCAGACTTAAGACCCTTTATAATCTTATAAAGGACAATGGGTGAAGGTCTCGAGCTCCACTAGCTGCTTCAAGCTGGACATGGTCATTGTCCTACCTACCCTTGGGTCCAGAAATCCTTAATAAGAGGGGGGTGTGGAGGGGAGGGTGGTCTTTCCACATGGGGAAGGATCGTGCAGACTCCAGGTCAGTTGGTTGTCCCGTACAACAGCGTACTTGGTTTAACAGGCTGTTGTATTCTGGGGGCAACAGATTTGGCAACAGGGTTAAAAGACACCATTCAATTCATAACCACTAGATGACAAAATGCAGGTATTAATTTTCCATGTCCAACATTAGGGAAGAAAAGGGTTTCTTTGTAGGAAGGTGTGCCAGCCACATCTCACCTGTCCTTTGAAAACCCTTTTGCCCATTATACTTAATTTGGGCTGAGTGAGATATTTTCGGTTTCCCCCCTCTCAGACCTCTGGGTTCTTTTAGCCAAGCCATTAGGATAGAAAAGAGAAACCAGTTTTAAAGTGAAGCCCACAGACCACCCCATTCTTCACCAACTCAGCCACTTAGTTCAGCCAAACCGTTGAGTCACAGGAGGCAGCGATGCAGACAGGATTAAGTGAGGCCTATATGTACAGACAATCACTCAGGTAATGAGATCATAGACTTATGTTCTATGAAAACAGAAAACACATATTAATTTATGTAACATAAGCCACAAACAAGTCTCTAAATCTGTAGGACTGTCTTATTGGGAAGACATCCAGTTGCAAGGCATTTGACATTCTTCTTGCTTGTAAATTAAACATCTTGGATGATACCACAGACATAGTTTAACTTTCAAATGAAAACAAATTTTAAATGAAAGAAAACTTTTAAGACAGTTAGGTGCACTACTTTATAGTCTACCACGGAGCATTGTGATTTTGCTTGAATGATGATTTTTCTCCCTAAGGTTACCCTCCTTGTCATTAAAGGGACTGCATTAAGTCCATTTTTAATTTATCCTGTTCATTTGCAAAAACACAACAAGAGCAGCAAATGATCACTTATGATCTTTTGTTCTGCTTTGCTGGAACTTACTTAAGGAACATTTAAGGTGACCTTATGTCCGCCCTTCAGGGCACAGAAGCTGGGCCACATACCTGGCATTCAGCCTTGCCTGTACACACCAGTCTTTTCCAAGTCCTGGTTTTCCATTGTGCCTTAAGGTCCCTTATAGTCATCTTTCAGGAAAACAACTTTCATTCCTTCACTGTAAAGATTGCCGTGGACCGCACAACCAACCAAGGTCCCAGGCTTTTTATCTCATGGGCTTTTATTACCTTTGAAAGTCAATACCAGTTCCTCAAGGCTTTTTGGTAACAACCAGAGCCCAAGCACCTCTCCTTTAGGCATGACATTCCAGTCAAAGACTTGGTAAAAAAAAATTCTATTAACAACTGGTCTTATGGTTTTATGCAAAGAACCTATTGTCATTACTTACTTTTTTAGAATGCCAAACTCTGGAGGGATCAGATAGGGAGAAAAATATACAATGTGAAGGAAAATCCTTGTCATTCTAATATTCACTAAACTTGCATTTCCATTCTTTATATTTTCATTTTTTCCACCACAAAAAATTTTATGTTTGTTTTTCCATTGCAGCTGTCGCAATATTTTCCCCTCTTGTTTCCCCACACCCTGCAGCCCATTCTCCCACAGTCAGTCCCCACCCAGTAGTCCATGTCCGTAGGTCATTTATACATGTTCTTTAACTAGACCAATCCCCTTCTTACCCCCTTCTCTCCCTCCCACCCCCACCTTGTTCCTGTTAGGTTATTCTTTGTTTACATACCTCTGGTTCAATTTTGCTCATTTGCTTGAGTTGTTCATCAGTTTCCTTTAATAGGTGATAGCATAAGGTATTTTTCTTTCCTTGCCTGGCTTATTTCACTAAGCATAATTCTCTCTAGTTTCATCCATTTTGTTGCAAATGGTAGAAGTTCCTTCTTTCTCTCTGCTACATAGTACTCCATTGTGTAAATGTATCACAGTTTTCTATCCCACTCATCTACAGATGGGCACTTAGGTTATTTCCAGAACTTGGCTATTGTAAATAGTGCTGCTATGAACATAGGGATGCATAGGTTCTTTTGAAATGGTGTTGCAGGATTTTTTGGGTATAATTCTAGCAATAGAATTGCTGGTTCAAAAGGCAGTTCTATTTTAGTTTTTGGAGGAAATTCCAAACTGTTTTACAAAGTGGCTGGACCAGTCTGCATTCTCACCAGCAATGCACCAGGGTTCCATTTTCTCCTCATCCTCGCCAGCACAAGTTGTTTCTTGATTTGTTGATAATGGGCATTCTGACTGGTGTGAGGTGGTATCTCATTGTGGTTTTAATTTTCATCTGTCTAATGGCTAGTGATGTTGAGAATTCTTTCATATATCTATGGACCCTATGTATGTCCTCTTTGGAGAAGTGTTTGTTCAGGTCCTTTGCCCATTTTTCAATTGGGTTGTCTGTCTTCTTGGTGTTGAGTCGTATAAGTTCTTTATACATTTTGGAGATCAATCCTTTGTCTGAGGTATCATTGGCAAATATGTTTTCTCATATGTTTGGTTCCCTTTTCATCTTGCTGACGTTTTCTTTTTCTGAGCAGAAATCCTTACTTTGATGTAGTCCCATTTGTTTATTCTTTCCTTTATTTTCTTTGACTAAGGAGATATATAAGTGAATATGTTGCTACGTGGAATATCTGAAATTTTTCTGCCTATGTTTTCCTCTAGGACTTTTATGATGCCACAGCTTATATTTAAGTCTTTGATCTATCTTGAGTGTATTCTGGTGTATCGTGTAAGTTGGTGGTCTAGTTTCATTTTTTTGCATGTCCCTGTCCAGTTCTTCCAACACCATTTGTTGAAGAGGCTCTTTTCACTCCATTTGATGTTCCTTCCCCCTTTGTCAAATATTAGTTGACCACATAGACCTGGGTTTATTTCTGGGCTCTCTATTCTGTTCCATTGATCTATATGTCTGTTCTTATGCCAGTACCAGACTGTTTTGATTACCATGGCCTTGTCGTATAATTTAATATCAGGTATTGTGATTCCTCCTACTGTGTTCTTCTTCCTCAAGATTGCTGTGGCTATTCGGGCTCTTTTTTGGTTCCATATAAATTTTTGAAGTATTTGTTCCAAGTCTTGAAAAATGTCATTGGTATTGTAATAGGGATTGCATTGAGTCTATAAATTTCTTTGGATAATATGGACATTTTAATGATGTTGATTCTTTCCATCCATCAACATGGTATATGCTTCCAATTTTGTATCTTCCTTAACTTATTTCTTCAGTGTTATGTAGTTTTCTGAGTACAGGTCTTTTACCTCCTTGGTTAAGATTATTCCTAGGTACTTAATTTTTTTGTTGCTATGGTAAATGGGATTTTTCTTTTAGTTTCTATCGTGAGAATTTATTGTTGGTGTACAGAAATGTCTTAGATTTCTGAATATTGACTTTGTAGCCTGCTATTTTGCCAAATTCATTTATTAGGTCGAGTAGTTTTTTTGTGGAGTCTATAGGGTTTTCTATGTACACTATGATGTCATCTGCAAATAATGACAGTTTTACTTTCGCTTTTTCAATTTGGATACCTTTTATTTCTCTTTCTTGTGTGATTGCTGTGGCTAGAACTTCCAAGGCTATGATGAATAGGAATGGAGAGAATGGACATCTTTGTCTCTTTTCTGACCTCTTCGGGAATGTTCTCAGTTTTTGCCCATTGAGTATGATGTTGGCTTCAGGTTTCTCATATATTGCCTTTATGTTGAGGTATGCTCCCTCTATTTTCATTTTGCTGAGAGATTTCATAATAAATGGGCGTTGTACATTATCAAGTGCTTTTTCTGCATCTGTTGATATGGTAATGTAGTTTTTGTCTTTCATTTTGTTTATGTGGTGTATTATATTTATTGATTTGCAAATATTAAGCCATCTTTGCATCCCTGGGATGAATACCACTTGATCATTGTGTATCATCTTTCTAATGTGTTGTTGAATTCGGTTTGCCAATATTTTGTTGAGGATTTTAGCATCTATGTTCATCAGCGATATTAGCCTGTAGTTTTCTTTTTTAGTGTGTCTTGACCTGGTTTTGGAATTAGGGTAATGATGGCTTCATAGAACGAGTTTGGGAGTCTTCCTTCTTCTTGGATTTTTTGGAATATTTGAGGAGTACAGGAGTTAGTTCTTTCCTAAATATTTTGTAGATTTCACCTGTGAAGCCATCCGGTCCTGGACTTTTGGGTGCTGGGAGTTTTTTGATTACTGCTTCAATTTTACTTGTTGTTATTGGTGTATTCAGGCTTTCTGCTTCTTCTTGATTCAGTTTTGGAAGATTATATGTTTCCAGAAATTTGGTTATTTCATCTAGGTTGTCAAATTTCTTGCCATACAGTTGTTCATAATAATTTCTTACTATCCTTTGTATTCTGTGGTATTGGTTGTGATTTCTTCTCTTTTGTTTCAGATTTTATTTATTTGGGTCCTCTCTCTTTTTTTTCCTGATGGGCCTGGTTAAAGGCTTGTCAATTTTGTTTATCTTTACAAAGAATCAGCTCCTACTTTTGTTGATCTTTTGAATTATTCGTTTAGTCTCTATGTCATTTAATTGTGCTCTGATATTCATGATTTTCATCCTTCTACTCACTCTGGGCTGTGGTTGTTGTTCTTCCTCTAGTTCTTGTAGCTGTAGGGTTAAGTTTTTTATTAGAGATTCTTCTAGCTTTTTTAGGTAGGCCTGTATTGCTATGAACTTCCCTCTCAGGACTGCTCTCGCTATATCCCATAGGTTTTGGGTTGTTATGTGTTCATTTTCATTAGTTTCCAGAAACTTTTTGATTTCTTCCTTGATGTCATTGTTAACTCATTCATTATTTAATAGCATGTTATTCATTCTCCATTAGTTTGAATGTTTTTGAGTTTTTTCTTTGAGGTTGATTCCTAATTTTAAACCATTGTAATCTGAGAAAATGCTTGATATAATTTCAATTTTCTTGACTTTGTTGAGGCTTGTTTTGTGTCCTACCATGTGGTCTATCTTTGAAAATGTTCCATGTGCACTTGAAAAGAATGTGTATTTTGCTTCTTTGGGGTGAAAAGTTCTATATATATCGACTAAGTCCATTTGATTTAGAGTGTTTTTCAATGCCTCCATATCTTTGGTGTTTCTTTGCTTCAAAGATCTGTCCATTGTTGCCAATGGGGTGTTAAAGTCCCCTACTGTGAGTGTGTATCTGTCTATATTTTTTTTTTGGAGTCTTTCAAAATTTTCCTTACATATATGAGTGCTCCTAAGTTTGGTGTATATATATTAACAAGAGTTATATCTTCTTGATGGATTTTTTTCTTAAGTATTGTGAAATGCCTTTCTTTGTCTCTTATTATGGCCTTTGATGTGATATTTGTTTTGTCTGATATAACTACTGCTACTGCAGCTTTTTTGTTGTTGTTGTTCATTTGCTTCAAATACTTTTTTCCATTTCTTTACTTTCAGTCTGTGTAGATCTTTTGTTCTAAGGTTTGTCTGTTGTAGACAGCATATATGTAGGTCATTTTATCTAATTCATTCAACTATCTTATGTCTTTTGATTGGAGCATTTAATCCATTTACATTTAAGGTTCTTACCCATAGGTACTTATTCATTGTCTTTTCTCCCCTCTGTACTTTAGTTCCTCTCTGTCTCTTTCTGTTTCTTCATCTTCTTAAAGCCAACTCTTTAGCATCTCTTCTAATGCTGCTTTGGTGGAGATGTATTCTTTTAGCCTTCTTTTGTCTTGGGAACTCCTTATTTCACCTTCCATTTTGAATGTGAGCCTTGCTGGGTAAAGCATTTTTGGTTGTAGGCCTTTGTTTTTCATTGCTTGGAATATTTTTTGCCATTTTTTCTGGCTTGTAGTGTTTCTGCTGAGAAATCTGATGATAGCCTTATTGGAGCTCCCTTGTATGTTATTAGTTGTTTCTCTCTTGCTGTTTTTAGGATTCTCTCTTTGTCTTTCAATGTTGCCATTTTAATTATGATGTTTCTTAAAGTGGGTCTTTTGGGGTTCATCTTCATTGGGACCCTCTGTGCTTCCTGGACTTGCATGACTCTTTCCTCATGTTAGGGAAGTTTTCTCTTAGTAGTTTTTCAAAGAGGTTTTCTATCTCTTGCTCTTCTTCTTCTCCTTCTGGAATTCCTATGATATGGATATTATTATTTTTCATGTTGTCCTGCAGCTGTCTTAGATCTTCTTCATTCTTTTTCTGTCTTTTTTCATTTTGTTGCACTCTCTGAGAGTTTTTGTCTTCGTTTTCCTCCAGCTCGTTGATCTGATGTTCTGCTTTCTCTTGCTTGCTTTTAATTCCTTCTACTGTGTTCTTCAATTCAGAAATTGTATTCTTTATTTCCTCTTGGCTCTTATTGATAGCTTCTATGTCCTTTTTCATGCTGGTGTAATTCCCAGTAAGTTCCTTGTAGTTCTTCTGGAGTTCCTTGTAGTTTTACTGTAGTTCTTTGTAGTTTCCTCTGAGCTCATTGAGCTTCTCCATAATATATGTTTTTAGTTCCATATCTGATAATTTGCTCCCCTCTATTTCATTTAGCACTCTTTCTGGGGATTCTGCCTTTCCTTTCGATAGGAGGTTGTTTCTCTTTCTCCCCATTTTTATGACTCTTACTGTTTGTTGCTGCTTCTTAGATTGATCTGCACTTCCTGGATCTGCCCCTGGTGGCGTCAGATCATGTACCTTTCTGGCCCTTGGTAGCCTGTTGGAGACTTCCAGGAATCTACTGCCTTTGTCTGTCCCCTTTAATTGTTAATTTATTCAATCCGTGATCATCTGGGTGTGTGGCAGCTTAATTCCTGTAGGCAGGGCTTTTTCTTCCCCTCAGGCTGGTGCCACTTGGAGGGGAATGGTCTGCCTGCAGTACTTGGGATGAGTCAGCACTGGGACCTGGTCAGCTGCTTCCCCAGTTCTCCCCTCAAAGCCACCGCACCAAACTCTTTCCAAGTGTCTCTAGTCCTCTCTGCCTTCCCTCTGCTTGAGCCCAGGGTAAGTGAGGGCCAAAATATTTTCATATGTGATCTGCTTAATAGTTCTTTTTCTCCAGCTGTTTCTCTTCGGCTAGCAAGAAACCCTGTGGCTTTTTGCTTTTCACAGCTCGATACTATTTTACTTTCCAGTCTGTTGTTGTAGGCTGGGAAGCCCAGCTGGGGGTTTAGAACCCCTGGCTGATGAACTATTTCTCCATCCCTTCAGCTGCCACTGTGGGAGCCCATCCGGACTTTCCATGTCTCCACATTCCCTACTGGTCACGTTGTGATGTAGCCGCCTTTTCTGTCTCTCCGTGGTTACAGGACTTCTTTCCAGCTAGTGTTCACTTGGTTATTCCAGATGATTTCTCCAAAATTAAGTTGTAAATTCAGACTGGTCCTGGGAGGAGGTTAATATAGCTTGCTCTTATTCCTCTGCCATCTTGGATCCTTGTGTGAATTTTTATTCATTTCACTTATTATAGCCTTCACTTCTTCCCTTATGCATTTGCCATACTCAAACATTTCTGTGAGCATTATTATTACCAGTGTTTTGAATTCTCCATCTGTTTGGTTGACTATCTTTTTGTCACTTAGTTCTCACTTTGGACCCTTGATATGCTCCCTCTATTGGGCTATACTTCTCTAACTCTTTAACTTGATAGCCTCCTGTGTGTGGCTCTGTGTATTAAGCAGAGCGGTCACATCTGTTATGTTGTAAGGGCTGGATCCTTAGGTATTTGTCAGTGCTGGGCTATTTCTTCACCTTCTTGTGCTGTATGTTGGGGAGAGGTCAGAGAGGGAACAATGCTGCTTTTTGGCACTCATCCATTTTCCAGTCATTTCACCCACTTCCTGTATGTTACTGATGCCCCTCAAGCAGTTATTCTGGTGCAGGTTTTTAGAGTGGGTGGGTCTGCATACATTTTAGGATCATGGGGGTCCTCTAAACAGACTGTTTTGAGAGGCTTTCAGTTTCTTCCCCTGCCCCAATCCCCACTGGTTTTTACAGCCAGAAGCAATGAGGCTTTATTTGCCTGGAACAGAAACCACGAACTGTGTAGTCTGGCCTGGGGCTGGGATTGCTCCCCATGTGTCCCTCCCAGCTTTTATAATGTGTGACTGTTCTTTCCACCTGCTGGCCATAGCCATTGCCTTGCCACCACTACTGCTACCACACCATGTTCTCTCCATCCCAGCTCCCCATATCCAGTCCTCTTACTTCTCTGGATGAGTATTACTTCTTTATATCTTTGTTTTTTGGACTTCCAAGCAGTTCAATTTCTGATAGTTCTGGTTGTTTTTCATTTTGACATAGATGTAATCCTTCTGATGGTTGTGGAAGGAGGCATAGCATGTCTACCTTCACCTCCATCTTGGCCAGAAGTCCCTATATTCTCATTTTTAGGTGATCTTGATTTAAATTTTGAAAAATCAGTAGGTAGACAACACCAACAGAAGGAAGCCATTAATCCCTGAAGGCTTTATATTTAATGTATAACATATCTTAGACTAAACATTCTTGTTTGGAAGCATTAAGCAAGCGATTCTGCTTTATTGTTTTTCCTACTTTATATACCCAAGGTTTTTTTTTTTTTTCTTTTTATTTTTTATTGTATTTTCCCCCATTATTATTTAGTACCCTTATACCCCTCTCGTCCTGGCAATCACCACACTGTTTCCCATGTCCATGAGTCCTTTTTTTCATTTTTGCTCAAGCCCTCCATTACCTCCCCTCCCCCAACCTTAGCTGTCATACTTCTATCTATGAGTCTGTCTCTATTTTGCTTGTGATTTCACTTTGTTCATTATATTCTACATATGAGTGGAATTTGATGAATCAGTGGGATACAATCTACTCCTTTGTACTCTTTGAAAGTAACACAAGAATTGATTTAGGATGATTATACTTAAAATAAACAAATGTACAATGAGGCTGTAGTAATCCAGTTCTTTACTGGAGATTGATGAAAACTAAGTCCATTGTTCCTGGAGCACAGTCTCTGAGCAAATAACATTTTCAAACCTTGTAAATTGTCCAGATATTGATAATCTTTGGTTGTTTGTCCACAATGATAGTGCTAAGATGCCACTTTCTTTTACTGGGACCGACTTTGTCTGATCTCTTATGGGGAGAATATACAAGATTTCACTCAATGTTGTGGGGAGCCATAATGGGGGCTCTTCTTAGTGTTAGGGTGTCTTGAGCTTTATAAACTATTATTGAATTAGAAAATCTGGATCCTTGTTAACAAGTCTAAATAAAATGAGACAAGAAGTGTGAGCCAAGATTCTAAGCCAAGAAAACCTGGTACTGTGAGTTGGCTACCAATAGGAAGAATACCACAAGTCAAGGAGTGGCAAATAGATTATTGAAGCTGAAAGTGAAGATGCATCTGAAAATCTAAGAATGTGTTCAGGCAGTGAAAACTTTTTTTTATCCAAAGGGGTTCAATTTTGCTGTAGTTTTCCCATTCACTCTAAGTTCCGACTTTTTTAAAAAATGCTATTATTAAATAGATTTGATTTATTCAATGTTCTTTAAAAATTCTCTTGGGGTAATTTTTTCTTGTCCTTGTAAATAACTGCCCTATATATTCAGTCATAATACTAGTAATAATAACAATAGTTATTGTCATTATTAAACTATAACATTTATAGAAGACTTGCCACCTGTATGACACTGTGCTAAAATCTTAATTTTTGGCTTCTGTTCTACCTCTCTCTAATCTTAAGACTAACCCTGACTGTGACTTTAAAAAGATTCTTCATATCCAATTGTTTTGTCAGAGAAAGAATATCTAAAGAAAGTAAGTTCATTCTCTGATATATTCTCTCTCTATGTTCTTGGAAATCCAATAGCCTATGTGGTCTCAAGATTTTGTTTCAAGAATTTCATGTGGAGACATAATCCTGCATATGTTATGAGGGCTCCCCAGTCTCAGTGATGTTAAACATTAATGGCAAGAAAACAGCAAGTGTAACCTAATTGGTTCTGCTACCATGAAGCCAGACAGCAGAATCAAGGACTGGCACTGAGGGGACAAGGCAGCATGGCTCTGGGGTCTGTGAAATCAGGAGGGGACAGTGCTTCACAATAATTGTCTTGAGAGTCCCACAAAGCATGTGTATCCTTCTGACTTGTAGCGAAACTAGTGTACACCTACACTACGTAATTAATCCCCTAGGAGTTATTGTATTCTCATTGTTTTAGCCTATCTTGGCAGGAAGAAAGGAATCACCTCCTCCATCTAAAGAGAACTGAGAAGATCTGAACCAATGAAGGATCAAGCACCAGCCTCTACAGTAGGTCCTCTCATTTCTGCCACCTTCCTCCCGAGACTTAGGAGCAACCTAGCCACAGAAACTTTAACTCCTATTTTCTTTCTTGATTCAGCATGACTTGTTCTTTCAAGTTCACAGACTTCATTGTTTAAAATACTCATAGATTATGTATTATAATTGCATAGGAACTAAAACACTAGAAAAAAATAGAGGACATTGGTAGGCAACTCACTAAAAAAGAAATGCAAAACAGCAGCACTGTTACAAAGACTTTAGATATATTAAGTTATTCAATCTTCTGTTCTTTTAGAATAAGAAACTACCAAAAATATGTTTATTGCTTTTAAAAGCCTTTTAAATTGTATTTATTGTTTTTCTATTACAGTTTTACACTTTTTCCCCCATTGTCCCCCCTCCACCCAACCCAATCTTTCTCTCACAATCTCCACCCCATTGTCCATGTCCATGGATCATTTATACTAATTCCTTAACTAGACCCTTTCCTTACTTGCCACCTATCCTTCCCTGACCACCCCACCCCCTAGTAACTGTTAGTCTGATCTTTTTTTACATGCTGCTGGTTCAGCTTTGCTCTTTTGTTTGTGTTGTTCATTAGTTTTCTGTGTTAGATAATATTATATGGTATTGGTTTTTCATTGCCTGGTTTATTTAACTAAGTATAATTCTCTCTAGTTCCACACATGTTATCACAAATGGTAGGAGTACCTTTTTTCATTCTGCTCCATAGTATTCCATGGTGTAAATGTACCACAATTTTTTGGTCCATGCATCTACAGATGGGCATTTAGGTTGTTTCCAGCACTTGGCTATTATAAATAGAGCTGCTATGAACATAGGAGTACATAAGTTCTTTTGAATTGGTGTTCCAAGATTCTTTGGGTAAAATACTAGGAATGGAATTGCTAGATCAAAAAACGGTTCTATTTTTAGTTTTTTGAGGAAATTCCATAGTGTTCTACATAGAGGCTGCACCAGACTGTATTCCCATCAGCAGTGCACTAGGGTTGCCTTTTCTCTGCATCCTCGCCAGCACTTGTTGTTTGTTGATTTGTTGATGATGGCCATTCTGAGTGGTGTGAGTTGGTATCTCATTGTGACTTTAATTTGCATCTCTCTGATGGCTAGTGATGTTGAGCATTCTTTCATATGCCCTTGGACACACTGTATGTCATCTTTGGAGAAGTGTTTGTTCAGGTTCTTTGCCCATTTTTTAATTGGGCCAACTGTCTTCTTAGTGTTGAGTTGTATAAGTTCTTTATATATTTTGGAGATCAATCCCTTCTCTGAGGTATCATTGGCAAATATGTGTTCCTATATGGTTGGTTCCCTTTTCATCTTGCTGATGTTTTATTTTTGCTGAGCAGAAACTCTTTAGTTTGATGTAGTCCCATTTGTTTATTCTTTCCTTTATTTCCCTTGCCTTAGGAGATGTATTGGTGAAAATATTGCTACATGGGGTATCTGAAAATTTTCTGCCTATGTTTTTTTCTAGGACTTTTACGATGTCACAGCTTACATTTAAGTCTTTTATCCATCCTGACTTTATTCTGGAGTGTGATGTAAGTTGGCGGTCTAGTTTCATTTCGTTGCATGTCCCAGTCAAGTTCTCCCAGCACCATTTGTTGAAGGAGTTCTTCTCACTCCATTTTATGTTCCTTCCTACTTTTTCAAATATTAGTTGACCATATAGACCTCGGTTTATTTCTGGGCTCTCTATTCTGTTCCACAGATCTATATGTTTGTTCTTATGTCAGCACCAGACTGTTTTGATTACAGTGGATTTGTAGTATAGTTTGATATCAGGTATTGTAATTGCTTCTACCATGTTTTTCTTCCTCAAGATTGTTGTGGCTCCTCAAGGTCTTTTATTGTTCCATATAATTTTTTGAAATATTTTTTTGAAGTCTGTGGAATATGTCACTGAGTTTTAATAGGGATTATATTGATTCTATAAATTGCTTTGGGTAGTATGGACATTTTACTGATGTTGATTCTTCCCATCCATGAACATGGTATATAATACCATTTATTTGTATCTTCCTTCATTTATTTCTTCAGTTTTATGTAGTTTTCCAAGTACAGGTCTGTTACCTCCTTGGTTAAGTTTATTCCTAAGTACATTATTTTTCCTGTTGCTATAATAAATTAGATTCCTTTCTAGATTTTATCACTGATATTTTATTGTTGGTATACAGAAATGCCTTCAATTTCTGAATATTGACTTTGTACCTCTTTATTTTGCGAAATTCACTTATCATATCGAGTAGTTTTTTTTGTGGAGTCTATAGGGTTTTCTATGTACATTATCATGTCATCTGCAAATAATGACAGTTTTACTTCTTCTTTTCCAATTTAGATGCCTTTTATTTCTCTTTCTTGTCTGATTGCTGTGGCTAGGACTTCTAAGACTATGAGGAATAGGAGTGGAGAGAGTGAACATCTTTGTCTTGTTCCTGATCTCAGGAGGAATGCTTTCAATTTTTCCCATTGAGTATGATGTGGGCTTCGGATTTCTCATATACGGCCTTTATTCTGTTGAGGTATGGTCCCTCTATTCCCATTTTGCTGAGTGTTTTCATCATAAATGGGTGTTGTACTTAATCAAATGCTTTTTCAGCATCTATTGATATGATTGTGTGATTTTTGTTCTTTCATTTTGTTTATGTGGTGTATTACGTTTATTGATTTCTAAATATTAAACCATCCTTTAATCTCTGGGATGAATCCTATTGATCATGGTGAGTGATCTTTTTATTGTATTGCTGGATTTAGTTGGTCAATATTCTTTTGAGGATTTTATCATTTACATTCATCAGCTATACTGGCCTGTAGTTTTTTTCTTTGTTGTGTTCTGACCTGGTTTAAATTTAGGGTAATACTGGCTTCATAGAAAGAGTTATGGAGTCTTCCTTGTTCCTCAATTTTTTGGAATAGTTTGAGAAAGATAGACATTAGTTCTCCCCTAAATGTTATGTTAAATTTGCCAGTGAAGCCATCTGGTCCAGGGCTTTTGTGTGTTGAGAATTTTTTGATTACTGCTTCAGTTTCATTAGTTATTATGGGTCTATTCAGGTTTTCTGCTTCTTCTTGATTCAGTTTTGGAAGATTATATGTTTCAAGAAATTTGTCCATTTCATTTAGGTAGTCAAATTTCTTGCCATACGGTTGTTTGTAGTAATCTTTTAAAATCCTTTGTATTTCTATGGTATCAGTTGTGACTTCTCCCCTTTCATTTATAATTTTGTTTATTTGAGTCCTCTGCCTTTTTTTCTTGATGAGCCTGACTAAAGGCTTGTCAATTTTGTTTATATTTTTTAAGATCTAGCTCCTTGTTTTATTGATCTTTTTAATTGTTTGTTTATTCTCTATGTCATTAAATCTGCTCTGATTTTAATGACTTCCTTTCTTCTACTCTCTCTAGGCTTTGTTTGTTGTTGTTTTTCTAGTTCTTGTAGCTGCAGGGTTAGGTTGTTAATTTGAGATTCTTAAATCCTTTTTAGGTAGGCCTGTATTGCCATGAACTTTCTTCTCAGGACTGCTTTTGCTGTGTCTCATAGGTTTTAGGCTATTATGTGTTCATTATCATTTGTTTCCAGAAACTTCTTGATTTCTCCCTTAATGTCATTGTTAACCCATTCATTATTTATTAGCATGCTATTCATTCTCCATGAGTTTGAATGTCTTTGAGTTTTTTTCCTTGAGGGTGATTTCCAGGTTGAAGGCATTGTAATCTGAGAAGATGCTTGATATAATTTCAATTTTCTTGACTTTGTTGAGGCTTGTTTTGTGTCCTACCATGTGGTCTATCTTTAAAAATGTCCCATGTGCACTTGAAAAGAAAGTATATTTTGCTTCTTTGTGGTGAAAATTCTAAATATATCAACTAAGTCCATTTGACGTAGAGTGTTTTTCAATGCCACAATATCCTTGCTTTTTTTTTGCTTTGACGATATGTCCATTATTGCTAATGGGGTTTTAAAGTCTCCTACTATGAGTGTTTGCTGTCAATATACTTCTTGTAGTCTTCCAAGATTTTCCTTATATACTTGGGTGCTTCTATGCTGAATATTTGTTTACCAGGGTTATATCTTCTTGATGGATTGTTCCCTTAAGTATTATGAAATGGCCTTCTTTGTCTCTTTTTGTGGACTTTGCTGTGAAATCTATTTTGTCTGATATAAGTGTTGCTACCCCAGCTTTTTTTTTTTAAAGTTTATTTGTTTGGAATACATTTTACCATCCCCTCACTTTCAGTCTGTATAGATCTTTTGGCTTGTAGTGTGTCTGTTGTAGACAGCATACATGTGGGTCATGTTTTCTTTTCTGTTCCTCTATGCTTTGTCTTTTGATTGGAGCATTTAATCCCTTTACATTTAAGTTTATTATTCACAGCTATTTATTCATTTCTCTTTGTACCTGTGCTTCTTTCCCTCTCTCTTTTTTCTTCTTCTTCTTAGAGCAGGCTCTTTAGCAATTCTTGCAATGCTGGTTAGGTGGAGATGCATTCTTTTAGTCTTCCTTTGTCTGGGAAACTCCTTATTTTATCTACCGTTTTGAAATTGAGCTTTGCTAGGTAATCTTAGTTGTAGGCCTTTGATAATCATTGCTCGAAATATTTTTTTTGCTATTTATTTTTGGCTTGTAGTGTTTCTGTTGAGAAATCAGTTGATAGCCTTATCAGACCTCCATTGTATGTTATTTGCTGTTTTTCTGTTGCAGCGTTTAGAATTCTCTATTTGCCTTTGAATGTTGCCATTTTAATTATGATGTGTCTTAGAGTGGGCTTCCTTAGGTTCATCTCCATTGGAACCCTCTGTGCTTCCTGTACTTGTGAGACTATTTCTCTTTTCATGTTTGGAAAGTTTTCTGTTTCTTTTTTTTTTTTTAATCAGGTTTTCTATCCCATGCTCCTCTTCTTCTCCTTCAGATATCCTTAAGATATGGATATTATTGCATTTCTTGTTGTCATGCAGCTCTCTTAAACTGTCTTCTTTCTTTTTCAGTCTCTTTTCATTTTGTTACACTGTCTGGGAATTTTTTTCTACATTGTCCTCTAGCTCCCTGATCCAGTCCTCTGCTTCATTTAGCCTGCTTTTGATTGCTTTTACTGTGTTCTTCAGCTCAGAAATTATATTCTTTATTTTTTTCTGGTTCTTTTTTTAGTTTCTATGGTTTTTTTTAATTTTTATTTTTATTTATTTTTTATGCTGGTGTAGTTCTTTGTAAGCTCCTTGTAGCTTCCCTGGAGTTCTTTGTAGCTTCCCTGTAATTCTTAGTAGTTATCCTGGAGTTCACTGTATTTTTCTCTGAGTGTGTTGAATTCATTGAGATTCCTCATTACCATTGTTTTGAATTCTGTGTCTGATAGTTTGCTTGTCTCCATTTTATCTATCCCTCATTCTGGGAATTACTTCTTTCCTTTTGATGGATGTTGTTTTTCTTTCTCCCCATTTTGTGTGCCTCTTCTTGTTTGTTTTTGTTTTTAGACTGACCTACCTGATTTTATTTCTTGTCTTTGAGGTGTGACCTTCTTGTATACAGTTGTTGAGCTGTTCCCCCCAGCTAGTGCCACTTGGAAGAAAGTTGTGTACTTAAGAAATTTCCCCCATAGCACTGCAAATGATTCTGCACTGGTGTCTTGACTCCCTTGTCCCAGTTCTTTTTCCAGAGCCAGCACCAAAAACTTTTACAAAACACTTTTAGTTCACTTCACCCTCCTTTGGCATCAGCCAGGGCCAAGTGCACTCGCTTGCACAGGCCAGGGGCTGGCAGACCTGTTGTGCACAGGGTCTTGTGGGTGGCGGGCTCTTCTGTATCCTGGGGTGGGTAGACTATGGTCACTTCTGCATGCTGGCTGGGGGTAGGCTGCTGGTGGGGTGTTTGTGCACTCGAGTGGGTAGACTGGTGTGCTCTCCCACATGTAAGCAAGACCCAGAGGTAGAGGTGGGGAGTGGGTGAGAGTGCACTCCTGCATGTGTATTCCTCAAGAATTTTTCCCTGCCCCTAGCCTTTCCTCCCTAGTTTGCAAAAAACAATCAAAAGTAAAAAAAATACTCAGCTCCTTGATTCTAAGAGCCAGATGGCACCTGGCCTACTCCTGGCCCTTCCAGCAGGCAGAACCTTGCTCTCCACCCCTTACTTCTCTCAGAGGAAACCTAGAGTCATTAAAATCTTTGCACACTGCCACCTGCAGCTCTGGGAGCCAAGCCAACCAGAACTCGCGTCTTGTCCCTTTCTCTTCGCAATCCTCACCAGACAGGTTGCTCTGAGATAGTCTCTTCTGCTGCCAGAAGTTCCAAGGCTCAACTCCTGCCAGTATTCCGATGTTAACTGAGATGCTCTATCCACAGTTAGTCTAAACTACAGACCGGTCTTGGGAGAAAGCAAGTGAAGCCTCCCCTCACTCCTCCACCATCTTTTTTTTTCTCAATCATCCTAATAAGCTTATAAAGTAGATTCTACTATTACTCTGATTTTACAAATGCAGAAATTGAGGTAGAAGGAAATGTAGCAACCATCCAAGGTCATAGACTCACTTAGGGCATGAGCAGGACTTCAGTTTAGGAAATCTGACTCTACAAGCTGTGTTTGTAACCACTACATTTTATATAAAGTTATATTTGAATATAACTTATAAATCTTCCTTGTGTTTGTTATATGTAGTATTTAATAATATGTATGAGGTAAGGTCTTCCACAGTCTGCCACTGAGACACAAGATTAATGTGTTGAAATATCATCAGGGTCAACTATCTTGCTGTTCTGTAAATTAACCTTCATTGTTCTCTATTCAGACTATTTTGGGAAGTGAAAGGTTTTTCATCTTACATCTTCTTCACTTACTCACAGGTAATGCCAGATGAGCCCAAAGTGTCTTACTTCTTGACTCTAATCTAACAAACACTTCTATAAGCCTACATTATTTTTTTTCAGAATATTGAAATGTGGTTATATAGACTTGTGAGGTACAAAAATATAATAGAATCTGGTAATGTTTGGCAGTGTAATTTTAAGAAAAGGTTCAAAGTCCTTTAGTGAGAAATATGTCAGGTTTCGAAAGCATATGCCTATAAAGCTTTTTGTGTTGTTATTTTCATTAAAAAATGTCTTGGACACCAAGGGTATTATTATTAGTTAAATGCCAGAGTAAAAGAATTATTAACTGCTTAATTCCATTGTACCTTATCCTAACTAAGGGTGGCTACTCTTCAAATTAAGCAATTTATTAGTTTCTAAGGAGTAACAAGGGAACAGTTAGCACATATAAGTTAAAGAAAAGCCATAACAAATACAAAGACAGATATAGTGGTATAAAACTATACCTTATAAATTGGACATTGAGTTGCTTAATGTATGTCTACATAAACAAGTTGCATTAGACTCATTTTTCATCTTTGTTTCAATGAATAAATTTTATATTTGTTTATTACACCATTAGTCTCACTTTGTAACCTGTCTCTTATGTCAAAAGGATCCTCAATTTGGAGTGTAAATATCACCTTTTGAGTAGTTCCAAAATGACTCTTTTAGGATGCCACCTTTCAATGCATCTTTCATAGGAAAAACTGAATTGGTATGAATAAGAAATTCAGATTTATGATGTACTAAATTCATTCTTTAATGCTATTCTTTTTTTTTTTTTTTTTTTAGTTAGGCCATCTGAGCTTTTAATTCTATATCTTATATTTTACACCTTTAAAAACTTACTTGGAATCAAATTTATTTTCTAAGTGCATCAGTGTGGAAAGGGTTTCTCAGAACAGATCAAATTTTTAATTACTAGTATTGGTTTACTCTACACTTCCCAGAATGAGTAATTTTTTTTTCATATTTAATGTGTTTTATTGATTAAATTATTACATTTGTGCCAATTTCCCTTCCCTCTGCTCCCCTTCACCCGGTGACCCCCCTCCCTCCAGTTGTCCCCCCCTTTTAGATTATGTCCATTAGTTGTGCATACAGTTCCTCCCAACCTCTCTCCGTCTATTCCATTCCCTCCTACCTTGATCCCCAATTCCTATATCATCTCCCTCCCTTTCCCCATTCCCCCTCCCTGTTGACCTCCCCCCAATATGCTTCCCGTACCCACAGTTCCTTTTCCACTCTCGTTGCCTGTTTAGTTTGCCTTTGTTTCATCTCCTTAGCTTCTGTTTTTTAAACCAGTCCCTTTAACATCTCATATAACAGTGGTTTGGATCTAATGAACTCTTTCAGTTTTATTTTGTCCTGGAAACACTTTCTCTGTCCTTCTATTCTGAATGACAATTTCGCTGGATAGAGTATTCGTGGTTGTAAGTTTTGGATTTTCATTACTTTGAATATTTCTTGCCAGTCCCTTCTTGCCTGTAGGGTTTCCCTTGAGAAGTCTGCTGATAGTCTAATTGGGACCCCTTTGTACATAATTCTTTTCTTCTCTCTTGCTGCTTTTAAGATTCTCTCTTTATCTTTAATTTTTGACATTTTGATTATAATGTGTCTTGGAGTGGTTCTCCCTGGGCCCAGTCTCTTGGGAACTCTCCTTGCTTCCTGGACCTGCAAGTCTATTCCCTTCCCCAAGTCTGGGAAGTTCTCCTTTATTATATTTTCACTCAATTTTTCAAGTTCTAGTTCCTCTTCCTCACTTTCTGGCAAACCAATGATTCTTATGTTGGGCCTTTTATAGCTGTCCCAGAGGTTTCTGATCCTCTCATTGTTGCTTCCCATTTCCTCTCGCTGCATTGGTTGACTGCTTGTTCCTTCTCCATATTCCAGTTTGTTGAAATGAACTCTGGATTTTTTTTCCTCACCATCTGTCTCGTATGCGGTTTTGTTCCTTTCGTTATGAAAGTTTTTCGCTTCTTTCTTATCTTTTTCCTGCTCTTTTGTGAATTCTGTAAGCCACCTGATAACAATGGCCCAGAACTGAGCCTCTGACAGGTTTCTTATCTGTTCATCTGTCAGGTTCTCTATCTGCTGCCTGGTGAGCTGTGTCACCGGGATTTCTATAGTTGTCTGCCACATTTTGACAGATGCGTTTTTTTTTCTTGGGCCGGCTGTCGGGGGCAGTGCCTGTGTACTCGTAATGACCCAGCGACCGGTGCCGTTTGGCGTCACAAGTCAGCGACCGGCGCCTGTCTGCGACCTATTTCGCAGCCCTGTGGTGCTTTCTTTCTTTGGGGGCGGGGGTCCAAAATGGATTCACACAGTTATTCAGCTAGGAGACCGGGATCCGTCCTCCCGCCCCCCTGGGCCTCACTGTTCAAGGCGATGCGGTGGCCGCTCTCCCCAGCGTTGGGGTCGCGCACTGCCAGGGGCTTGACTGCCGCCGGGATTTTTCGCCGCCCCTCCGCTCCGCATACAGCTTTGCCCTCTTTAACTCTTACCAGCCCGAATGGCACCGCTGGTTTATAACTTCATATGTTGGGCTTCCGTGTAGTTTTATTTTCTGGAATTTCTAGTTATCCTTTGTTTTGAAGTAGTCGTATTCCTCTCTAGTTGTAGAGGGAGACTTAGCGTGTCCGTCTAAGCCTCCATCTTGGCCGGAAGTCTTTAATGCTATTCTTAATTGATGTTTATCTTTAGTCCAATTGGTTTTATCTTAACTTAAATATTAGTACATAAATAAGAAACTTGTGGATTTCAAGTCAAAAAGTGGTAAAGACACCAACAAATTTAAACTAAACAAAGCAGGTAGAAAAGATCATTGGTGTTAAGGTAGAAATTTATGTTTCAGAAAACAATAAGTTTTTCAAGTAAATCCAAGCACTTATTTGAAAAACTAATAATATATACAAACTGTCAATGTAGCTTTATCAAAAAATTAAAAACATACACATACACAGACAATGATATAGTAATTTATATCCCCAACTTTTTCTCCTGGCATTAGTCCTGATTTTCACACGATGAGCTACTACCCAAATCTAGTAATTGCATACTGTATGGCCAGAAGTCTGATGCTGATTCCAATAGAATGACTTAGAATATTTGTTGAAGTAAAAGTTCTTGTTCTTTTAAGCTTTATTTGAAAGTGGAAACATCTGTTCTTGGAAGATAGCGGCTACTATCTTGTGACATAAAGAAGAACTTATTTGAGACTATACTGAGAACAGAGGCAATATTTTTTTGTAAAATATTCTGCGTCTCCATATTTAGTAATGTCTGGAGTAAGGTCAAACTAATTTTATATTTTTGCAATGTAAATCAATGAAATGCCACTGTTTCTTAAGCTGATTGGCATTTGGTTTTCTGTCACTTGAAACAAAAATGTTCTACCCTATCAATACATTAAATTAGGTGTGCATACTAAATTAAGAATGGAGGAATAAAATCACAGACTTCAACTGTTTTGTATGTTTGCTGCAAAGAAAAGTGACACATTTCTGTGCTGCTTAAGTATGTAGCCATAAACTCTATAAAATGTGGAGTATAAATTGATACAACTTTTATAAACTTTATTTATTTTATTTTTCAAAACTTTACAAGATTTTATTTATTTACTTTTAGAGATAGCAGAAGGGAGGAAGGAAGAGAGGGAGAGAAATATCAATGTGTGAAAGAAACATCAATTGGTTTCCTCTCACATGCCCCTAACTGGGGACCTGGCCCACAACCTAGGCATATGATCTGACTGGGAATCTAACCAGTGACCTTGGGTTCACAGGCTAGTTCTCAATCCACTGTGCCACACCAGCCAGAGCTGATACAACTTTTCTAAGGGAAAATTAAGAACACTAGATCAAGCCCAGAAGAACATAATTCTTTGAGATTATTGCCCCCAAATACTCAAAGTTGTCCATAAATCTTATGGACTGTTGTGTGCCACAGAATTAGTTACATTAATTACAAATTTATAGTATACTACTGTTCAAGTAAAGGGGATTGGTTAAATAAATCACTTTACATTAAAAAAGGCAACATATACCTATTAAATTGTTGATATAGAAGAATATTTATTGGCAGGGGAAAATATTTTTAAAACTTGTGTCATTAAAGTCTGTAACAAATATACCAAAATGCAAAATAAAAGGGGAATTGAATTAATAAATGTTTAATTTTTCATGTTTTCTTTTGTTTGCTATACTTTTTTTGTATTGAGTATGCATAATTTTTAAATACATGTTAAAACTTAGGGTTTGGACTTTTGGCTTCCTTTTATATTTTCCAGAGTTTAGACATAACATATAAGTGATGAACTTCTTTGTAAAATAAACTGATAGATATATAAAAAATATTTTATTTACCAATGAAGTACTCTAATTATGTGTACCTAGACTCTGAATCTAGGAAAGAATTCTGCCACTAACATTGTTGTTGAGTATTAAGACCACCCAAATGCTTTTAATTTACTGTTGGATGTGTTTTAGTGTATTTCACATGGATAGGTAGCTCTAAAAATGAAAATCTACCCTATGTAGACATTTGTTGCTCCAGGTGAACTTCTGCTTATCTCAATTTTTATCTCATTTTTCTTTTTTTCCCTCTCATTTCTTTTGTACAGACAGACACATACACATACAAATAAGCTTCATGTACAAGATTTCTATTTCTGAATAAACAGAGCTATTGACTTTTCATAGGGGCCTTAACTAAGAGGAACTCAACATGTATTTCTTGAAGAGGTTTAGAAGACTTTTATCAACCTCTGACTCACCTTTTATCTAGCCTTTAACTTGTAAGCTTTATTCTTATGTTTACTTTTTGTTGCTGTTGTTATTGTTGAGGCATATTAAGAGAATTCATATAGAAAAAGTTCATTTTTGTACTCTATTTTTCTATACTAATCTTCACTGCTCTATTACCCACCTTAACCCCCCACCACCACAACTAATTGCAGCTATATACTCATTGATCTTTTTCTTCTCTACTTTGTCTTGATTCTAACTCCTAAGGCACTGGCTTTTTGATGATGAGTGTTATATCTCATCTACTGACAAATAGTTTGCTTTGACCTTTCATTTTTAGTTAGAAAATTATAAGAGGATATGGTTTTCCATCCTGAGCCTGAGGCAAATTGATAACTTTATTCTCATTACAGAAGGGAAAATGAAACAAACAAAAAAAAACACTAAGCATTAGAATCCTGCAAAAATAGTACTTTTATTTTGATTTTGAGAGTTTAATTTAGTAATTATTAATACCATGCTGACAGAACTTCTGATTCTCCAAGAGAAACTAAAAATTGAATGGTTAAAGTTGAACTACAATTTAAAATTTTTAGCTCAAGTTAAAAACAAATTAATAAATACTTTACAAGCTAAAACAGTAAAGCTGCAAGTCCTGTCTGACCTCAGGGCCATTGATTTGTCCCTCTAATCCAAGAGCATTCTTCTAGGCAAAAATTATTGACAAATTCTGCTTGATAGAACATTTTTAAGAGAATCCTTTTCAGGTATATTATGACTACAGTAGTCCCTCTCTATATCGTGATTCACTTATCGTGGCCTCACTGTATCGCGGAATTTTTAAAAATATTATGTTTAATTATTTATCGCAGATTTTTTGCTATATAGTGGGATTTTGCAGTACTGTATACATATGTTGTTAAAATTATGTAGGTTTAAGAGTATAGAATAAATGTAAGGTTCTTACTTCATGGGGGTGTCTAGAATGTAATACCCATGATAAGTGAGGGAATACTGTATTTGATAAATTTCAGAAATAATAGAAGTTTAACACAATATTTAGAATGTTCTTGAATATTTCCTCTGCAAAATTCTCATATATGTTCATAATACTTCAAAAGATGCTTCTTTTCTTAAATATTAATTCAAAGGACGTTCAAGAGTGATAATGCTATGCAGAGTCAGTATGAAATTACACATATCAGAGGACTTTCCCAAGCCTATTGAATCAGAATCTACAGGGATATGGACATAAAATTTATATTTAGAAAAGATGCACGCACACAACTGAGAAATACAATATTGGCTTGTGGGTTGGTTCCATTGTGTTTACTACTAAAATCACTTATAAGTATAAATATTTCTATTTATCTTATAAGTAACACAATGATATTGTCTCCATTTTTAATTAATAAAAGTGTCACATATTAAAAATAATATAAAATAATGATTATAGACCAGAATATTACATTCAGAAATAGAATAACACAACTTATTGACAAATACTGACATATATAATACGTTACATAATCACTAAATTTTATACATGAAAGTTACATAATATGTGATATCAAGTAATCAGTAAAGAGTAAGTCGTCTGAAATATTCATATCACCCTCTGCTCAAAACCTAAGTAATAGAGATCCAGGAAGTGCAGATCATTCTAAGAAGCACCAACAAACAATAGGAGTCACAAAAATGGGGAGACAGAGAAACAACACCCCATCGAAAGGAAAGGTAGAGTCCCCAGAAAGAGTGCTAAATGAAATAGAGGGGAGCCAACTATCAGATATGGAATGGAAAGCATGTATTATGGAGAAGCTCAATGAGCTCAGCGGAAACTACAAAGAACTCCAGAAAAACTACAGTGAACTCCAGAAGAACTATAAGGAACTTACTGAGAATTATACCAGCATCAAAAAGGACATGGAAGCTATCAATAAGAGCCAGGAGGAAATGAAGAATACGATCTCTGAATTGAAGAACACAGTAGAAGGAATTAAAAACAGGCTAGAGGAAGCAGAAAATCGGATCAGCGAGCTGAAGGACAACATAGACAAAAACTCACAGACAGTGCAACAAAATGAAAAAAGGCTGAACAAGACTGAAGAGGCTCTAAGACAGCTGCAGGACAACATGAAACATAATAATATCCATATCATAGGAATTCCAGAAGGAGAAGAAGAAGAGCAAGGGATAGAAAACCTCTTTGAAAAACTAATGACAGAAAACTTCCTTAAGATGAAGAGAGAAAGAATCATGCAAGTCCAGGAAGCACAGAGGGTCCCAATGAAGATGAACCCCAACAGGCCCACTTCAAGACACATCATAATTAAAATGCCAACATTCAAAGACAAAGAGAGAATCCTAAAAGCAGCAGGAGAGAAAAAACTAATAACATACAAGAGAGCTCCAATAAGGCTATCATCAGATTTCTCAGCAGAAACACTACAAGCCAGAAGGGAATGGCAAAATATATTCCAAGTAATGAAAAATAAAGGCCTACAACCAAAAATACTCTACCCAGCAAGGCTCTCATTCAAAATGGAAGGTGAAATAAGGAGTTTCCAAGACAAAAGAAGGTTAAAAGAGTACATCTCCACCAAACCAGTATTGCAAGAGATGCTAAAGGGTCTGCTTTAAGAAGATGAAGAAACAGAGAGAGACAGAGAGGAACACAAGTACAAAGGGGGAAAATGACAATGAATAACTACTGAAAGGAAGAAGGAACTTCTACCATTTGCAACAACATGATTGGAACTAGAGAGAATTATGCTTAGCGAAATAAGCCAGGCAACAAAAGAAAATTACCTTATGCTTTCACCTGTTACAGGAAACTAATGAACAACACAAACAAATGAGCAAAATTGAACCAGAGGTATGTAAACGAGGAATAAACTAACAGTAACAAAGGGGGAGATGGGAGGGAGAGAAGGGGTAAGAAGGAGAAGGGTCTAGACAAAGAGCATGTATAAATGACCCATGGACATGGACAACTGGGTGGGGACTGAATGTGGGAGAAGGGAGGGACAGGGTGCAGAGAAGCAAGAGGGGAAAAAAAGTGAGACAACTGTAATGGAAAAACAAACAAAAATTTTTAGTGGGGGGAAAAAAATAAAAATATAAAGAATAGAAATGCAAGTTCAGTGAATATTAGAAGGACAAGGTTTTTCCTTCACACTGTATATATTTTCTCCCTATTTGATCCCTCTAGAATTTGGCATTCTAAAGAAGTAAGTAATGACCTAAGTTTCTTTGCATAAAACTAATAAGACCAGTTGTTAATAACGATTTTTTTTTGACTAAGACTTTGACTGGAATGTCATGCCTAAAGGAGACATGCTTGGGCTTTGGTTGTTACCAAAAAGCCCTGAGCAACTGGGACTGACTTTCAAAGGTAATAAAAGTCCACGAGATAAAAGGCCTGGTACCTTGGATGGATGAGCGGTCCATAGCAATCTTTCCAGGGAAGGAACGAAGGTTGTTTTCCTGAAAGATGGCTAGAAGGGACCTTAAGGCACAATGGAAAACCAGGAGGACCTGGAAAAGACAGGTGTTTACAGGCAAGGCTGAATGCCAGGTATGTGGCTCAGCTTCTGTGCCCTGAAGGGCAGACTGAAGGTCACCCTAAATGTTCCTTGCGTAAGTGCCTGCAAAGCAGAACCAAAGATCATAAGTGATCATTTGCTGCTCTTGTTGTGTTTATGCAAATGAACAGGATAAATTAAAAATGAACTTAATGCAGTCTCTTTAATGACAAGGAGGGTAATCTTAGGGAGAAAAATCAAGATTCAAGTAAGATCACAATGCCCAGTGGTAGATTATAAAGTAGTGCAGCTAACTGTCTTTAAAGTTTCTTTTCATTTAAATTTTGTTTTCATTTGAAAGTTAAACTTTGTCTGTGGCATTATCAAAGATGTTTAATTTACAGGCAAGAAGAATGTCAAATGCCTTGCAACTGGATGTCTTTCCGATAGACAGTCCTACAGATCTATAAACTTGTGTGTGGGTTATGTTACATAAATTAACATGTGTTTTCTGTTTTCAAAGGGCATAAGCCTACAGTCTCATTACTTGAGTGATTGTCTGTACGTATAGGCCTCACTTAATCCTGTCTGCATTGCTGCCTCCTGAGACTCAATGGTTTGGCTGAACTAAGTGGCTGGGTTGGTGAAGAACGGGGTGGTGTGTGGGCTTCACTTTAAAACTTGTTTCACTTTTCTATCCTAATGGCTTGGACAGAAAGAGCCCAGAGGCCTGAGAGGGGGGAAACCTAAAATATTTCCCCCAGTCCAAACTAAGTATAATGGGCAAAAGGGTTTTGGACAGGTGAGATGTACCTGGCATACCTTCCTCCAAAGAAGCCCTTCTTTTCCCTAATGTGGGACATTGAAAAATTAATACCTGTCTTTTGTCATCTAGTGGTTACGGATTGAATGATGTCCTTTAACCCTGTTGCCCCAGAATACAACAAGGATGCCAGCCTGTTAAACCAAGCATGCCGTTGTCCAGAGACAGCCAACCAACCTGGAGTCTGCACGATCCTTCCCCTTGTAGGAAGGCCACCCTCCCCTCCACATCCCCACTCTTATTAGGGATTTCTTGACCCAAGGGTAGGTAGGACAACGACCATGTCCAGCTTGAAGCAGCTAGAGGAGCTCGAGACCTTTGTCCATTGTCCTTTATAAGATTGTAAAGGGTCTTAAGTCTGAGAGGGAGGGATTGTTATTTTTTATTGTTAAAATATTTAACTAATTAATTAATTATTTAAAAAAAAAAGAAGAAGAATATATGAAAGGGTGAGCCATGGTCATGGACTTGGGGAGGGGATTGTCAGGGAAGGGGGGGTGTTGGGCGGAGGGGAGCAAAGGGGAAAAAATTGGAACTATTGTAACAATATAATCAATAAAATATACATTAAAAAAAACCTAAGTAATAGATATAAGTATGACTGATTAAGTAATTAATTAATAAACGCTTGCCTCATTATAAGTTACACATACTTTTTGTCAATATAAAAATTTCTAAATATATATAAATTTCTTGAAAATAAATTTAAATATACTAGAACCAATGAAATGTTGGATAGAATTTTCTTCATAAAGTAATAAATATTCGGCTTCTTAGTTTTTTAAAAGGCTTTGAGGAAGTAATTCTTCTAGAAATACTTTGGAACATTTTGGAATTGATTACAATCACATAACAGTGAGTGCATTTCAAACAAATGGATTATTCATGTATGATTACCAAGTTATAGCAACTTTTGAAGAACACTCAATTTTTTTCAATTTTGGTTGCCATAACAACATAACATAGGCTCTTCATTTATAAAGATAAAAATTGCTGTATTTATTATGTTTCCTGAAGAAGCTTAAAACATGATAGGCGAAATGTTACATTTAATAATACCAAGTTTGGTATAATTAAGAAATAAAGATGAGGAAAAAATCTATATGGTTCTATTAATCATGTTAATGACCTCTTTTCCTCTTTAGGTATTACAACATGTTTTGCCAATATGGCATTATATTTAGAATTTGTAAAAAACGTTTTGCTTACTAGTAACTATATTTTTAATAGTATGGTCTTTTTAATTGATTTTTTTTATTGTTGACACTAATACAGATATACCCATTTTCTCTCCCTTTGCCTGCCTCCACCCATCCCCTCCCTTGCTTCTAGCCATCATCGCACTGTTGACTGTGTCTATGAGTTATGCATATATGTTCTTCCACTTTACCTTCTTTCATCCAGACACCCATCCCCTTGCCCCTCTTATAGCTGTCAGTCTTAAAATTGAAATAGGAGTCCGAAGATGGCAGCAGAGTAGGTAGCAGTGTTATCTGCTTGCTCCCATCACGGAAAGGCTTGCAGTACAAACATGGATACCAGTGAGTGAGCACGATTTTCAGATAGTGTGAGGAGGAAAGGGAGTGTGGGAGCAGAGTGGAAAAGGGCAGAAGGCTTGCCCACATTCTCAAGGGGAGTTTCTGAGCCCCCAAACCCAGTCACTGGGCCCCCCAGCCTGGTGCCTGCTGCCGCACCACACCTCAAAGGGGCAGCTGCAGATCAGCTCATTGACCAAAATCTTCTTGGAAACTACTGATTGCCATAGGTGCTGGGACCAGTGGAGTCCTGGGAGACAATAGGAAGGTTTCCTTGACAGCCAGAGGTGTGGGAGGACAGCGAGTGACTCAGACTGTGGGAAGTTGTATGAACTGAGTCTAGACGAGGAACCCCTGGGCTGACAAATCTGGTCTGGAAATCCTGCACCCCTGGCACATGCATCACAGAACCACTAAACAAAAAGGAGCGGAACTGAGCCTGGGTGAAGGGCCCATACAGGAGAGCTATGGTGGAAACACACTCAGTGGGGAGCTTGGAGCACAGAGACTTCTTGGGAAGAGGAGCAAAGACAGGACCCAAGGCTGGGCGGACTGGCCTGCCAGCAAAACAACATTCCTAGAGAAACCTGAGGATTGCTGGAGAGTGCCGCAGGACAAGTGGAGAGAGACCCAACTCAGTGCGGCTCACAGCAGAAAGTTGCAGCAGGCCCACGAGTGAGAAAAAGCAGCCAGAAGAACCAGCCAGATCTCCTCACAGCCAGCCAGCCAGAAAAAATTTGAAACTCATGGAATTTTGACCAGGTGTGGATACAGAAAAAGAAGACTGTGCACAAAGATTGATCTGAGTGAAAACACTTTCTTTTTTTTTTTTCTTCCCCCATTTTTTCCTTCTTCCCTTTTGTTTTCTTCCTTTTCACTTGTCCTTTTTATTTTGTTTTATTTTTTCTTCCTTTTTTAAAAAACTCTTTCTTTAATCTGTTTCCTACATTCTCTCCCTCCTGTTCTTCTTCAATTTTTGTTTGTTTGTTTGTCTGTTTTGTTTATCTTCCCTTTCACAGTAGACATATAGCATATAACTACTATTTAAACCTTATCCTATACACTTTCACTTTCTCACTTTCTTCTGCATTCTTCCCTCTCTTTTTTAACATACAATGTAAATATTACTTACTGCTTGCTACTATTATTTTTCTATCATCTTCTCTCTCAGAAATCATCTTTCTTTCATTTAAAACAACTCTTATCTGTTTATCCTATAGTAGAATAGTCTTAACATCTCTACTTTTATAATAGTACTGGCTCATTTGCTGCCGATAGTGGGATTGTGGGTGGGAATATTTCTGATGATGTGTGTTCCTTGCCTGGATTGTGTGTTTATGTTTTAACAGCATCTCCACAAAAGAACTCAAGACAAGGTAGGCAGAGTGACCCTCAATCAACTAGCCAGAGAGAAGTACCCACAAAGAGTAACTGAAATACAACCAGACATCATAAAAAAATGGCATAAGGGGCATCCCAAGAGCATGAGGCTCTGGAGATCAAAGAGACTGCACCACTGAATCCCCTAGGTCTCCTATAGAGAATCTCATTCCACAAAGGTGAGAAATAAAAGCAGACAAATCTAATAAACAAAAATGGACAAGAAGAATCCAACATGGGAAGACACAGAAACAACCTCCCGATGAAAGGAAAAAAGGAATCCCCGGAAAGAGAGGTAGATGGAATAGACATAAGCCAACGATCAGACATGGAATTCAAAAAAATGGTGATAAAGAAGCTCTATGTACTTGACAATCTCAAAGAAAACCATGACAAACTCCAGGGAAATTACAAGCATCTCCAAGGAAACTACAAAAAATTTCAGGGAAGCTCCAAGGAACTTACAGAGAAGTACACCAGCATAAAAAAAGACATAGAAACTATTAATAAGAACCAGGATGAAATGAAGAATACAATTCCTGAACAGAAGAACACAGTAGGATCAATCAAAAGCAGACTAAATGAAGCAGAGGATCAGATTGGTAAGTTAGAGAACAATGTAGAAAAAAATTCACATACAATAAAACAAAATGAAAAAAGACTTAAAAAGAATGAAGAGGGTTTAAGAGAACTGCAGGACAACATGAGACTAAACAACATTAAAATCATAGGAATGCAAGGAGAAGAGGAAGAGCAAGGGATAGAAAACCTGATAGGAAAAGTAATGACAAAAAATTTTTCTAACCTGATGACAGAAAATGTAATGCAAATAAGGAAGCACAGAGGGTACCAATGAAGATGAACCCAAAAAGACCCACTCCAAGGCACATCATAATTAAAATGTCAACATTCAGAGAGAAAGTGAGAATCCTAAAAACAGCAAGAGAAAAACAGCAAATAACATACAAGGGAGCTCCAATAAGGCTATCAACTGATTTCTCAGCAGAAACATTACAATCCAGAAGGGAATGACAAAAAATATTTCAGGCAGTGAAAAATAAAGATCTACAACCAAGACTACTCTACCCAACAAGGCTCTCATTCAAAAAGGAAGGTGAAATAAAGAATTTCTCAGACAAAGGAAGACTAAAAAAATACATCTCCACCAAAACAGCATTGCAGGAAATGTTAAAGGGAATGCTTTAAGAAAAGAAAAAAAAGAAAAAAGAGAGGGAGAGGAATACAGGTACAAAGGGAAATGAATAAATACCTGTCAATAATAACCATAAATGGAAATGGATTAAATACTCCAATTAAAAGACATAAGGTAGTGGAATGGACATGAAAACATGACCCACAGATATGCTGTCTACAAGAAATATACCCAAAACAAAAGATTTACACAGACTGAAAGTGAAGGAATGGAAAAAGGTATTCGAAGCAAATGGACATGGAAAAAAAAGCTGGGATAGCAATACTTAGACAAAATGAATTTCACAAGAAGCAACAAAAAGAAACAAAGAAGGACATTTCATAATAATTAAAGGAATATTCAATCAAGAAGTGTAACCCTGGTAAACATATATGCACCCAACATAAGAGCACCCAAATATATAAGGAAAATACTAGAAGACTACAAGAAATATATCAACAGCAAAACACTCATAGTAGGGGACTTTAACACACAATTATCAACAATAGACAGATCTTCGAAGCAAAGAAACACCAAAGATATTGAGGCATTGAACAACACACTAAACCAAATGGACTTAACTGATATATATAGAACTTTTCGCCCCAAAGAAGCAAAATATACATTCTTTTCAAACCCACATGGGACATTTTCAAAGATAGACCACATGATAGGACACAAAACAAGCTTCAACAAATCCAAGAAAATTGAAATCATATCAAGCATCTTTTCAGACCACAATGCAATGCCTTAAAACTAGACATCAATCTCAAGGAAAAAAATCAAAGACATCCAAACTCATGGAGAATGAATAACATAACATTAAATAATTAATGGGTTAACAAAGACATCAAGGAATCAAATCAAGAAGTTTCTGGAAACTAATTATAATGAACACACAACAGCCCAAAATCTATGGGACACAGCAAAAGCAGTCCTGAGTGGAAAGGTCAAAGCAATAGAGACCTACCTAAAAAGGATAGAAGAATCTCTGATAAAAAATATCTGACCCTACAGCTACAAGATCTAGAACAACAACAAACAAATCCCAGAGAGAGTAGAAGGAAGGAAATATCAAGATCAGAGCAGAATTAAATGACATAGAGACTAAACAAACAATTCAAAAGATCAATAAAAGTAGGAGCTAGTTCTTTGAAAAAATAAACAAAATCGACAGGCCATTTTCTAGGCTCGTCAAAAAAAAAAAAAAAAAAAAGGTAGAGGACCCAAATAAACGAAATCAGAAATGAAAGAGGAGAATCACGAATAATATTAGAGAAATATGAAGGATTCTAAGAAATCACTACAAACAGCTGTATAGCAAGAAATTTGAAACGTAGATGAAATGGACTAATTTCTAGAAACATATAATCTTCCAAAACTAAATCAAGAAGAAGAAGCATGCCTGCACAGACCAATAACAAAAATGAAATTGAAACAGTAATCACAAATCTGCCGGCATACAAAATCCATGGACCAGGTGGCTTTACGGGAGAATTTTACAAAACATTTAGGGAAGAACTAACTCCTACCATTCTCAAACTATTCCAAAAATCCAAGAAGAGAGAAAAATCCAAACTCTATCTATGCATCCAGTATTACCCTAATTCCAAAACCAGGTCAATATACAACAAAGAAAGAAAACTACAGGCCAATATCACTGATGAACACAGATGCTAAATTTCTCAACAAAATATTGGCAAACCAGATCCAGCAACACATTAGAAAGATCATACACCATGATCAAGTGGAATTCATCCCAGGGATGTAAGAATGGTTTAATATTTGCAAATCAATAAATATAATACACCACCTAAACAAAATGAAAGACAAAAATTACATTATCATATCAATAGATGCTGAAAAAGCATTTGATAAAATTCAACATTCGTTTATGATGAAAACTCTCAGAAAACTGGGAATATAGGGAGCATATCTCAACATAATCAAGTCTATATGTGAGAAATCTAAAGCCAACATTATACTCAATGGGCCATAACTGAAAACATTCCCCCTGAGGTCAGGAACAAGACAAGGATGTCCACTCTCACCACTCCTATTCAACATAGTCTTGGAAGTTCTAGCCACAGCAATCAGACAAAGAAAAAAAAAAAGAAATTAATAAAAAGCATCCAAATTGGGAAAGAAGAAGTAAAACTCTCATTATTTGCATATGACATGATAGCATACATAGAAAACCCTATAGACTCCACTAAAAAGGTACTCGACATTAATAAGCGAGTTTGGCAAAATAGCAGGGTACAAAATAAACATACAGAAATCTAAGGCATTTCTGTACATCAACTATAAAATATCAGAGATAGAAACTAAAAAAAAAAACAAAAAAACATTTACTATAGCAACAAGAAAAATAAAGTACCCAAGAATAAACTTAACCAAAGAGATAAATACCTGTACTCAGAAAAGTATATAACACCAAAGAAAGAAATCAAGGAAGATACAAATAAATGGAAGCAAATATCATGTTCATGGCTGGGAAGAATCAACATCTTTAAAATGTCCATACTACCCAAAGCAATTTATAGATTCAACGCAATCCCTATTAAAACACCCCAATGACATATTTCACAGACCTAGCACAAATACTTCAAAAATTTATATGGAACCAAAAAAGACCCTGACTAGCCAAAGCAATCTTGAGACAGAAGAACACAGCAGGAGGAATCACAAAACCAGACATCAAACTATACTACAAAGCCACTGTAATCAAAACAGTCTGGTACTGGCATAAGAACAGATGTATAATTCAATGGAACAGGATAGAAAGCCCAGAAATAAACCCAGGAGTATATGATCAACTAATATTTGACAAAGTGAGAGGGACCCTAAAATGGAGTGAAAAGAGCCTCTTCAATAAATGGTGCTGGGAGAACTGGAGAGGCACATGCAAAAAAATGAAACTAGACCACCAACTTACACCACACACCAGAATGAACTCTTGATGAATCAAACACTTAAATGTAAGCCATGACACCATAAAAGTCCTAGAGAAAAACATAGGCAGGTTAATTTCAGATATCCCACGTAGCAATATTTTCACCGATACATCTCCTAAGGCAAGGGCAGTAAAGGAAAGAATAAACAAATGGGACTAAGTTAAACTAAACAGTTTCTGCTTAGCAAAAGAAAATATTAGCAAGAAAAAAAGAAAACCAACAATTTGGGAAATCATATTTGCCAATGATACCTCAGACAAGGGATTGATCTCCAAAATATATAAAGAACTTACACATCTGAACACCAAGAAGACAGACAGCCCAATTAAAATATGGGCAAAAGACCTGAACAAACACTTCTCCAAAGAGGATACACAGAGGGTCCATAGACTCATGAAAGAATGCACAGCATCACTAACCATCAGAGAAATGCAAATAAAAACCACAATGAGATACCACTTACAACAGTCAGAATGGCCATCATCAAGAAATGAATAAACAAGTGCTGACGAGGATGTGGAGAAACCTGAACCCTACTGCACTGTTGGTGGGAATGCAGACTGGTGCAGCCACTATGGAAAACAGTATGGAATTACCTCAAAAAAGTAAAAATGGAACTTCCTTTTGAACCAGCGATTCCAGTGCTAGAATTATATCCAAAAAATCCTGAAACTCCAATTCAAAAGAACTTATGCACCCCTATGTTCATAGCAGCACTGTTTACAATAGCTAAGTACTGGAAATAGCCTAAGTGCCCATCTGTAGATGAGTGGATTAAAGAACTCTGGTATGTTTACACAATTGAGTGCTATGCCCCAGAAACAAAAAAGGAACCCCTGCCATTTGCGACAACATGAATGGAACTAAAGAGAATTATGCTCAGCGAAATAAGCCAGGCAAATAAAGAAAAATACCATATGATATCACCTAATACAGGAGACTAAGGCACAACACAAACAAATGAACTAACTTGAACAAGGAACAGAATAACAGTTACCAGGGGGGGGAGGGGGGAAGGAGAGATGGGGGATAAGTAAGGGAAGGGTTTAATCAAAGAACATGTATAAATGACTCATGGATATGGACAATGGGGTGGGATATGACTGTGGGAGAAGGGTGGGCTGGGTTGTGAGGAGCAATGGGGAAAAAATAGGACAACTGTAATGAAAAACAATGAAAAAAATTGAAACAGTTATGCTAAAGTATACTTAGGAAAAATATGTAAAAAATTGTTTATATATACTTTAAATAAAGCCAACATTTAAAAAGTTGAGATCGAAATGTCTCTTCTATTCTAAGACTCTTTCTCCATAGCTGAATTACTTTATATTGCCTATGAGGATGAGAAAGTTATAGGTTAAATAGATAAAAACTAAAATACTAAAAGGTCATTCAAAGATTAAGTTTAGTGTAGTGGAAATTTAGTTAGAAATGTAGAATGGAATAAGAACAAAACAAAAAGACTATAGAAATAAATATAAACCTTTACCTAGACTCAACTCCTTTCTTTGGAAATCCTTTTTACCTATTAGAAGAGGAATTCTAGATACGAGGTTGGCTGTGTGCACTTCTGATTCGAGGGAATAGGTTTAAATATTCCTGATATCCATATTAAAATTCTCATTAATATAATCAATTCCCTTGATGTCAATATTAGAAAGAGAACTTTCCATCTCTCTGTATGTATTTTTTTCTGGTTTAAATGTATCTATCTGATTTTTTCCATGTAATACCTTCATTTTTTCGCAATTTATTTTTTATTATATTTTTTCCATTACCATTTATTCCACAACACTGCCATCCATGTGCATGAGTCCTTTGTCCTTTTTGCTTAATTTTTTTACTCCCTAGTCTCCCCCAGAGCTGTCTGGCTGCTCTGTGAGTCTCTCTATTTTGCTTGTTAGTTCAGTTTGTTTATTAGATTCTATATATGAGTGAAATTATATAGCATTTGTCTTTCTCTGAGTGGCTTATTTCACTTAGCATAACATTCATCAACTCCGTTCATGTTGTCACAAAAAGCAAAGTTTTCTTCTTTCATATGGCAAAGTAGTATTCCATTGTGTAAATGTCCAATAGTTCTCTATTGAAAGAAGGTCAGGCTGTGGGAGTAGGGTTGGTCGCAGCTATCTTATCCAAATCTGGAAAATTTGTGTGGACCACCAGGCCATTTTTGGAGAGTACTGCTCTTTTCAGAACATCAAGATTTTTTTCTCTTATTAATTTATTTTCTTCAGAGAGTTTATCAAAATCAATCTTACCATGTTTATTTATAAAATAATTAAAAAGTTTTTATTCATGTGTCATTATTCTAGATACTTGTTAAATATCTTTGTCCTCAGAAAGGTAAATTCCATGGGCAGGGAATTTTTCTGTCTTGTTTAAAGCTTTATTCTCAAAATAGGAACTACATAAATATTTGTTAAATTATCTAATAAATTAATTAATAATTTTAACAAGTGTTTTAAGCCTAAAAGAAACATTTTATTTTAACTTATTAAGTAAAAATTAAATAATGAGTTTAAGTTCTAATCTTAATCATGATCTTTCAAGTAACATAGTTTTGTCCCCTTAATTTTAGAGTATTCATAACATTTATTATCCAAATTGGTTACTTTTGAAAATGAAAGGGAGGCTATTAAAAGCATACCAAGACACACAGGAAGTGAATGGGCATTTTTAAAAAATAAGAAGTCATTTAAGTAGCCAACAGTTATAAGAAAAAAAGCTTAGCATCAACAATCATCAAAGAAATGCAAATCAAAACAGTGAGATATCATCACCTCTCACTTTTAGAATGGCTCTCTTCAAGAAGACAAGAGAGAATAAATGTTGGCAATGATGAGGAGAAAATGGAACATTTGTGCACTGTCAGTGGGAATGAATGTAAATCAGTGCAGCTACTATGGAGGGTGTTCATAAAATTAAAAAGACTATCATATGACCTTCCTATGAAAATTGAGATTGTCTTGGGCAATCCAAACTGTATGGTCAACCTACTAAATTGTATTCTATAGTTACAAAGTCTGTTTCAACTTTCTAGAATAATTTTCAAGTTAATATATGGTATATCTAAGAATAATTTGTAACTTAGATTTTAACAGGAGGAATAAGATACTTTGATACTTATTCCCATGATAAAGATAAAAATTAATACTTATTAATTTTTACTACTACAAGTATTAATTAATACTTGGTATTAATTGCATACTAAGCTATACCTAATTGTTTGACTTATTTTCATTCACTTAATCCTCACAACAATCTTATAATGTAGGCAATTGTTATTTCCTTCATTTCATAGATGAGTAAACCAATATTATATTTTATTTTTTAAATCTTATAGTTTTAAAAAACTTATTGTTATTCTATTACAGTTGTCCCAATTTTTCCCCTTTGCCTTCCTCCACCCAGCCCAACCCCCACTCTTTCCATCAGGATTATGGTAGTAATTGATATTATATTTTAAACTTCAATAGTTTTTAAATTTCTTATTTCAGAATTACTTTTTAAAGCAACATATTGATTTTCATTTCTGCCTTTAAGGAGCTTGGAAGTTGCCATTCCATCCTCCCAACAACTATAAGGCTGAATATACTAAAAAGCCAACAACTCTTCCCAGGTCCTTAGAAAAGGGTAAGACACAGGGCAAATGGGTGTCTCCAAGATTAAAGAGACAGACAAATGAATATAGGGAATCACAGTGTACCTTAGCAGAAACTAAAGAGCAGATATGACCACAAGAAACAGAGCCAGGGTAAGAAAGCAGACAAATTACTGGAGGTTCAATGTGGAAAAATCTGGAATTAAAAAATTCCCAGGATACCCAGTCATAGAAGAGGACTCCACAATATTTTGAGATTTATCTCCAGGAGCTCTTCTAGGTTCCCACAGTAAATATCAGGAAAATAATCTCCTTCCAGCAAATGGAATAGAAATGAACCACTTTGAAATATTCCAGAGCACTCTCTTCTTAATAAGACCTGCCCTTAGGTAAAACTAATTAACCAAAGCCTAACCTGCTCAAGTACTAACAGAGAATAACTGACCCCTAGAGGGGAAGGGGAATACCTAATTTAGCTTTAGCTTTCCACAAAGAAGAAGGGACATACCCTATTCCAGCCAATACTAACCACCTAGTCCTACCTAAAAAGATGAGAAAAAACTGAAAGACATTTGTGAAATTCATAGTCCAGAGGTACAGACTCACTAAAAGACTGAGTCATATTCAAAGGACTATAGAACATGTTTCTTCTTCACTACCACCACATTACTAAAAGCTTATTTACAGCTGTTTCTTTTACCTGGTACCTCATGTGTGGCTATCAAGAAAATATGACAAGACGCGTCAAAAGGCAAAAACCACAATTAGAAGAGAAAAACCAAGCATCAGAACCAGACATGGCAGGGATGATGAAATTATCAAATGGAAATGTAAAACAACTATAATTAGTATGCCAAGGGTTTCAATGGACAGACAGTATACAAGAACCAATCAGAAATATAAGCAGAGAAAGAACCAAAAGAAAATACTAGAGATCAGAAATATAGTAACAGAAATGAAGAATGACTTTGATGGGCTCATGAGTAGATTGTACAGTGCTGAGTTTGTTAAAATACAAATTTCAACAGAGTAAATTTGAAGATATAGTTGGCTTTATTAAAAAATTTAATGAATTAAGCAGCATTCCTTCTAGCAACTAGAAAAGTGCTCTGAGGGGTTGTACAAAATGGATGGTTTTTATAAGGAGAAGGATGTGATAAGGAACCTATTAACAAAAGAAAATAAAAGATCATGTTTAGACCAAGACATCTTATTTTGGGTGAAAGGAAATGGCAAGTTTTTTTTTTTTTTAATTATGCATATTGCCTCTTTTTTCTATGGGGAATGAAGAGGGCCCATGTGACAGATTGACCTTACTAGTTTTTGGCCAGAAAATTCCAGGTTGGTTGATTAAAATTTCATTTCTAGTAAAAATTGAAACAGCAATTAGGCCAGCTGATAAATCTAGGTTTGATATCATAAGCTTTAGCACAAGAGACACAGTTTTGGGCCTGTGGTTTTCTCTTTTAACAGTAGAAAGAATCTCTGAATTTCAGGGAAATATCAATAGAATCTTGAGAAATTAAAAACAAAACAAAACAAAGGCGCAAAGACTGGAAAAAACCAGCAGAATATATTACCAAACTTAACGGATCTGTTTGCCTGCATGCATCAGAGCCCAATAAGACACAAACTGGATCTTGCAGCCAAGAAAGTAAGGGTTTATTTTTAGGAAGTGACCCATGCCTAGAGACAGGCAAGTGGGTTATATAGGGGGAAAATGATTGATAATCGTGACTATGGAAGTTAGTGTCATGGTCCTGGTTGTGGTTTTTTACTGATTGGTTGGTGCCAGGGTAAGGGAGTAGCTGATCAGTGCATTTGGTCCTGATGTCAGCAGTGGTGTCAGTTCATCTAGTTTTGCCACTTTCCTGGGCCTGGAGCTGAAACACAACTGAGGCCTAGGTGTTAGCTCTAGTTTGACGAAACTTTTCAGTAACAATGCAATCAAGAAGAGAGTTGGGTAAAATATTTAAAGCTGAGAGAAAAACTATCACCCTAGAATTCTATGCTTGGAAAAACTATTCTTCAAAAGTGAAAGAGGAATAAAGAATTTCTTTAAAAATTGAGAGTATTTGTTGCCAATAGACCTACACTGTAAAAGTGTTTAAAAAAATTCTTTAAAAACCAGGCAAATAAAGTAAGTCAAAATCTTGGATCTATATAAAGTTAGAGAGAGCACCAAAAAATAAGTAAGGGTAAAATAAAATTTTTTACTTTTCGTATTTATAATTGATCTAACAGATAACAGTTTTTCCAAATGATATCAATAATATATTTGATTATATATGCTTATATATTTTTATTTGATTATTTATGTTCTTATATAAGTGAAATATATGACTGCAATAGTTCAAGGGATGGAAAAAAGAAGTTCGGGTTATTTGTTATTCATTACCTGTAAAAAATTTTAATGTTGTTTGAGAGTGACCTCAGATTAGCTGCAAATATATATTGTGAACTCTAGGGAAACCACTGACAAAGTAAAAAAGAAGAAGACGACAACAACGAAGAAGAATGATGAATATGCAGAGTAAGGACAGAAAATGGAATCTTGTGAAGTGCTTAAAAAATACAAAATGAACAAAAAGAGTGGAAGACAAAAACAGGAACAAAGAATGAGAGAAGCAAATAGAAAAAGAATAACAGACATGGTAGATATAAATCCAATTATTTCAATAATTATTTGGACATCGAAAATCTAAATGCACCAATTAAAAGGCAGAATTTGTCAGAGTGGGTTAAAAACAAGATTAAACTATATCTTGTCTGCATGAATAAAGACACATATACATTAAACACAGATAAAGAAATAATAGGTCTGTCCAGAAAGTATCCATCTATGTACTAGGAAAAATAGAGAGATTTATTGAACAAGATAAAAGATACAAGAAACAGTGTACATAGGACAATGATGCCTCAGTCTTCTTCAAAGTAGGCACCTTGGGACCTCACACTGTTCTCCTAATTATCATCAGCTGCTTTGTTGTGTTTTCCTGAATCTCACTAACAGTCTGAAGTATATTTCCTTTCAAAGGTGACTGTAGTTTTGGGAAAAGCCAAAAGTCACAGGGTGCCAAATATGAATGTAGGGGAGCTGAGTTACCTGGTGATTTTCTGTTTCACCAAAAAACTCTGCATGAGATGTGATGTATGAGTAGGCACGTTGTCATTATGATGCTGCCACTCACCAGTTACCCATACCTATGGCCTTCTGAATCATCCAAATAGTTTCTGCAGTGGAACATTCAAGCTTAATGCAAAATTTGATGCAGATTTGTTGCTCTACTTGCTCAGCCATTTTGAATGCAACAGCCACACAGTACACATGCTCACTCAATGCTGTTTACTTCCCCCACTGACTAGTACAGTGAAGTTGTTATTGTTCATGCATGCACATTCCAGTCCACTCTCTTAGGCTGTCAGGTTACTTCAATGACATGCAAATTGTTCTCATTATGTTAACAATGGTTGGACTTTTTCCAGACAGACCTTGTATATACCATTATAATACTAATTAAATAGGAGTAGCTATGTGTTAATTTCAGAAGGATTAGAATTTAAGGCAAGGAAAGTTTTCAAGAACATAGAAGGGCATTATATTGATAAAGGGATCAATTCTTCAAGAAAAATTAATAATCTTTATTATGTACAAACCTAATAGCAGAGTGTCAAGTATGTGAGGTGAAACTAATAGAATTGCAATGAAAAATAGATAAATTGATTATCATATTTGAAACCTTCAATACCCTTCTATCAAAACTGGACATATTATATAAGCAGAAAATCAGTAAGGATATAGTTAAACTCAACGCCACCATCAATCAACCATGTAACTGACTTTATAGTCAATACTACATAGATAGACTATTTCATGTAAAAACAGCAGAAAACACATTCATCTCAAACTCACATGGAGCACTCATCTAATAGACTACATTCTTGGCTGTAAAACACATTTTAACAAAATTAAATAAATAGAAATCAAACACAAAATTAAACTAGAAACCAATAAAATAAAGATAGCTGGAAATTCCCCAAAAAGTGGAGAATAAACAACACACTTCTAATAATTGCTGGGTCAAGAAGAACTCTAAAGATAAATTAAAGAATATCTTGATATAAATAAAAATAAAAACACACTCATGAAAATTTGTGAGATGCAATTAAAGCAGTGCTTAAAGGACTATTTATAGCACTGAATGCATATATTAGAAAAAATATATCTAAAATCAATCATCTAAGTTTCCACCTTAAGAAACTTAAAAAAAAACCAATAAATTGAATTTAATATAAGCAGAACAAAAATAATAATTAAAGCAGAAATCAATAAAATTGAAGACAAAAAACCAATAGGTGGGGCAGGGGAGAGCAACAGGGGAGAGCAACAACAATAAAATTTTAAATTGAAATATAAGAAATCAAGAAAATCAATAAAACCAAAAGTAGATCTTTTAAAAGACTGATAAAATTGATACAGCTGTTTGTAGGATAACTAAGAAAATATGAAAGAAGACACTAATTACTAACATAAAAAAACTGAAAGAAATGCTGGGTGGTTCAGTGATAAGAGTATTGCCCCATACACCAAAAGTTTGCATGTTTGATTCCTCGTCAGAGCACATACCTAGGTGGTGGGTTTAGTTGCCATTTGGGGTGCATACAGAAGGCAACCATTGAATGTTTCTCTCTCTCTGTCTCTCTTTCTATTTCTCTTTCTCTTTCTCTCTCTCCTCCCCACACATCATTGTGGGAAGATTCTAAAAAAAAAAAAAAAAAAAAAAAATGAAAGAAAGGAGGTTACTACAGACACAGAGGCAAAAATACACAGGAGCTTGTCAAGATGAGGAAACAGAGAAGTGTGGCCCAAAAGAGGGAATGGATCAAAGTTCCAGTGGGATAACTAGTGACGAGGAGATAGCCAACCTAACAGATGCGGAGTTCAAAATACTGGTGATAAAGATGCTCACATGCTTGACAGATATGCTTGAGTACGGCAAGGCAAACATGTAAGAGAAAAAGTGAAGGGAAAAAAACTGGGATAGAATTAATTATTTGGAACATAAGGAAGAAAAAAACAGTCAACCAGTACAGAATGAGGGAACAAGAATTTTAAAAAATGAGGAGAAGCTTGGGAACCTCTGGGACAACTTTAAAAGTGCCAACATCCAAATCATGGGGATGCCAAAAGGAGAAGAGAAAGAACAAGAAATTGAAAACATGTGAAAAAATAATGGAGGAAAACTTCCCAAATTTTACGAAGGAAAGAGACACACAAGTCCAGGAAACAGAGAGAGTCCTGGGTGAACTGGACCCAGAGGGGACCGCACCAAGACACATCATGATTAAAATGCCAAATGTGAAAGACAAAGAGAGTCCTGGGGGCAGCATAAACAAAATATATTTTGTTTATAAATTATTTGTTAAAATAGAAGAGAATATAGTAAAAATTTAATAATCAGTCAAAATCAAGTAATCTGAAATAATAATTATCAAGAAAACTGAATATTTAATATGCTGCATATTTAAATGTAGAGATGTGAGTAGATAATTTTATAGCAAAACTATGCTATTTTTAAAACAAAAGTTTAATTTCAATTATTATTAGGTTTAACAGAGTTAAAAAACTCAAGTGAAACTGATGGAATTTCAGAACTCTAGATAAAATTTATCATCACCAGAGATATAGTTTTTCAAATAACCTATCTGAGATTAATATAAATATAATAAAAATATTGAGTATTAAATAACATTTTAAAATAGGGTTTTTTAATAATGTTTTGCTGATGATAAAAAATAAATACTCCAGCATGCTTCTTCATTTTCCTCTCATGATCTTAATTGCTAACAAACTGGGAGCTACCTGTCTTGAATAACAAACACAGTATTGATCACTTCTACATAGGAAAATATTTTGAAGGAGTGGTGAGAACTTCTGTATATAAATTAATTTTCTGGTTAGTCAAAGAGCTATTTTCCAGAGCATCACTTTCTCCCAAATTTCCTAAGCCATATTGTTATATATACATTGCCAAGTTAAAGATGTACATTTTCTTTGATGTCTACATTTTAACTGTTTTATATTTAAATGAATTAAAAACTCACTATCAGTTTCATTATTTCTCATCTGAACTTTAAAAAAATTCATCTCTTAGGACAAGGTTTCATTAAGTATTTTTGTTTGTTTATTTATTATGCTTACTTGTTTTTTCTTAATCTCTGGAAATTTCATACCTGTTGCATCTCTTCACTTAATGAGAATTTTGTTTTCCATTATTATTGGATAACTTGGCTGAGTACACATTTTTGACTCATATTTTACCTTACTGCTTTGTAGTTACTGTTTTACTATCTTTGGGCAATTCCAGATGTCTTTCTTTTTTTACCCTTGCATCTCCAGTCATGTATCTTTAGTTGGCTGGCTTTTAACATCAAGTAATTTCTTTCCTTTTTTTCAGGAAGGGCTCATGAGTTGTATATTCTCTGAGCATTTTTTGTTTGTTTCTTTGTTTTTAACTTTACAAAATGTCTTTGTGTTGCCCCAATTGTTGGATACCTTAGTTGTATATAACAATCATTAGTAACACTTTATTTCCCATTGAATGTTGCTAACATTTGTACCTTTTTCTTCTGATTCTTTCAGGACTGGGTTAGATTAGTAGAAGTCTGGGATCAGTCTCACATTTCACCTTTTTTATTTATACACTCATATATGTCACATACATTATTTTTGACTGAACAATGCTTTATGCACATTTAAATAATGAAACTTCATCAGTAGTTTTCTTAGTGCACATTGTTGTAGACAATTCCTAGACATCCTTTAGATCTACAAATCAATTTTCTTTATTTTTCTTGGTTATATTTTAAAGGTTTTTTCTTTGCTTTTGTTGATTTCCCTACATTAGGGACCCTAATTGAGGATTACTGGTGTTAAATTTACCTATTTATTCTTAGTCCAAATTTCTCCAAATTGGGGTGGAAGTATAGTATTAGGAAATAATTGAAGTTTTAGTAAGTTTTTTTCCTTGATACTGATAAACCAATTTAGTTTTTATATTGTCTTTTAGAATTCTTTTTCAGTATTCATTAATTTTACTTTCCAGAATGACCAATGTTATTTATTTTTCTAGGTTATATGGTTAATATACAGAAGTTATTCATTATCTTATATACTTTATCATCCTATGTACATTATTAATATATTTTATATATCAGTTTACTAAGAGGGGCATTAAATTGCCAGGTGGGATAGGCTGAAAGAGGAGAATTAAGGCAAGTAGCCACCACAAGTAAGAGAACAGTAAAGGATTGTCACAGTCTTTCCTAGAAGGCCTTAGTTTTTAGCCTGCAAGACCAAAAATGACTAATTTTTGACTGCTCTGGTGAATTTTACTTTGCTGTGAATAAGTTTTGTATCCTTCTATTAGATCAGTGTCTTAACCTAGAAACGATGAAGTAGGACTCACATGGGTAATGTACTGTCCTATTACAAACAAGTTGAGCTACATATATCCTCACTGCTATGACTACTTGGTTCAGTGATCTACATAGTTATCTGCATAGACTTGAGAACCTAAAGGCTAAGAGTAGCAGAGATGATTCCATTGGACAAAAAGGAGGTGCCACCTTGAACATATTTTGTTGAAAGTAAAAATAGGCACCTTTTACTGGTTCAGTAAACTTATCTCCAATGTATTAATGAGGCTATGTACATTAGCTATCTTACTCTTAATGTTTATAAATTATAACTTATTTGAACTCTGATTTCTTTTAGGATTGAGTTGACAAGTCTAAACTTAAAATGAGTCTTGCCTTAGATTTAAAAGTTTACTCAGGATACATTTATGGTCTTGGTAAATAGTCCCATCTTCTCTGTCACTCTAGACAGAAACCTCGTCATTGTTATTTACCCTTCTTTTCTCTCCAACTTTAATAATTTCTTTAAATTCTTCCACTTAAACTTGGTTTAAATTTTTTATAGTCTTCTAACCTCCCAGAACGTATCTCAGCCTGAGCTTTACAATCATCTATATCATAATTATTTCGTTATTATTTAAAAATAAGCAAATGAAATCCTCATGGCTGTGTTATATAGGTACCCTAAATCAGAGTCCCTGGGGTTATGGATTAAGAGTCTCAGGGTTATTGCTTACTCTTCCATCATTGTTGACCTTATCTTTCTCCCCTTCCTATTCTCCATTCCATTCACATCCTCAGTTCCAATTTTCTCAGCCTTAGTTCCCCATTTAGAATGACTCTCCTTCTGTCATATTTTTGGTATACTTTTACTCACCTTTCAAACTCAGTAAGAATGTTAAGAAATACTCATTAATCCATTTATCACATTTTTGTAGAAAGAAATGGGACTTCCTCTCTACCCACCAGGAGGAGTTATTTGTCATTTCATAAAAAAGATGGAGTGATAGAGCCACTAACATACCTACAGTCTCTTTTGGAGCTACAGTTACACACTGACAAACAACATTTCTGTTAGCAACTGACCACATATATGATAGTGGTCCCCTAAAATTGTAATGGAGCTGAAAAGTTCCTATCACCTAGTGATGTCATAGCCATATTAACATCTTAGCACAGCGCATAACTCATTTGCTTGTAGTGATGTTGGTGTAAACAAACCTTCTGCACTGCTAATTCATATAAAAGTGTAGCACATATGTTTATGTATAATTATATAACATTTGATAATGATAATAAACAACTTTGTTTATGTATTTCCTATAATACACTTTTATGATTGTTTTAGTGTATACTCTAATTATTAAAATGGTTTTCTGTAAAATGGTATGCCGAGTTATGCCAGCAGTAGTCTCATACATCGTGTGTTTTCTGCATCTCTTGATTGCACCATTTGTCTTGGGCTTGATTTAATTTCATATTGTTTTGTACAGTAACATACTGTACAGGCTTGTAGACTAGGAGCAATAAGCTATACTATATAGTCTACATGTGTACTAGGTTATACTATCTAGGTTTGCATAAGTACACTCTGTTATGTTCACACAATGATGTTCCTAACAACTCATTTCTCAGAATGTATCCCTATCATTGAATGGCATGCAACTGTATATTATTTTGTTTTGTTTTAGATATACCTGTCTAATGATATGTGACTTTTTATTCTCTTTCTGGATCCATAAGGAAATCACATTTGGGTTAAGACATACAACTTATTTTCAGGAGGCTAAGCTAGAAGTCCATCTTTTCATATACCAGTTCTCTGAGCTCCATGAGGGCAAGGACCCTTTATGTTGCAGGGTGGTTTTGTGTCTACTTTGTAGATCCTAATCTATATTGGGTGGAAGCTATGGTCAAACATATTGGAGAGGTGGAGTAGGAAGTCTGATTCTAGACACAGTTCTAAGTTCTGATCTACAATCCACTTTTAACAAATAAGCCATCAAGTTGATCTTACTCTGATTTCCCATTCGTGGGTGTACTACTTAGCAAACATTTAATACAAATTTATTGGATTAATAAATGAATGGTGTCGACCATTTCAATGCTTCAGAGAACTTTATAGAAAACAATCTTAGAGGCAGCTTTCTGATTTTCCAACCTAATTTTTCTTAGTTTTAGTGATCCATTAACCACACTAACCTCATAGAATTAAATAAATAAAATATATTTTAATGCTTCTGTTACTTTCCAAAGCATGGACCCAGTAATTAATCCCTTCTGTAATCAAAGGATCTTACATACTTGATAATAATTTTTCCATTTTATACAGTCAATAAATTGAATGATTATAGATTAAATATTGTTTTAACTGCTGCTATTTTCCTAAAAAAGTATCCATAACATTTTTTATTTTCATTTTTTCTAAACCGTTCTGGCATTAGGGCAGATAAACTGTCTTAAACTTTATAGCAGAACTTTTCAGCTGCTGGGTTTGCTAATTTCTTTAAATACTATGGTTAGGTATATATTAGTAGCTTTCCTATAACTTCAAATAAATCACCCACTTATAACATAAAAAAATTACCTTCAGTAAGATTTTGGGATTGCCAAATATATATAGTATGTGTATATATTATATGTATTTACATATAATATTATATATAACAAATAAAAGCACAAGATACCTTAGATATCTTAGTGCATTAAAAATAAAGCAAAAGCGAGATCATTATAAGAAGCACCAACAAACAATAGGAGTCACAAAAATGGGGAGACAGAGAAACAACTCCCCATCGAAAGGAAAGGTAGAGTCCCCAGAAAGAATGCTAAATGAAATAGAGGGGAGCCAACTATCAGATATGGAATTGAAAGCATGTATTATGGAGAAGCTCAATGAGCTCAGCGGAAACTACAAAGAACTCCAGAAAAACTACAGTGAACTCCAGAAGAACTATAAGGAACTTACTGAGAATTATACCAGCATCAAAAAGGACATGGAAGCTATCAATAAGAGCCAGGAGGAAATGAAGAATACGATCTCTGAATTGAAGAACACAGTAGAAGGAATTAAAAACAGGCTAGAGGAAGCAGAAAATTGGATCAGCGAGCTGGAAGACAATGTAGACAAAAACTCACAGACAGTGCAACAAAATGAAAAAAGGCTGAACAAGACTGAAGAGGCTCTAAGACAGCTGCAGGACAACATGAAACATAATAATATCCGTATCATAGGAATTCCAGAAGGAGAAGAAGAGCAAGGAATAGAAAACCTCTTTGAAAAACTAATGACAGAAAACTTCCCTAACATGAAGAGAGAAAGAATCATGCAAGTCCAGGAAGCACAGAGGGTCCCAATGAAGATGAACCCCAACAGGCCCACTTCAAGACACATCATAATTAAAATGCCAACATTCAAAGACAAAGAGAGAATCCTAAAAGCAGCAAGAGAGAAAGAACTAATAACATACAAGGGAGCTCCAATAAGGCTATCATCAGATTTCTCAGCAGAAACACTACAAGCCAGAAGGGAATGGCAAAATGTATTCCAAGTAATGAAAAATGAAGGCCTACAATCAAGAATACTCTACCCAGCAAGGCTCTCATTCAAAACGGAAGGTGAAATAAGGAGTTTCCAAGACAAAAGAAGGTTAAAAGAATACATCTCCACCAAACCAGTATTGCAAGAGATGCTAAAGGGTCTGCTTTAAGAAGATGAAGAAACAGAGAGAGACAGAGAGGAACATGAGTACAAAGGGGGAAAATGACAATGAATAACTACTGAAAGAAAGAAGGAACTTCTACCATTTGCAACAACATGATTGGAACTAGAGAGAATTACGCTTAGGGAAATAAGCCAGGTAACAAAAGAAAATTACCTTATGCTATCACCTGTTAAAGGAAACTAATGAACAACACAAACAAATGAGTAAAATTGAACCAGAGGTATGTAAACGAGGAATAAACTAACAGTAACAAAGGGGGAGATGGGAGGGAGAGAAGGGGTAAGAAGGAGAAGGGTCTAGTCAAAGAACATGTATAAATGACCCATGGACATGGACAACTGGGTGGGGACTGAATGTGGGAGAAGGGAGGGACAGGGTGCAGAGAAGCAAGAGGGGGAAAAAAAGTGAGACAACTGTAATGGAAAAACAAACAAACAGAAAAATTTTTAGTGGGGGGGGAAATATTAAAAATATAAAGAATAGAAATGCAAGCTCAGTGAATATTAGAAGGACAAGGATTTTCCTTCACACTGTAAATATTTTCTCCCTATCTGATCCCTCCAGAATTTGGCATTCTAAAGAAGTAAGTAATGACCTAAGTTTCTTTGCATAAAACTAATAAGACCAGTTGTTAATAACGATTTTTTTGACTAAGACTTTGACTGGAATGTCATGCCTAAAGGAGACATGCTTGGGCTTTGGTTGTTACCAAAAAGCCCTGAGGAACTGGGACTGACCTTCAAAGGTAATAAAAGTCCAGAAGATAAAAGGCCTGGTATCTTGGATGGATGAGCGGTCCATAGCAATTTTTCCAGGGAAGTAACGAAGGTTGTTTTTCTGAAAGATGGCTAGAAGGGACCTTAAGGCACAATGGAAAACCAGAAGGACCTGGAAAAGACAGGTGTTTACAGGCAAGGCTGAATGCCAGGTATGTGGCTCAGCTTCTGTGCCCTGAAGGGCAGACTGAAGGTCACCCTAAATGTTCCTTGCGTAAGTGCCAGCAAAGCAGAACCAAAGATCATAAGTGATCATTTGCTGCTCTTGTTGTGTTTATGCAAATGAACAGGATAAATTAAAAATGAACTTAATGCAGTCTCTTTAATGACAAGGAGGGTAATCTTAGGGAGAAAAATCAAGATTCAAGGAAGATCACAATGCCCAGTGGTAGACTATAAAGTAGTGCAGCTAACTGTCTTTAAAGTTTCTTTTCATTTAAAATTTGTTTTCATTTGAAAGTTAAACTGTGTCTGTGGCATTATCAAAGATGTTTAATTTACAGGCAAGAAGAATGTCAAATGCCTTGCAACTGGATGTCTTTCCGATAAGACAGTCCTACAGATTTAAAGACATGTATGTGGGTTATGTTACATAATTTAACATGTGTTTTCTGTTTTCAAAGGGAATAAGCCTACGATCTTATTACCTGAGTGATTGTCTGTACGTATAGGCCTCACTTAATCCTGTCTGCATTGCTGCCTCCTGAGACTCAATGGTTTGGCTGAACTAAGTGGCTGGGTTGGTGAAAACAGGGTGGTCTGTGGGCTTCACTTTAAAACTGGTTCCTCTTTTCTATCCTAATGGCTTGGACAGAAAGAGCCCAGAGGTCTGAGAAGGGGGATACCTAAACTATTTACCTCAGCCCAAACTAAGTATAATGGGCAAAGGGGTTTTGGACAGGTGAGATGTACCTGGCATACCTTCCTCCAAAGAAGCCCTTCTTTTCCCTAATGTGGGACATTGAAAAATTAATACCTGTCTTTTGTCATCTAGTGGTTACGGATTGAATGATGTCCTCTAACCCTGTTGCCCCCAGAATACAACAAGGATGCCAGCCTGTTAAACCAAGCATGCCGTTGTCCAGAGACAGCCAACCAACCTGGAGTCTACACGATCCTTCCCTTTGTGGGAAGGCCACCCTCCCCTCCACACCCCCACTCTTATTAGGGATTTCTTGACCCAAAGGTAGGTAGGACGACGACCATGTCCAGCTTGAAGCAGCTAGAGGAGATCGAGACCTTCGTCCATTGTCCTTTATAAGATTGTAAAGGGTCTCAAGTCTGAGAGGGAGGGATTGTTATTTTTTATTGTTAAAATATTTAACTAATTAATTAATTATTTTAAAAAAAGAAGAAGAATATATGAAAGGGTGAGCCATGGGCATGGACTTGGGGAGGGGATTGTCGGGGAAGGGGGGTGCTGGGTGGAGGGGAGCAAAGGGGAAAAAATTGGAACTATTGTAACAATATAATCAATAAAATATACTTAAAAAATAAATAAAGCAAAAGCTACATATTTATCCTGGATAATAGGAGACTATAAATAAAACTATTATGTATCTTTGCTACATTCTTTTCTCTAAATGATAAACATAAAACATTTATGATCATTAGTCCAGAACTGTACTTGTAAGTTCTCCTTCCCTTACAGCTTCTAAATTTGAAGTTGAGCTATAGAACCATGATGCAACTTCAATATTCTGACCCAATATCATGAATCACTTTGGCAGTGTTTTGACTGTTGCATTTTCTCAATTGCATTCTCAACCTATAGTACTTTTATTTGCCCAATCCAATCTTTTCAGCTTTCACTTATTAACTATAGCTGATTTCTCTTGTTGAAAAATCATGTTATAATAACAATGACTAAATTCTTAACCTAGTTGACAGATACATATGAAGAGCTGTTAGAACTGAAACAATCCTATTGTTGAATGTATCTATTTTTAAAATTAGCTTAAAATAAGTAAAAACATCTTGTTCTTTCTTTTTCAGAAAGTAATGTTTCCTCTTAACTTCCTAGCGAAGTATCATTTTGTGAGCAGATGAGCTGGAAGGTAATCTTCATTTTCACCAACACTTAATTATGATGAACAACTTTAGGCATCAAAAATAAGCATCTTTTAAAATTAAGAAGCAAAATAAGTTTTTATGCACTTTTGACAAAGCATGGATGGTAATTTCTATTCTTAGCAACAATAGTTACTATTATTGGAATTTTATTTTAGTACCTGCTTCTCTAGGCACCATTCTGGGTATGTTGTCTAATTTAATTCTCATAACAACATTGTGAAAAAAGAAATTATTCTTCTCAATTTATAGATAAGAAAATTCTATAGAAAAATATTTTTATTATTTTTTATTCAGTCAATAAATAAAATAATTACAGATTAAATATTGTGTTTTAACTGCTTCCCTTTTCCTAAACAGTATCCATAACATTTTCATTTTTTTCTAAACCATTCTGGCATTCGAACTTAGTTGTTTCCTGTTTGAGAGCCAATACAAATCCCCACATTAGGAGAAATGAAGAACTACTCATTGAAAGGCTACTTCAGGAAAAACTATTTTAGTTAACTTTGGATCTAGTGAACTTGGTATTAGATTTCCTCATCTACTGTTAAATACTTAGTTTGTAAACTAAATTGTTAGTTTGTAAAACAGCTTCCAAAACAGTAGCCCTAACATACTCAGAAAAATTTTAAATTTAACCCATGTCTAGTGGAGATACTTCAGCAGATATTCTGGAACATATTTCTCAAGGATTTCTGTAAATCCATAAATCACACTTTGTAGGTTTCTATCAATTTTGTTGCTTGGTAATCTTGGCCCCAAAGCTATATTTTTTCTTTAAAAAAGTTAAAGAGTTTCTGGAGAATAAAAAAGCAATATTCTGGTTCCTGAGAAGTTAGAGAAACCATGCAAAAGGGGGAAAAATTGGGACAACTGTAATAGCATAATCAATAAAATAAAAAGAGAGAGAGAGAGAGAAAAGAATTCCACTCATAAGACTAGTACATAAGTTTCAAAGATTTTTTTAGATTCCATGCTTGAGTGACATCTAAACCTGGAGGATAGTTGCATTTTTAAAATCCAACATACATAATTTTATTTAACAAAATTAAACAGGCACTTACATTAAGACAACAAGTTACTGGAAGAAATTTTATCTTAAACATTTTATAGTAATCTGTTTGCAGTTGCATTTAATTGAACTCTGTTGCTGTGAAGAATACAGCTCATGAAGAGTTGTATAATATACAAATGTATTGAAATAATAAATTATATACCTTAAACTTATAAAATGTTATATTTCAAATGTATCATAATAAAAATAAAATTAATTAACTGATTTGTTTTAAAAGTGTTTCAAAATAAGTATTTACATGTGCAAGGACAAGAGAGGTATGGGAAGCCGGGGTGCTTGGTGGTGGCAAATGTAGCTCAGCCCCAGAAAACCACTGTGAGCATGGCGGCACACAAGACCCACTCCACACACCAGGCCTGCATTTCTATAATAGCTAAAAAGCTTGCTTTCTGCTAAAGGACCCCCTCATCCTGAGTTGAGAACAACAGATGTTCAGTGTGTAATCTTGAAACAATTTCTTGGGGCCTATTCTGGGCCAATTTCTAAGAAAAGGATGTGGCTAGATGAGTTATCCTTATCATCCATGCATGTGTAACATTCTTTTCTCTGTTATATAAAAATAATTATATAAGGCAATGATTCTTATTGGGCACAATGATTCACAACTTTCTTGGATATAATCCACCTAAAAAATCACTAACAACCTGTTAAGGCAGGGGCAAGCTGCACTTTCTCCTCTAGAAAGTGGCCAGTTCTGTCCCCTCTTCTCTACAGGATTTTTGCAGTCACTGTGCATTTATTCATTTCATCCACAATGCTGTGGATCCTGCTGGTCGGAGGTCCACAACAGAGAGGAATCAACTTACTGGACTCAGAGCCCAAAGTCACATTAAAATATCATGGTGATGAGCTTTGGAGTTACAAGTTCTGGTTTTTAAATACTTTTAGATTTGTGACAAGATGCCTTCAGGGTCTTTGGATGAACATACAGGAACTTTAAAATGTTAGTTGAAAACTCAGAGTGAAAAGGGTAAGACCAAAAAACAGACAGCTGAAAAGAAAAGCACATCCAAGTATGTGTAGGTTATGGTTCTTTATACTGTAGGAAATATTTCATCTATAGGTATAGCCTCTCCCTCCATTTTGTTTTTCCTCTTCTCCAAGCTTCTTAACTTTATACTTAATTTTGTTGTTACTATTCAAGGAGCAAGGAAAATTTAGCTCCTTTGATAAGTCTTTGTTTTCTCTTTGGGTGATAAAGAAAAAAACAAACAAAAAAAGTGTTTAAGGTTGTATTTCTGAGTATGTGTATCTCTGTGTATATGTGTGTATATGTGCTGATATGTCAAGCAGAAATGGAATGGATTTGTTATATTATCTAAAATTGTCTTTTTAAAAAAAATCTTTTTCATTTTTGTAAATTAAAATTATAAGGTAAATGTCTGAAGTACCTCTTCTCCATCATGGTTACCTTCATATCATCATATATAACAGTGGTTATCAATCTTGGCTACACATTAGAAGTACTTGGAGAGATTTTTAAAAATCCCAATGCTCGGTCTATACTCTAGATGAGTTACAGAATCATGGAACCCAAGCAACAGTATTTTTAGAACTCCCAGGTGACTCATATGAACCAGTGAGAACAATAATTATTATTATAATCATTATCACACAATTTTATTTGATGTTTAATTATGTAAGGCATCAAGGTAGAAGACACACACACAAAATTTCTTATAATGGATGCTGGCTTTGTCGCTCTTCCTAATCAAGAATTTTAGCATTTATTTTTTTCTTTTGTTCAATAATAAACATATTCAATAAATATGAACTAAAGGCTAAGATGCTGTGCAAGATAGCAAACATAAAATGATAAAGTAGAAATACCTTCTGACTTTGCAGAACTTTAGCAGAATGGAACAAACATAGAGGGCTATATAATATTGTTAGTTAATTTTCAAAACTTGTGAATTAAGATGTATGTTTTAAAACTTTCTACGTATATTCCTGATGCTGGATAGGACCAACCACCACCACCAACAACAAAAGTTTTCTGCCTAGTGAATTAAATAAACTTGTACTTCCTGATAAAAATCTTAGGAAGAGAAAACATGATGTACCTTTATTCATTGCAACGATGATCATTAGTCTTTAAAAACAATTAGTGTAGAAAAAGACTAATAAAAACTTCGGTCTTTTATTTGCTACCTGTATATAGTTTAATATTTTTCAAAATATTATATATAAGTGGTCATTTATAAATGTAAAATAGTTATTTTAGATAAAAAATGTATTAGACTGATCTATTAAAGAGAGATGCACAGAACATAATTAAATTTGGAAAAATGCTAGAAATTTGAGTAAACATGAAGTTTCTTTTTCTTTTAATGAAATTGTCTTAATTGATTAAAAATTATGTTTCTTGGTCAAACATCATTAGCATATAATAAAGGTATCATGTGGCATATACTTGTGTCAAAAATTACTATGGGCTTTGGGATTTTCTTGCTGGGACTAATATAGTTGAACTAATTAGTCTTCTATTGTTCTTTTAACAGCAAGGCCAATGAAATATTCTTATTTAGAATGGCAATGTAATCATTCTTCTTTCTCCAGTGGTCATATTTCATAGCAGGATGTTTTTGAGCATGACATTTTAAAATCAGGTATCCTTCAATATAGTTAATTTGTAGGACTATATATGCACATGGTAAGTTATGAGTGGTAAAACATTAATGAAAAAATTATAATGTTTATCATTTCTTCATTGAGGATTAAAATGTAAAAAATGTATAGCAATTTTGATGATTATGGCTGATGCCCTTCTGATTGTTGAAATTTTAAGATAACTTTAGTCAGCTGGAAAGCATATGTTAGAAGGGAATAGCTCAAGTGAAACAAATTCTTTTTGCTTTTGCCTCCAAGTGAACTGCACTGTGAAAGGACACAAAATGTCTATGCTTTGCCTCAGAAAATTTTAGTATGAATTAAGGTGCATCTATTGAGTAACTTAAAACCACTTTCTATTACCAGAAATATTTTAAAAATTAGAAAAGCCTGTTAGTTTTTTTTAACAAGTGATACAAGACATTTGAATTTTAAAAAATATTTCATGTAGGAATATACATTTTTCATAGTTTTCCTGATATATTCCCTAAAGACCGAGGCTAGAAGGCAAATATTGCCACATGAAGAAAGGTACAACTACTCAGGTGAATGAAGTGAAGTGCAACTGAAGCACATTCTTTAAAAAAAACTCAAATTTAAGAAATAAAGTTATTCATTATTTTCATCTTATTTATTAAAAGTCTTCATTGTAGAATGAGAATGGTTTATTGCTTCACTTCTGCATTGCTTTTCAAGGAAGCTATTCTAATAATATTTAATGACCCTTCTTTCATCTTCTCCTCGTATACTGAAAGATTTTATTATATTTATAGTGGAGATAGGTCACTGCTTTCACTTTGTTAAGAAATATTTTCATGTAATTGAGAGATCAAAATATCTATACATAATGTCAGCTTTCAGTAAAGGTCACATTTTACAGACCTATGCTGAAAGAATATATATAAAATAACTTTTCCATATATTCTCTGTTTTTACAGAGAAGAACATATTATATTATTTAGGTAGAAAACACATCTTTGGTAAAGGTTGCTTTTGTTTATAATGAAAAATACTGTATTCCAGGTACTTAGGATGTATATATATGCTACTTAATTTGATGAGCATTAAAAATTTGGGAAAATGCATTTTGAATATTTTGAATTTTTAAAATTAAAAACACTACAATAAAGTGTTTTAGATAGGCAATGATGCTCTGATTCTGGTGCTTTTAATATTTAATACTGATTTCCAACACCTGACAGATAAATTTAGTGTACCTTTCTCAATTATCTTTTCTTTCACTATTTATTTTTCTATTCCGCTTGGCCATGATTTTTTCCCTGCTCTTCTTTTATCCTTTCCATTCTTTCCTCCATCCTCCTCCCAACTATAAAAGCAAAATCAAGGCTAAAATTGACTAGGGAAAAGTTTATTTTTATTTCATATTTTTCCTCATAAGACATAATTTCCCTAAGAAAATGAAGTAGCTCTATTGTCTTAAATCCAGAAAAAAAATTGGTTCTTTTATGTATTTTGGAACAGAATGCACAAACCTAAGTTAATTTTTCTCTACTGAAATATTGAACAAAAAATTTATGCATTTTTTCAGATTATAAATTTATGCTTCAAATTGTTGTAGTGTGATCATAGAGTAAACTTAATTTTTAAAATTCACTACCAGTACTAGAAAAATAGCTCAGAAGCCTTGTCCTATCCTATCTTGGTGGATCAGTATCACTACCTTTCTCTGAGCAAGATGACATAAAATTATGGGAAGAAATGATATAATTATTTTTCTTGACATATATTCCTCCAAACTGTAGTAACTTATTACCATTATATATTTAAAACCATTTTAATAGAGGACATATCAGTTATTTGACTTCTAAATCATGATTTGTATAATCATATGATGTATATTATTTTAAAAATTCCTCAATCATTTTTTAAGAAAGCTAGGACAAAAAAATAATTTTATAGTTTATCTTGATAACATTTATTATCTTTCCATCTTTTATCAAAATCAGACAACTCCTTTTAAAGCAAATATAAGCAGAAGGTGTGCCATGTCAAATGCTAGGTATTTTTTTAAAGTATATTTTATTGATTATGTTGTTACAGTAGCACCAATTTTTTTCCAATTTGATCCCCTCTGTCCAGTACCCTCCTTCCATCCAGCAATCTCACCCCCCTTAGTTCATGTCTGTGGGTCATGTATATAAGTTCTTTGGCTTCATCCTTTTCTATATTATTCTTAACTTCACCCTGTCTATTTTGTACAAATCAATTATGCTTCTTAGTCCATGAACTATTTTCCCATTTCTCCCCTCCCCCCTCCCAGCTGATAACCCTTAAATTATCCCCATACCTATGATTCTGTTCCTATTCTAGTTTGCTTAGTTGGATTTTGTTTTTATTTTTTAGATTCAGTTGTTGATAGTTGTGAGTTTGTTGTCATTTTAGTGTTTATAGTTTTGATCTTCTTTTTCTTAAGTAAGTCCCTTTGACTTTTCATATAATAATGGCTTGGTGATGATGAGCTCCTTTAGCTTCACCTTGTCTGGGAAGCACTTCATCTGCCCTTCCCTCCAAATGATAGCCTTGCTGGATAAGTAGTCCTGGTTGCAGGTTGCCTTTCATCACATTGAATACTGCTTGCCAGTCCCTTCCTGCCTGCAAAGTGTCCTCTGAGAAATCAGCTGATAGTCTTATAGGCACCCCCCTATAGGCAACTCTCCGCCTCTCTCTTGCTGCCCCTAGGCTTCTGTCTATATCTTTCACCTTTTGCATCTCAGTCATGATGCACCCGGGACCCTCCATGCTTCCTGAACCTGTATTTCCATCTCCTTCACAAAATTTGGGAAGTTTTCCTCATTTTTTTTTCAATTCTTGCTTCCTCATTCTGCACTGGTTGACTGTTTTTCTCTTCCTTGTGTTCCAAATCATTGATTTGATCCCTGGTTTCCTTCTCTTCACCATTGCTTTTGTGTGGATTTTCTTTGTTTCACTTAGCATAGCCTTCACTTCTCTTATGCGTTTGCCATCCTCAAGCATATCTGTCAAGGTTGTGAGCATCTTTATCACCAGTGTTTTGAATTCTGCATCTGTTAAGTAGTCTGTCTCCACATCTGTTAGGTTGGCTGTCTCCTTGTCTCTTAGTTCTCCCACTGGAACCTTGGTTCGTTTCCACTTTTGGGCCATACTTCTCTGTCTCCTCATTTTGACAGGCTCCTGTGTTTGTTAGCCTCCACGTCCCAGGTAGAGCTGTCACTCCTTTTACATTGTAAGGGGCGGAGCCTTAGGGGTTAGTCAGTACAGGGCGACCTGTTTCATCACATTGTGGCACTGTGTGTGGGGTAGGGGTCCGTGAGGGAACAATGTCGCCAGCCCAGCACTCGCCCCTTTTCCAGGCACCTCTCCCACTTCTGCACCAGACCGGTGCGCCTACCTGCTTCCCTGGCAGTCCTTCCCAGAGTGGGTGGGTCTGCAGACATTCTAGGACCATGGGATCCCTTTAAACAAGCAGACTCTGCTGATACCTGCAGTTTTTGCCTCCACCCCAACCCCCACTTGTCTGCACAGTCAGAAGCAATGAGGCTCTATTTTCCCCAATGCTGGGACCATGAGCTGCGATGTCCGGTGAGGAGCTGGGAATGCTCCCCAGGTGTCCCTCCTGACTTTATAAAATGTGTGACTGCACTTTCTGCTGGCCCGCCTCTGCTGTCGCTGCTGCTGCCACCACACGGTGTTCTCTCTGCCCCGACTGCGCCCCTCTTACCTGTCTGGATGGGTATTTCCTTTTTATATCTTTGTTTGCTGGACTTCCATGTCATTTGATTTTCTGGAATTTCTGGTTGTTTTTAGTTTTGAGGTAGTTGTATTCCTTCTTAGTTGTGGAGGGAGATGCAGTGTGTCCATCTACGCCTCCATCTTAGCCGGAAGTCCCGTATGCTAGATATTTAAGCAAAGAATGAATTATTTTAAATTTTGAACAAGGGGTTAAATAATTTCAGCTAATAGAGTTTACCTTTCATTAAAAATAAATCAGGTAGAATAATTTTACAAACTGACGTACTGATAAATATATGTGTTAAAGTAGACAGAAAGATAAAAATTACCTTTCTTTGAAGTACTCATGCAAATCTCAAGTTATTCTCTCATCCAGTCATTAGCTTTTGATATTAACTTCCCACTAAACTGCAACTAAAAACTCTCATTAAAAAAAAAAAAACACCTAAGCTTGCTTGCCAAAAAATTAATAATAATAGTGCAAATAAAGCTTGATTTGTGCCCTAATACCAGAATTTACAAGTTTGTTATTAATTATAAGGCACGTGTATTATATAAATAATATTCATCACCCCAGTCTACCTCAGTCCTTCCACATTTTGGAGCACGTTGACTCTACTTGGGCGAGCCAACAAATCACTGGTCACTTCTGTATAACAAGTTGACCATACTTTTGGTTTTCCCTGCCATTCCTGGACCTGAAAGAAATACAAAATTCCAGGTCTGGCATCCTGAACAGCAGCCAAGGTTCCAGGTGGTGCAACTTGGAAACATAGGAGAATTAACTTCCTCGTAAGTAAATTTTCCAATGGGAAGCAAGAAAGAGAACAGAGCATGCTAATAAGTTCCACCTTCTCCCCCCATTGCCTGAAGTACTCTGAAGGATATTTGTCCATATAGCTTTTATCAGACCTTCAATATGCCCCTCAGAGGCATCTGCTGAAGTGTCATTGCTGTGAAGTAGTGGTTAGTGTGAATGTATAACTTTGCACCCTTCATTACTTTACTTTTTTATGCCTTTTTCTTATTGTCCTGGGTTCACACAGCCTAAATAATCATTGCCTTGGGCTCTAATTTCTAGAGAATCTGTGATGAAACACACATAGTTGGATTGAGAAATCGTCGTCGTCGTCGTCAGCAGCCGTCCGTCTCGAGAGACGATGGCGTAGCTTCTTGAGAGTCTATCTGCACCGCCGAGAATGGCTGTGCAGTCCGATTCGGGAGTGACAATCCCTGCCGCACTTGGTACAGGTGAAGGCAGATGGCTGATGTTGCTGCTGCTGACGCTGCTTCCGCCTCGATCTTTTCTGGACCGCCTCCTCGTTGCGCGCAGCCTCCGCGCGTGATGTACCTTGCCTGACCGCGAGCCTCCAGGCTAGGCGGTCGTCTGCTTGAACTTCCCATGTGTTGAGATTGATGGAGCATTGTGTCATGTCCTTTTTGCAGATGTCTTTGAACTGCAGTTTTGGGCGCCCTGTCATCCTCTTGCCTTCTGCTAGCTCGCCGTAGAGGAGGTCTTTGGGGATACGGCCTGCATCCATTCTTTTGACATGGCCGAGCCACCTGAGAAATATGCAATTATATTTTAATTATAATTATAATTATAATTGAGAAATATGCAATTATATATTACTATTTTGATACTTTTAGCTTCATACTATGAAGCAATTTTCTTTTTCCTTGACTGAATGCCATATCTATGGCAAGATTTAAATATTCAGGAAATGTATTAACTGGGTGATTGGGCAAGTGTTCTGTTTATATGTGGGTCAAAAAGAATTAGCTTATGATTATACATTTTGCTGAAGAAGAAAGAAAGAGAGAAAATCAATGAAAATACCTGGACTGGAGTGGAATGGGGAAGAGGGTGAGAAGTACTGACTGTAGTACACTAGATTAAAAGTGGAATAATCGCTAGAAGTAAAATATTAAAGATGGAAGAGGAAACATGAAGAACTGATTAAAACTTCTGGCTCGAAATTCTAAGTTTTTATGTATACTTTATGTTCAGAATGTCAGATACAAGGAAGTAGAAATACTAAAATATTTTATCTTTGAAGACAAATGCCCACACGATCCACATTGTTCCACAGGTGGACCCTTTCTGAAATGTCTAGATCTCATCCTTGGTGGAACCCTTCTCTGAATGAATGAAACACTATCAGCAGCCAGTAATGCCATCTCCTCAAAGGTCTGGGTCCTAGCTCTGTAGGTTCAGATAGTTCACATATCTCTTTTTGTTCTTTCAGCTTAGGGTTGCTTTCTCTTTCCTATCATTACTAACGCATGTTGCCTCAATGTTCTTGTTTGCTTTTTTTGTCTGCCAGTGCCTATTCAATTATTTTTTTTGGTATTACATTCTTTTAGTTAAAATAACTAGTATGATTTCTATGTTCCCAACTGGACTCTGACTAATAAAGTATTTGGTATAATTTTTTAAATATGCTTTATTGGTTATGCTGTTACAGTTGTCCTAATTTCTTTTCCATTTGTTCCCCTCCATCCAGTGACACACCTCCCTCCAGTTGCCCCCCCCTTAGTTCATGCCCATTGGTTGTGCATATAGTTCTTCTCAACATCTTCCTGTCTACTCCACTCCCTCCTACTACGCTTCTTAATTCCTGTACCATCTTCCTCCCTTTCCCCCCTTTCCCCTCCTTGCTGAACCCCCATAATGTTCCCCATATCTATAATTCATTTCCCACTCTCATTGCCTACTTAGTTTGTCTTTGTTTCAGTTCCCTAGATTCTGTTGTTGGTTGTGGTGATACAGTTTTTATTTTAATGTTCATAGTTTTGATGCTCTTTCCCCTAAACAAGTCCCTTTATCATTTCATATAACAGTGGTTTGGGTCTCATGAACTCTTTCAGTTTTATTTTGTCCTGGAAGCACTTTCTCTGCCCTTCTATTCTGAATGAAAGCTTAGCTGGATAGAGTAATCATGGCTGTAGGTTTTTGCTTTTCATTCCTTAGAATATTTCTTGCCAGTCCCTTCTTGCCTGTAGAGTTTCTTTTGAGAAATCAGCTGACAGTCTTATCAGGACCCCTTTGTACGTAATTCTCTTCTCTCTTGCTGCTTTTAAGATTCTCTCTTTATCCTTAATTTTTGACATTTTGATTATAATGTGTCTTGGTGTGGTTCTCCCTGGGTCCAGTTTTTTTAACTCTCTGTGCTTCCTAGACCTGTAAGTCTATTTCCTTCCCCAAGTTAGGGAAGTTCTGTTTCAATATTTTTTCACATAATTTTTCAACTTCTAGTTCTTCTTCTTCACCTTCTGGCAACCCTGTGATTTGGATGTTGACCTGCTTATAGCTGTCTTATAGGTTTCTGAGCCTCTCCTCATTTTCCTCACTTTTTGTTTCCTTTTTCTGCACTGGTTGACTGTTTGTTCCTTCCCTATGTTCCAATTTGTTGATTTGATCCTTGTTTTTCTTGCCCTCACCACTAGTTTCGTATGTATTGTTGTTCATTTCAGCAGGACTAGCCTTCATTCCTTATCCATCTTGTTTAAGATCTGCTGTTATGTATGTAAGCATTTTTATAACCAAAGCTCTGAACTGTGCCTCAGAAAGATCTCCTATCTGCTGCCTGATTAGATTTGATATTTACTGTCTGGTCAGGTACGTCACCAGGATCTCTATCATGATCTGTGCCATCTTGACAGTTTTGTGTTTACTTTTTTTTCCTGGGCAGGGCTGTCACACCTCCTATGCTATAGGGGGCAGAGCCCCGTGCACTTGTCATAAGTGGGCAATCCTTCGCACCACACGGTGGCATTTTGGTGGGAGTGGGGGTCCAAGATGGATTCCTGCTGTTCACTCTCTGCAGAGAGACTGGGAGCCTCCTCCTCCATCCCCACCTCCTCCAGGCCTCACAGTCCAAGGCAATGGGGGTCTGCCTTTCCCAGCGTTGGAATAGCAAGCCAGTGGGTCTGGTCTATAACCAGTGGTGCTCCCCAGGTGCTTCTTACCTCCCTTTAAATACGGATGCCAGTGCTTACCTCCATCGTCACCACTGCTGCCGCCGCTAGCAGAGCTTGACCTCTCCACCCCAGTTTCTCTCCTCCTACCCATCTGGACGAGTACCACTTCTTTATAACTTTATATGTTGGACTTCCATTTATTTTCTGGAACTTCTGGTTATTTCTTGTTTTGCGGTAGTTGTATTTCTTCTTAGTTGTGGAGGGAGATGGAATGTGTCAGTCTAGGCCTCCATCTTGGCCATATTTGGTATAATTTTAGACTGGGGTTAATTTGTTGTATCATTGATCTTGAATTCGGTGATGAACTCCTCACCAGTTTGATATGGGTATGTAGTGGCATCACAATTAATCAAATTATTTTCTATTTCTAATGTTAATAGAAGCTTGCTGAGGAAATATTTTTAGGAACTAAGTGGCTGCTTTTATGGAAATAGTAATAATTTATTAAGATAAAAGTGTTGAAGATTTCCTTTTAGCTTCATTGGAGAACTTACAGAAAAACAATGACAACCTTAGAGCTTTAAATTCTTAGTCCCAGTCAAGGTCAGACAGCCAGAGAACTTCTGTGTGGCACTAAAAGAAGCTTTATTCATTATAGTTACATGAATCCCCTAAGTGAAAATCAGACTAAGATTTAATTAACAATGCTGCATAATTACAATATAAAATTAGTTCAGATATAAGATTTTAATACAATAGTTTGGACAATGACTCAGAGAAAATTGGGAAACCTGAACATCCAAAGGCTCTGAGTCTCTCTTACCTTAGAAACTATCTGTCCTCCCATATATTATCTTAGGATACCTACTTTTTGTTGCCTGAAATCCTGATAGTGAGTTTCTTGGGGGCACTGGAAAATTGTAAGGGCAATCCTAATTTTCTCTAGATTTATTCCAAAAATCTGTGTTGTTTCTAGATATATAACTACAGTCAGATCTTAGTATATCCCAGGGGAATAAATACAAAGCCTAACCCGGGAGAAAAGAGTTTGTACTTCAAAAGAATTGAAAGATGTGTGTGTGTGTGTGTGTGTGTGTGTGTGTGTGTGTGTGTGTGAGCAATAACCCTGAAAGCATGCATGGGATTGAATTCTAAGGGTCTTGTACCAAGTGGAGGAAACAATATAATGCTGAATTGAACCAAATTTATTGATATGGGTGCATTTACTGGCAACTCTGAATTTAATGGGTTAGCTTATAAGGCTGAATATGGCCTTAACGGTTTAGATGACTGAAACTTGGACTCAGTACTGGCCTACATTTACTGATATTATGATTATTTCTTTGGCATAACGTAGAAGAAATAATATAAATGCTTAGAGATTTAGGAATGTTAGACAAATTTATTATGTATGGCTTGTCCAACCCTCTCCACCACAGGCCCTAAGAGGACACAGAGGACACTCTCTTCACTAGGGAAATGAGAAAGATATTGGTGGGAAGGTGATGTATTAGTGTTCTTGAAATTTTTTGTGATTTCAGGGGATGATGCAGTCTTAGAGTAATAGACACCAAATGGCAGTACTTAACTGCAAAAAGAAGGGAGCATGTACTATAGTAGGCAGCAAGCATGAAGGAGTAATAAGATTTATCTGGCCTGTAGGGATCTTTGGTGATGATTAATTGCTCAGTATCCATTAAATGAAATGGATCAACAGTTTATTAAAATATTAGTTGACCTGTATCTGTAGAAAGAAAAAACAACTCCAAACTTGGTAGATAAAATTCTGATTTAAGTCATCAAAAGGGAATACATATAGTCTTCTACTCAATTTCCAGAGACAACCATGTTCATAGCAACAGAATCCCTAGAGTGAAGAATAGGCAGGGTCTCCCAGCAACAGTGCCACAAGTATATATCATAAATTTTTATTCAAGATTGTACCATATTGCACCAGGAGAGAGGAACTATTTCACTACCAAGGAATTTTGAACAAAAACTCTTACCGTTTTATGGACCCAGGAGCTTAGTAGCAAGGAGGGGAAGGCAAATGGCTAGAAGTAGACAAATACTGAATCAGAGTGAAGAAACGTGTCTCAGCCAATTCATCTCTCCCACACTCCTACCCCCACCCTGGCCCTCCAATAATTTGGCCTCCTAGTGATGGCCCCATGGGCTAAGAATGCTGAAATATATATGAGTATGGCTGAGTCTGAGGGGCTTGGGGAGGGTAGTAACTCCCTCCAAGGAAACTATAATATACTGAATGTGCATCAAGTCTGATATGCGAATGTCATGTCATTTTTTCCATGTGTTCTCTCAGCCAGAGCCTTTAACATTGCCTATGGTTGGGCCCAAAAGATCACACATAAGATGTTGGCCTGAGGTTGAACCTCTCAGAGAGTGATATTGGTTTTTGCAATAGAAGTGAACTAGACACCTGGTTGCAGGTTGATTATAATGTATTCCTTCCATCTTGCCTGGAATATAGATCTGACCTCATTAGAATATATACTTATTTTGGATATAGATATTTTCCCTTGCCCACAAAGCTTCTATAAGCACCATTTATCCATGAAGTTATGAATGCTTTATTCATTACCATGGCACAGCAACATAACTCCTGACTAAGGAACCCACTTAATAGCAAAATAATTGTGACAATGACTCACGCATATGAAATTTACTAGAATTGCAATGAGCCCTACAACTCAAAAATTAAGTTACGACACTATTGATATGATAGCAATCTGCTACTTTGGGAGATCTATCTTACAGGACACACTGTATACTCAAAAACAAAAAACAATATCACTGTTTCTCCCAAAACCTTAATATGAGAATCTAGGGAGTTCAGGGGTTGAAGAAGAAATGGAGTTTCTCATTATTAAACCCAATAGCAAACCTGCAGAATCTTCACTTACTTTCCTCAAAATTTGAGCTCTGCTGATTAGATATCTTAGCTATAAAAGGTGGAAAATTTTTCACTAAGGGAAGCAGCAATGACATTGACTGGAGGTAGAAAATAGTAATGAGTTAGTAGCATTTAAAGGTTGAAATGATAATAATATAAATCTGGGGTTAAAACTAAATGTAAAGAGTAATTATACTTTAATGAAAATATATATTATTTATCCGCTGCCTTGCGGCATACCTCTTCAGGGGAAAGGCTAAGGGAGTAAACCCCGACAGAAAATCTGGAGCCGGAGTCCCTAAGGCGGTTTGACGTTGTAGTCAACACCGGCAACTCCTGCGGCGCACCTGAAGCCAAGCTGTATTGACTCCATCTTTCCCTTGGATCCTTCAGCTGCGAAGAGAGGGGGGGTCTGCTGCATGGGCAACAGCAGACCCTCCATATCACCCTGCCCAGGCTCTGTAGCTTCAGCTCCACTGGAGAGGACACTCCAGAGTCATCGCAAGATGTCGATTCAACACGGGAGGAGACAGATACCGTGTAACTCCCGAGTCGGACTGCACAACCATTCTCGGCGGTGCAGATAGACTCTTAAGAAGCTACACCATCGTCTCTCGAGACGGACGGCTGCCGACGACGACGACGATATTATTTAAAAATATGTAATATCTAAAATCAGTACCAGAAGTACTAGTAATATCATTAAGCTTGAGTAGTATGTATGTGTGGGAAATTGTGGGAAATTATGGGAAATTATTAAAATTTTCCTAATTAAAGAAGATGAACATATATTTTTATGTCGCCAGTTAAATAAAGTTTTAAATGCTTTTGAGAACTTTGATATCTTGTAGAAGGATTAAATTCAGGAGGCATTTTCTAAAGTTTTGAAGAATTTTTTAATAAAAAATAAATGCTCATATAAAATGAATCAGTAGCTTTACAAATTGAGACTATAAAAGATTAACATGAGTCAAAGTATATCTCTCTAGATTACAAAATAAATTGGACCTGATAGTCAAACCAATTCTAAATTTTAATTAAAAATTAAATTCAACTACATATTCTTTTTTAAATATTATTTATTTATTTATTCAATTATTTATTGAGGTGAACCATGCTCTATAACAATTCCTCCCTCTCAGACTTAAGACACTTTAAAATCTTATAAAAGACAATGGCTACTCGGGCTCTTTTTTGGTTCCATATAAATTTTTGAAGTATTTGTTCTAGGTCTGTGAAATATGTCATTGGTATTTTAATAGGGATTGCATTGAATGTATAGGTTGCTTTGGGTAGTATGGACATTTTAATAATGTTGATTCTTCCCATCCAAGAACATGGTATATGCTTCCATTTATTTGTATCTTCCTTTCTTTCTTCAGTGTTATGTAGTTTTCCGAGTACAGATCTTTTACCTCTTTGGTTAAGTTTATTCCTAGGTACTTTATTTTTCTTCTTGCTATAGTAAATGGGATTTTGCTTTTAGTTTATATCTCTGAAATTTTATTGTTGGTATACAGAAATGCCTTTGATTTCTGAATATAGACTTTATCTGCTGCTATTGTGCCAAATTCACATATTAGGTCGAGTAGTTTTTTCGTGAAGTCTATAGGGTTTTCTATGTACACTACCATGTCATCTGCAAATAATGACAGTATTTCTTCCTCTTTTCCAATTTGGATGCCTTTTATTTCTCTTTCTTGTCTGATTGCTATGGCTAGAACTTCCAAGACTATGTTGAATAAGAGTGGAGAGAGTGGACATCCTTGTCTTGTTCCTGACCTCAGGGGGAAGGCTCACAGTTTTTGCCCATTAAGTATGATGTTGGCTTCAGGTTTCTTGAGATGGACTTTATTATGTTGAGGTACGCTACCTCCATTCCCATTTGCTGAGAGTTTTCATAATAAATGAGTGTTGTACTTTATCAAATGCTTTTTCTGCATCTATTGATATAATTATGTGGTTTTTGTCTTTCATTTTGTTTAGGTGGTGTATTATATTTATTGTTTTTGCAGATATTAAACCAACCTTGCATCCCTGGAATGAATCCCACTTAATCGTGGTTTATGATCTTTCTAATGTGTTGCTGGATCCAGTTTGCCAATATTTTGTTGAGGATTTTAGCATCTATGTTCATCAGCGATATTGACCTGTAGTTTTCTTTTTTTGTTGTGTCTTCACCTGGTTTTGGAATTAGAGTAATACTGGCTTCATAGAATAAGTTTTGGAATCTTCCTTCTTCTTGGGTTTTTTGGAATAGTCTGAGAAGGACAGGAGTTAGTTCTTTCCTAAATGCTTTGTAAAATTCACCTGTAAAGCCATCCAGTCCAGGGCTTTTGTGTGCCAGGATTTTTTTTATTACTGCCTCAATTTCACTAGTTGTTAGAAAAAAGAACCAACCATATGGGAAAATATATTCCCAATGGTACCTCAGACATGGGATTGATCTCCAAAATATATAAAGAACTTATATGACTCAGCACCAAAAAGACAGACAACTGAATTAATAAATGGGCAAAGGACCCGAACAAACACTTTTCCGAGGAGGACATACAAAGGGTCCATAGACATGAAAGAATGCTCAACATCACTAGCCATCAGAGTGATGCAAATAAAAACCACAATGAGACAACACCTCACAACTCTCAGAATGGCAATCATCAGCAAATCAACAAACAACATTGCTGGCGAGGATGCAGAGAAAAGGGAACGCTGGTGCACTGCTTGTGGGAATGCAGACTGATGCAGCCACTATGAAAAACAGTATGGAATTTCCTCAAAAAACTAAAAATGGACCTGCCTTCTGAACCAGAAATTTCATTGTTAGGATTATATCTGAAGAATCCTGAAACACCAATTCAAAAGAACCTATGCACCCCTATGTTCATAGCAGCACTATTTACAATAGCCAAGTACTGGAAACAACCTAAGTGCCCATCTGTAGGGTTTTAGGATTTTTCGGGTATAATCCTAGCAGTGGAATCACTGGTTCAAATGGCAGTTCCATTTTTACTTTTTTGAGGTAATTCCATACTGTTTTCCATAGTGGCTGCACCAGTCTGCATTCCCACCAACAGTGCAGTAGGGTTCCTGTTTCTCCACATCCTCGCCAGCATTTGTTGTTTGTGGATTTGTTGATGATGACCATTCTGACAGGTGTAAGGTGGTATCTCATTGTGGTTTTTACTTGCATCTCTCTGATGGCCAATGAGGTTGAGCATTTTTTCATGTGCCTATGGACCTTCTGTAAAAACAAACTTTAAATGAAAGGAAACTTTAAAGACAGTTAGCTGCTCTACTTTATAGTCTACCACTGAGCTTTTTGATTTTCCTTGAATCACAATTTTTCTGCCTAAGACTACCCTCCTTATCATCAAAGGTACTGATTAGGTCCAGTTTTAAATTATCCTGTTAATTTGCATAAACAGAACAGGAGCAGAAACTTATCACATATGATATTTAAGTCTGCTTTGCTGGAACTTACACAAGGAACCTTTAGGATGACTTTCAGTCTGCCCTTTAGGGCAAAGGAGCTGAGCTACATAGTTGCCATTCAGTCTTGCCTGTAAACACCTGTCTTTTCTAAGTCCTTCAGGTTTTCCATGGTGCTATAATGTTCCTACTAGCCATCTTTCAGGAAAGCAACCTTCATTCCTTCTCTGGAAATATTGCCATGAACTGAACAACCAACCAAGGTACCAGGCCGCTTTTCTTGTGTGCTTTTATTATCTTTGAATGTCAATTCCAGATCCTCAGGGCTTTTTGTTAACAACCAGAGCCTAAGTGTGCCTCCTTTAGGCATGACATTCCAGTCAAAGTCTTGGTTAACAAACCTCTATTAACAGCTGGTCTTATTAGTTTTATGCAAAGAACCTTATGTCATTACTTACTTCTTCAGAATGCCAAATTCTGGAGGGATCATGTAGGGAGAAAAATATAGAGTGTTAAGGAAAATCCTTGTCCTTCTAAGAGTCACTAAAATTGCATTTCCATACTTTACATTTTCTTTTGTTCACTTTCTTATATGTGAAGTTATTTTCTGGAAGTCCTGGATTGGCTGACTCATTTATTAATTCATTTTGCTTTTCTTTTTTCCCCCATTAAAATTTTTTGTTTCTTTGTTTTTCTATTACAGTTGTCCTACTTTTTTACCCACTGCTTCCTCCTACCCTGCCTACACCTTCTTTCATAGTCAATCCCCACCCCATTGTCCATGTCAATGGGTCATTTATACATGTGTTTTGACTAGACCCTTCTGCTTCTTACTCAACTTTTCTCCCTCCTTCCTTCCTCCTTGTCACTGTTAGTCTGCTCCTTGTTTACATGCCTGTGGTCCAACTTTGCTCTTTTGCTTGTGTTGTTCATTAGTTTCCTGAATTAGGTGATATCATATGGTATTTGTGTTTCATTGCTTGGCTTATTTCACTAAGCATAATTCTCTAGTTCAATCCATGTTGTTGCAAATGGTAGGAGTTCCATCTTTTGTTCTGCTACGTAATACTCCATTGTGTAAATGTACCACAGTTTTCTGTTCCACTCATGTACAGATGGGCACTTAGGTTTCTTCCAGCAATTGGCTATTGTAAATAGTGCTGTTATAAACATAGGGGTGCATAGGTTCTTTTGAATTGATGCTTCGGGACTCTTTGGGTATAATCCTAGCAATGGAATTGCTGGTTAAAAAGTCAGTTACATTTATAGTTTTGAAGGAAACTCCATACTGTTTTTCATAGGACTGCACAAGTCTGCATCCCCACAAGCAGTGCACTAGGGGTCCTTTTCTCTACCTCCTCGCTAACACTTGTTGTTTCTTGACAATGGCCATTCTGACAGGTGTGATGTGGTATCTCATTGTGGTTTTTATTTGCATCTCTATGATGGCTAGTGATGTTGTGCATTCTTTCATATGCTTACGGATCCTCAGTATGTCCTCTTTGGAGAAGTATTTGTTCAGATCCTTTGCCCATTTTTAAATTGAGTTGTCTGTCTTCTTGATGTTGAGATGTATAAGTACTTTATATATTTTGGAGATCAATCCCTTGTCTGAGGTATCATTGGAAAATATGTTTTTCTATAAGGTTGTTTCCCTTTTCATCTTGCTGATGTTTTCTTTTGCTGAGCACAAACTTTTAGTTTGATGTAGTCCCATTTGTTTATTCTTTCCTTTATTTCCCTTGTCTTAGAAGCTATATTGGAGAAAATATTCCTACATGGGATATCTAAAATTTTCCTGCCTATGTTTTTTCCTCTAGGACTTTTATGGTGTCATGGCTTACATTTAAGTTTCTGATCCATCTTGAGTTTATTCTGGTGTATGGTGTAAATTGGTGGTCTAGTTTTCATTTTTTTGCATGTCCCTGTCCAGTTCTCTCAACATCATTTATTGAAGAGACTCTTTTCACTTCATTTTATGTTCCTTCCCACTTATTGAAATATTAGTTGACCATATAGACCTGGATTTATTTCTGTTCCATTGATCTATATGTCTGTTCTTATGCCAGTACCAGACTGTTTTGATTACCATGGCCTTGTAGTATAGTTTGGTATCAGGTATTTTGATATCTCCTGATGTGTTCTTCTGTCTCAATATTGCTATGATTATTCAGGGTCTTTTTTTGGTTCCATATAAATTTTTGAAGTAATTGTTTTAGGTCTGATAAATATGTCACTGTTATTTTAATAGGGATTGGGTTGAATATAACTTACTTTGGGTAGTATGGACATTTTTATGATGTTTATTCTTTCCATCCAAGAACATGAGTATAAGCTTGCATTTACTTGTATCTTCCCTACTTTCTTTCTTCAGTGTTATGTAGGTTTCTGAGTACAGTCTTTTACCTCCTTGGATAAGTTTATTCCTAGGTACTTTATATTTATTGTTGCTAAAGTAAATGTGATGTTTTTCTATCTCTGATATTTTATTGTTATTGTACAGAAATGCCTTCAATGTCTGAATATTGACTTTGTACCCTGCTATTTTTCTAGATTTACTTATTCTATCAAGCAGTTTTTTTCATGGAGTCTACAGGGTTTTCTATGTACACTATCATGTCTTCTGGAAATAATGAGTTTTACTTCCTCTTGTCTATTTTGGATGCCTTTTTTTCCTCTTTCTTGTTTGATTGCTGTTGCTAGAACTTCCTAGACTATGTCAAATAGGAGTAGAGATAGTGGACATGCTTGTCTTTTTCTTGATCTAATGGGAAATGCTTTCAGATTTGTCCATTGAATATTACGTTGGCTTTAGGTTCTCACATATGGCCTTTATTATGTTGAGGTATGCTCCATCTATTCCCATTTTTCTGAATGTTTTCATCATAAATGAGTGTTGTATTTTATCAAATGCATTTTTAGCGTCTATTGATATGGTCATATGATTTTTGTCTTTTATTTTGTTTATGTGGTGTATTATGTTTATTGATTTGCAAATATTAACCTATCCTTTCATCCCTGGGATGAATCCCACTTGATCATGGTGTATGATTTTTCTAATATGTTGTTGGAAATGGTTTGCCAATATTTTGTTGAGGATTTTAGCATCTATGTTCATTAGCGATATTGGCCTGTAGTTTTCTTACTTCATTGTGTCTTGACCTGGTTTTGGAATTAGAGTAATACTGGCTTCATAGAAAGAGTTTGGGATTTTTCTCTCTTGGATTTTTTGGAATAGTTTGAGAAGCATGAGAGTTAGGCCTTTCCTAAATGTTTTGTAAAATTTACCTGTGAAGCCATCTGATACAGTGCTTTTGTGTGCTGGGTGTTTTTGATTACTGCTTCAATTTCACTAGTTGTTATTGGTCTGTTCAGGCTTTCTGCTTCTTCTTGATTCAGTTTTGGAAGGTAATATGTTTTCAGAAATTTGTTCATCTTATTGACAAATCTCTAGTGATACAGTTGTTCATAATAATTTCTTACAATTTTTTGTGTTCCTGTGGTATTGGTTGTGATTGCTCCAGTTTCGTTTCTGATTTTATCTATTTGAGTCCTTTCCATTTTTTTCTAGATGAGTCTGGGTAAAGACTTGCCAATTTTGTTTATGTTTTCAAAGAATCAGTTTCTGGTTGTATTGATCTTTTGAATCGTTTGTTTAGTCTATGACATTTAATTATGCATGATCTTTTTAAAAAGTATAATTTATTGATTACGTTGTTACAGCTCTCCCAATTTTTTCCCCTTTGCTCCCCTCTGACCAGTACCTCTCTTCCCGCCAGGAATCCCAGTCCCACTTAGTTCATGTCCATGGTCATGCACATAAATTCTTTTGCTTCACCCTTTCTTGTATTATTCTTAACTTCCTCCTATTTTGTACCAGTCAGTTATGCTTCTTAATCCCTGCACCATTTCCCCATTTCTTTCCCTTCCCCCTCCCAGCTGATAATCCTCAAAATGATCTCCATACCTATAATTTTGTTCCTATTCTGGTTTGCTTTGTTGGGTTTTGTTTTTATTTTTTATATTCAATTGTTGATAGCTGTGAGTTTTTTGGTCATTTTAATGTTCATAATTTTGATCTTCTGTTTCTTAAATTAGTCCCTTTGACATTTCATATAATAATAGCTTGGTGATGATGAGCTCCTTTTGCTTTACCTTGTCTTGTAAGCACTTTCTCTGCCCTTCCATTCTAAATGATAGCTTTGCTGGATAGAGTAATCTTGGTTGTAAGTCCTTGTGTTTCATCACCTTGAAAATATCTTGCCAGTTCCTTCTTGCCTGCAAAGTTTCTTTTGAGATATCAGCTGATGGTCTTATAAGTACCCCTTTGTAGGTTACTCTCTGCTTTTCTCTTGCTGCTTTTAAGAATCTCTCTTTATCTTTAACCTCTGTCATTTTAATGATGGTGTGTCTTGGTGTTGTCATTTTTGGGTCTAGCTTGTTTCGGACTCTCTGTGCTTCATGGACTTGTATGTTTATTCTCTTCACCAAATTTGGAGAGTTTTCCTTCATTATTTTCTCACATAAATTTTAAATTTCTTGCTCTTCCTTTTCTCATTCTGTCACCCCTATGGTTTGAATGTTGGCATGTTTAAAGTTGTCCCTAAGGTTCCTAAGCCTCTTTTCACTTTTTTCAATTCTTGTTTTCTCATTCTGTACTGGAGACTGTCTTTTTCTTTCTTGTGTTCCAAACTATTGATTTGAACCCTGATTTCCTTCCCTTCATCACTGGTTTTGTGTGGATTTTCCTTCCTTTCACTTAGTGCAGCCTTCACTTCTTCCCTTATGCATTTGCCATACTTAAGCATATCTGTCAAGCCTGTGATCACCTTTATCACCAGTGTTTTGAATTCTGCTTCTGTTATGTTGGCTATCTCCTTGTTTGTTAGGTTGGCTATCTCTTCATCACTTAGTTCTCCCACTGGAACCTTGATCCGTTCCCATTTTTGGGCCATACTTCTCTATATCTTCATCTTGACAGGCTCCTGTGTTTGTTTGTCTCCATGTCTTAGGTAGAGCTCTCACTCCTGTTACATTGTAAGGGCTGGAATCTTAGGTATTCATCAGTACAGAGCGACCTGGTTCACCCTGTTGTGGCACTGTGTGTGTGGGAGGTGTCTGAGAGGGAACAATGGTACTTGCTCAGCCCTTACTCCTTTTCCAGGCACTTCTCCCACTTCTGTATGGGACTCTCATCTCTCTAGTGTTTTCCCTGTCTGTTGTTCCCAGAGTGTGTGGGTCTGCGGATGTTCTAGAATCATGGGGGCACTTTAAACAAGTGGATTCTGCTGAGAGACCAGCAGTTTATCTTCTGCCACAACCCCTAGTTTGCACAGTCAGAAGCAGTGAGGCTTTATTTTCCCTGGTGTATAAACATGAGCTGCGTGGTTTGGGTTGGTGCTGGGAGTCCTCCCTAGGTGTTCATCCTGACTTTTTAAAATGTGTGACTGCACTTTCCACCGGCCTGTCACTGCCACCATTGCTCACGCCACCACAACACATCCTCTCTGCCCCAGTTTCACTCCTCCTACCTGTCTGGATGAGTATTTATTTTTATATCTTTGTTCATTGAACTTCCATGCAGCTCAGTTTTCTGCAATTTCAGTTTGTCTGTAGTTTTCAGGTCATTGTGTTTCTTCTTAGTTTTGTAGGGAGATGCAGCATGTCTGTCTAAGCCCTCATCTTTGCTGGAAATAATTCTGCTCTAATCTTGGTGATTTTTTTGCCCTTCTACTTGTTCTGGGCTTTGTTTGTTGTTGTTCCGCTAGTTCCTGTAACTGGAGAGTTAGATTTTTTTAAATTTGAGATTCTCTTCTACCTTTAGGTAGGCCTGTATTACAATAAACTTTCCTCTCAGGATGCTTTCACTGTATCCCATAGGTTTTGGATTGTTGTTTGTTCATTATCATTTGTTTCCAGAAACTTTTTTGATTTTTTCCTTGATGTGATTGTCAACCATTCACTATTTAATAGCATGTTATTCATCCTCCATGAGTTTGAATGTCTTTGATGTTTTTTCCTTGAGGTTGATTTACATTTTCAAGCCCTTGTGATCTGAAAAGATGCTTGATATAATTTCAATTTTTTTGAATTTTGAGGCTTGTTTTGTGTCCTTTCATGTGGTCTATCTTTGAAGATATTTCATGTGAACTTGTAAAGAATGTATATTTTGCTTCTTTGAGGTGAAAAGTTCTATATATATCAATTAAGTCCATTTGATCTAGAGTGTTATTCAATGCCTCAATATCCTTGGTATTTCTTTGCTTCACAGATCTGTCCATTGTTGACAATGGGGTGCTAAAGTCACCTACTATTAGTCTGTTGCTGTCTACATTCTTCTTGAAGTCCTTCAAGGTTTTCCTTACATTTTTGGGTCCTTCTATATTGGGTGCATATATGTTTACAACGGTTATATCATTTTGGTGGATTTTTCCCTTAAGTATTATGAAATGTCCCCCTTTGTCTCTTTTTATGGCTTTTGCTGTGAAATCTGTTTTGTCTGATATAAGTATTGATACCCCAGCTTTTTTTTTCATGTCCATTTTCCGGAAGTATTTTTTTCCATACCTTCATTTTAAGTAGGTGTAGTCATTTGTACTGAGGTGTGTCTCTTGTAGACAGCATATATATAGGTCATGCTTTCTAGTCCATTCAGCTACTTTGTCTTTTAATTGGTGCATTTAATTCATATACATTGGAGATTCTTATCGATAAATACTTATTCATTGTCATTTCCCCCCTTTGTACTTGTGTTCCTCTCTGTGTGTCTCTATTTCTTTATCTTCTTAACGCAGACCCTTTAGCATCTCTTGCAATGCTGGTTTGGTGGAGATGTATTCTTTTAGCCTTCTTTTGCCTGGGAAACTTCTTATTTCACCTTTCATTTTGAATGAGAGCATTGCTGGATAGAGTAGTCTTAGTTGTAGGCCTTTGTTTTTCATTGTTCAGAATATTTTTTGCCATTCCTTTCTGGAGTGTAGTTTCTGTTGAGAGATCTGATGATTACCTTATTGGAGCTGCCTTGTATGTTATTAGCCATTTCTCTCTTGCTGCTTTTATAATTCTCTTTTTGCCTTTAAATCTTGCGATTTTAATTATGATGTGTCTTGGAGTGGGCCTGTTTGGGTTCATTTTCATTGGGACCCCCTGTGCTTCCTGGACTTGCGTGACTTTTTTTCTCACCAAGTCGGGGAAGTTTCTGTCATTACTTTTTCAAACTGGTTTTCTATCTTTTTCTCCTTCTGGTGTTCCTATGATACTGATATTATTATGTTTCGTGTTGTCCTGCAGGTCTCTTAAAACGTCTTCTTTCTTTTTCAGTATTTTTTCATTTTGTTGCTCTGTCTAGGAATTTTTTTCTATGTTGTCCTCCAGTTCATTGATCCAATTTTCTGCTTTCTTTAGCCTGCTTTTAATTCCTTCTACTGTGTTCTTCAATTCAGAAATTGTATTCTTCATTTCCTCCTGGCTCTTATTGATAGCTTTTATGTCATTTTTCATGCTGGTGTAATTCTCAGTAAGTTCCTGTAGTTTCCCTGAAGTTCGTGCTAGTTTTCTTTGAGGTCGCTGAGCCCATTAAGCTTTCCTATAATCCATGTGCTGAATTCCATGTCTGATAGTTTGCTTTCTTCTGTTTTATTTAGCACTCTTTCTGGGGATTTCTCCTTTCCTTTCGATGGAGTGTTGATTCCCAATCTCCCTATTTTTGTGACTCTTCTTGTTTGTTGCTGCTTCTTAGACTGATCTGCACTTCCTGGATCTGCCCCTGGTGACATCAGACTGTGTACCAGTCTGGGTCTTTTGGAGACTACAAGAGATCTACTGCCTTTGTCTTTCTCCTTTAGTTGTTAATCTATGCAATCTGTGATCGGTTGTCAAGCTTAAGCACCAAGGGTGGGGCAGATTAATTCCTTCGTGTGGCACTTTTGCTTCCCCTCAGGTTGATGCCACTTGGAGGGGAATAGTCTGCCTGCAGTATGGGGAACGAGTCAACACTGGGGCCCTGTCAGCTGCTCTCTTAGTTCTTTGCTCAAAGCCACTGCCCCAGATTCTCCCCAAGTATCTCTAGTCTTCTCTGCCCTTACACTGCTTGAGCCCAAGGTATCTGGGTGCCAAAATATGTTCATACATGATCGGCTTAAGAGCTCTTTGTCTCCAGCTGTTTCTTTCGGGCCAGTAAATACCCTGTGGCTTTTTGCTTTTCACAGCTAGATGCTATTTTACTTTCTGCTATGTTTCTGTAGGCTGGAAAGCCCAGCTGCAGGGTTAGACCCTGCCCTTCTCAGGGGAATTTCCAGATGCTGAGCTGTTTCTCAGTCTCTTCAGCTGCCACCCATGGGAGCCCAGCCAGCACTTTCGCATCTCCGCACTTTCTACCAGTCATATCGTGATGAAGTAGCCTTTTTTGATTCTTCGTGATTATAAGACTTCTCTCTAGCTAGTACTCAGTTGGTTATTTCAGATGATTTCTCTACAATTAAGTTGTAATTCCAGACTGGTCCTGGGAAGATGTTAGTGTAGCCTTCATTTAATTCTCTGCCATCTTAGATCTCCTGTGTTGTTCTTAATTGCGACATTCTAAAACACACACAAAATTCCAAAATATGATAATAACCAAATTATATTAGGCAAGCATAATCAAAAACATAACATGTGTTGATAGTACATTGAAAGTATATTATATGAGACAAAGAGTCACTTTATTTTGTAAAGAGTGTAATTCAAAATTTAGATATGACTATTACGAACCATGCATGTCAAAGAAAATCAATATATATAAAATAGTACTATGTATTCATAAAATTATATATATCATATATTCTATATAACACAAACCTTATGGTAATATTAATGTTTATATTATAATATAATATATATCATATATATTCCAGTCATTTTAGTTACCCCCACTTGGATCTCTGCCTCTTTATCTTAAGAGGACCACCAACCTTGCTCTGTTTGCTCCCTAAGCTGTGAAACTAGGAAATTATCCCCAGGAAGAGAGCTGGAATAAACATGTAATTCACCTTGAAAGTTTTTCTTCTTTTAGAATTGTACTCTTATGTTGCCTACTGTCCAATGCTTAAAGAAGCTGCCTCGTGTATTTTGTGCAGTTTCATAGTTTTATTTTGGTTTGGCTTTTAATGTGTGTGTGTATGTGTCAGAACAAGCTCAGTACCAGTTCCAGATATTTTTCATAAGCAAAGGTAATTTTTTTCTTTATTTTATTTCTTGTTTCCTTGCATTTTCTTTTTTTTGTTATATTTTATTGATTATACTATTACAGTTGTCCCAATTTTTTCTCCTTTACCCCCTCCATCTAGTACCACCCTTCCTTCCAGCAATCCTCTCCACTTAGTTCATGTCAATAGGTTGTGCATATAAGTTCCTTAGCTTCTCCATTTTCTTTACCATTCTTAATATCCCCCTGTCTATTCTGTACCTACAAATTATGCTTCTTAATCCATTTACCTTTCCCCTCTTCACATTCTCCACTGATAAGCCACCAAATGATCTCCACATCTGATTTTTTTTCTGTTCTGCTTGTTTGCTTAGTTTGTTTTATTAGATTCAGTTGTTTATATTTGTGATTTGTTTATATTGTCATTTTAATGTTCATAGTGTTGATCTTATTTTTCTTAAATAAGTCTCTCTATCATTTTATATAATAACGGCATGGTGATGATGAACTCCTTTAGCATTACATTATCTGGGAAGCACTTAATCTGCCCTTCCATTCTATGTAATAGCTTGGCCAGATAGAGTAATCCTGGTTGTAGGTCCTTGCTTTTCATCACTTTGAATACTTCTTGCCAGTTTCTTCTTGCTTGCAATGTTTCTTTTGAGAAATAAGCTAGTAGTCTTATGAGAACTCTTGTAGCTCTCTGCTTTCCTCTTGCTGTTTTTAATATTCCCTCTTTATCTTTAACCTTTGGCATTTTAATTATGACATGTCATGGTATGGTCCTCTTTGGGTCCAACTTGTTTGGGACTCTGTGCTTCCTGAATTTGTATGTCTATTTCCTTTGCCACATTAGGGAATTTTTCCTCCATTATTTTTTTCAAATACGTTTTCAATTTCTTATTCTTCCTCTTCCTCTTCTGGCATTCTTATGGTTCAGATATTGGCACTTTTGGAGATGTCTCAGAGTCTTCTTAAACTTTCCTTTTTAAAAAATTTTTTATTCTTTTTTCTTCATTTTGTTCTGGTTGAATGCTTATTTCTTCCTTATGTCCCAAATTGTTGATTTGAATCCTGGCTTCCTTTCCATCACTGATGGTTCCCTGTATATTTTTCTTTATTTCACTTTGTATAACCTTCACTTCTTCCTTTATTTTGTGGCCATATTCAATCATTTCCCTGAGCATCCTTATCACCAGTGTTTTAAACTCTGCATCTGATAGGGTGGCTATCTTTTTCACTTAGTTCTTTTTCTGGAATTTTGATCTGTTCTTTCATTTGGGCAATATTTATTTGTCTCCTCAATTTGAGAGGCTTCCCTGTGTTTGCTTCTGTGTATTAGGTAAAGCTGCTACACCTATACATTGTAAGGGGTAGGGCCTTAGGTATTCATCAGTGCAGGGAGACCTATTTCACCATTTTGTGAGGCTGTGTGTGGGAGAAGTCAGAGAGGGAACAATGCCTCTTGCTCAGCATCACCCTGTTTCCAGTAACTTCACCCACTTTCTGTCTGCTACTGGCACCCCTGTAGCTGTTGCCCTGGTGATGGTTCCCAGAGTGAGTGGGTTTGCATATGTTCTAGGACCATGGGGGCTCCCTAAATGTACTATTCTGAGAGATGAGCAGTTTCTTTCACTGTCACAACACCCACTGTTTTTCACAGCCAGAATCAATGAGGCTTTATTTTCCTGGCACTTGAACCATGAGCTGCATGGTCTAGTTTGGGTCTGGGTTTGCTTCCCAGGTGTCCCTCCCTACTTTTATCTGCCACAGGTGAATGCTGGATCACTTCCTTCACCAGCTGTAGCCACTGCCTTTCCAAAGCTCCCTTACCTCCACCACAGGTGTCCTCTCTGACCCAGCTCCCTGGCTCTGCCCCTCCTATCTATCTGGATGAATATTTCCTTTTAAATCCTTGGATGTCAGACTTCCATACAGTTACATTTTCTGGTAGTTCTGCTTTTGTTTGTTTTTTGAAGTAGTTGTAATTCTTCTTATGGTTGTGTAAGGAGGTGAAACATGTTTACTTATGCTTCTATCTTTGCTGTAAGTCTCCTGGAATTTTCTTATTGTACATATATAATATTTGTAACTATATGTTTTAAATTATTTTAAAAGAATGTTATTCAAATCTGAAAAGGAAAATGGAATACCCTTTATCACAGAACTAGAGAACACATTTTCTGAGACTACACCATAGCCTTATTAAGGTGTGTTTTTATATTTAAGTTTTTGAATTATGCTAATCTAGACTAGAATTTAAAAAAAAAAAAACCCTCCACCCAGGATATGTTTATGATCTCGGGTGAGAGAGAGAGAGAGAGAGAGAGAGAGAAATATTGATATGAGAGAATCTGATCATCTGCTTTCCATACATGCCCCAGCTGGTGATCAAACTTGCAACTTAGCTGTGTGCCTGGATAGGGGATTTAACTCATAACCTTTTGGTGTATGGGATGATGTTCCAACTAATTGAGATATCAGGCCAGGGCCAACTAAAACTTGAGAGGTAATTAAAAAGAATAAAATTTGGAAGTAAGTAAGCAATAATAAACCCTGACATTGAACCACTAGCTAATCAATATAACTTAAATTTTTATAACTCCCTGACTTCTAGGGTTATAATTTGAAGAGCTCATACATAATTTTAAATGTAATCTGAAGTACTAATAGAACTAATAATTTCTGAGTCAATATATATATATTTTTATTGAGTAGGTATCATATGTCAGGCATTGTTCTGTATATACATATACACATATATGTATATGTGCATTATTTTATTTAATTCTCATTACAAGTACCAAATGTGAACAAAACTAAACCAACTTTATTCCTAGGAATAAACAAGCTTAGAGCAGTTAAGGAAGCTACTAGAAATCCTTTCATTTGGTAAATTCCTGGACAAGTATTAGAATTGATATCTTTATGTGCACCTGCACATAAGAAGGTAAGGGGAGAATTTACTTAGAATAATACTTCCAACTCACTTTCAAGGTTAGTTTTGTTATTCAATAGATTTTAATATACCAAATAATACTAATAGAAGCTTCCCTATATTTACACTTGGCAAAAATAGAAAATAGATAAAGTTGATTCTAAGGTTTAAGTATTAAAGCAATGACTACATTTATTCTTTTTATCACTTTATCTTCAATTTACTTCATAGGTACCATTGTTATTTTATTTGTTATAAAATATGCAGTATGTGACTATGCCCTGAAGAATAGGGTTTGTATTCTAAACAACATTATAAAAGAAATACTAGTTTTTTAAAGCAAATTTGTTGTCCAGAGTGTATGGATAAATCTCTCCACGTATGCAAAAGTTAATAATTGTGTGGAACAGGGCAAGTTAATAAAAGAGTTCCAAAATTGATTGTATAGAAAAACTTGGATGAATAGAACCATCTCAGTGGCAAACTTTGAATGTTCAGTTCCAAGATGAGGAATTATTAAATTTTTTTTCTGACTTTTGCTGGAAGAATGAAAAAAGGATTAGAGAAAATAACTAAGTGTTTTTAGAGATTACATTAGAGGGGCACATTCTCATAACTCTATAACATACCTCTATGGCAAATCACATTTTACTGGTGATGAAATTGAGAATTAAACATTACAAATGGTGTACCTGGCGTTACACACATTGCAGGAGTTGGAACTAAGAGCTGGGTCCAGGTAGACTGATTTTCAAGATTGAAATCTATTTTATATTTTTTAATTTTTTTTTATTTTCAGAGAGAGGAAAAAAGCGGAAAAGAGGGAGAGAAACATAGATGTGCAAGAGAAACATCAGTTGGTTGCCTCTTGCAGGCCCCCAACAGGAGACCTGGCCTGCAACCCAGGCATGTGCCCTTACTTGACATTGGACTGGCAACCTTTTGATTTGCAGACCAGCACTCCATCTACTGAGCCACGCCTGCAAAGGCTCAAGTTTGAAATCTTAACCACTATATTGTACTGCTTTGGAATTGATTAATATAGGAATTAATATATTGGAGAATTTATTTTTTTTAGTCATTTTTAATATATTAAACTGAGATAAATTCTAACAATGTTGAGGATCCCTCTGGCTTTCTTGTAACTTTGGTAAATGTTTTCTTAGGCAATTATTTGCTAAGCACTTTTTTTCCTGTTGTCACCTAGTTCTTATTTCTAGCCTCATTTCTTACTATATTGTCTTACTTTGAGTTCCTTTGAGAGCTTCATGGAACCTGTTATCTAAAAAGCATACAAAAGGATCCTACTTAGTCTTGATTTGTTCCTACTTTAAAGATGATTTAGGTTTGAAAACTTTCAATTATGTCATGAATAGGGAACACTCATTTATGACTAAAAAAACAAACAAAAAAAAAACAGTAATTTTAATTCTTTTACCCTTAAAATAAAGAAAGAATAAAATTTTTTTTCAATTGAAGACCCTCTCTTGGCTTAAGGATTTAAGATATTTGCTTTGTGAAGAATTTGGCTTCCCAGCAATGGGGATGTCAAATTTCAGCTATAGAATCACTTGAATTAAAGAAAATTAGTAAAATTTATAATTTTATTGAGTTTATATCATTTTATTTTGGTGAAAAAATGCAGTTATAAGCACTAGTATGTTTTCTTTGCACCACAGTCACACAATTATTACCATTAAATTAGCTGGATATTCAATAATTTTTCATCACAATAGCAGTTGTTCAATTAAATTAATCCAATCCAAATTCCACCAATTCTCTTGGGAAAAACAGAATCAATTGCAAATGAGAAAACAAGAGGTAGAAAAAGCATTATTAGTATTGCTTTTTTTAAAGTTATTTTTGGATATCAGAGTACTTTAACTTCTGTGCCTCATTCAATTTTAACCTGTGCATATCTGCTGGTTTCCCCTTCTTTAGACTTTTCACATACCTCACTCATATTTTCAAGCTAAATTAAGCAGAGGAAGATAAAAAATGGGCTCTTCATAAAACGTCTTTCTCATTGCCCAAAATCATGTGACTAGTAGATGGCAACATAATACATCATTCAAATTCGAACATTTTGTCTAGGACAAATGCTAAATGGAATGGGACTCTGGGATAACACAGGGGAACACTTTTTAACATAACTCATGTTGAGTTTGATTTTTCAGCTGTTTTAAAGAGGCATGCTGACTTCAAAACTGCAGTTAATTTTCTTCCACCAGGTTAAGTTTTCCTCTACAGTTTATCTTAATGCCACCACTCTAGGCTGGATAGAGCCTGGAGGGAGGGACGCACTAGTGCTCTTCTATTTGTTGAGAGCAAACCTCCCTCAGGTGGGGAAGGGTGGGGGACAACCTTGGAGACCAGCAACAGGTTCATACTCATCTAGGCTATTCAGTTACACATGAAGCAGTGTGGTGAGAGGTTGTGTGCCACTCTATATAGTGAATTGTATTCCAAAGTGTAGTCTGAATTCTTGTCTGTATACAAGGAGTTAGCAGAATTTATTTATTTTATTTATATACGTACTTATTTCCTTTCCTTCAGATCATGTCTGCCTCTGTTATTTCTCATCATAAATTCCAAAATAACCCTGATTCATTTTCTTATATTTGTTGCAATTTCACCATTCCCAGTCAAATGACAAACATCAGTATATTTGTCAGGCAAAGCTATTTTGCATATTTTAAAGTAAAACTTGGTGATCAAGGTAAGTCATAGGCGCCTCACAAGGTGTACAAGCAGTGTGTCAAGGGTTTATGGATGTGGATGAAGGGAACATGTGATAAGTTGCCATTTGGCATACCTATGGTTTGGAGAGAGCCCAGAGGTAGTTCAAATGACTGTTACTTTTGTATAGTGAAAACGTCAGGATATAACAAGAAAATAAATGTAAAATAGAGTATCCGAGTCTACCATCAGCTATATGCCCAGTGTCTCAATCAGCTGAGATCCCAGTGCCAGTTTTAATTGAACTATCTTCTTTGAAAAAACACGCTTATGGTGAAGAACTAAGTGACAGCAATGATGAAGATTTTGAAATTGAAGATGACTCAGTTCATAAAGGATTTGATCAGCATGAGCTGAATGAGTTGGCACAAGATTTGGGACTATCCAAAAAGGCTTCAAACTCCTAACATCAAGACTGCATTAGAAAAACTTGCTTGAAAAAAGAGCTAGGGTATCCTACTTTCTATCAAGAGGAAGTGCACTTCTGCAGTACTTCTGAAGTGAGGGTGGCTGTGTGAGTTGCCATAACATACGTGGTTTAATGGAGGAATTGGGAATTCCAATCTAGAACGAAACTGAATGGCAACTGTTCATCAATAGTTCAAAATGGAGCTTTAAGTGTGTCCTCCTCCACAATGGCAATTTATTTGGTGTAGTCCCAATTGGCCATTCAGCTTGTTTTCATGAAGAATATGATGATGAAGGTGTAGACAGACATGCTGCATCTCCATCCAAAACTAAGAAGGAATACAACTACCTCAAAACTAGAAACAGCCAGAAGTTCCAGAAAATCAAAGTGCATGGAAGTCTAGCAAACAAAGATATAAAGAAGAAATACTCATCCAGACAGGTAGGAGGGGCAGAACTGGGGCAGAGAGACATGGTGTGGTGGTGAAGGCAGTGGCAACAGCAGCAGGCCAGCAGAAAGCACAATTACACATTTAAAAAAGTCAGGAGGGACACCTGGGGAATGTTCCCAGCTCCTTATCAGACCATGCAGCTCACTTTCCCAGCACCAGGAAAATCAAGCCTCAATGCTTTTGAGTGTGCAAACCAGTGGGGGTAGGACAGAGGCAGAAACTGCCAGTCTCTCAGCAGAGTCCACTTGTTTAAAGGGCCTTCACAGTGCTAGAACATCCGCAGACCCACCCACCCTGGGAAAGACAGCCAGGGCAACAGCTAGAGGGGCATCAGACCAGTTTGGAAGTGGGAGAAGTGCCTAGAAAGGGGGAAAGTGCTGGGTAAGTGACATTGTTCCTTCTCAGACCCTTCCCTGCATACAGCATCACAATGTGGTGAAACAGGTAACCCATTACTGATGAATACCTAAGGCTCCGCCTGCTACAACATAGTAAGAGTGACAGCTCACCCTGGGATGCAGAAGCAAACAAACACAGGAGATTTCTAGCCAAGATAGAAACCTAGACTGACATGCTCTGTCTACCTCCACAACTAAGAAGGAGTACAACTACTGCAAAAGTGAAAATAATCAGAACTTCCAGAAAATAAATAGAAGTCCAACATATAAAGTTATAAAGAAGTGGTGCTCATCCAGACAGGTAGGAGGGGCAAAGCCATGGAGGAGAGTTCAAGCTGTGCTGTCCATGGCACCAGCAGCGACAGAGGCAGGATGGTGGTAAGCACAGACACCTATATTTAGGGAGAGGAGAGAAGCACATGGGGAGCACCTCCCACTGCAGACCAGACCCGTCATGTTGTGATTCCAAATCCAGGGAAGCAGACCTCCATTGCCTTGGACTGTGAAGCACAGAGGATGTGGGGATGGAAGAGGAGGCTCCTGGTCTCTCAGCAGAAAGTGAATGGCAGGGATCCATCTTGGACCCCCAACCCCACAGAAAATACTACACCATGGTGAGATGGGTCACCTGGTTGTGATGAGTGCATGGGGCTCTGCACCCTATAGCATAAGAGGTATGACAGCCCTGCCCAGGAAGCAAAGGTAAACACAACATGGTCAAGATGACACAGATCATGATAGAGATCCCAGTGATGAAGCTGACCAGACAGCAAATTTATAATCTAACGGCTCAGTAGATGGGAAATCTTTCTGAGGCTCATTTCAGAGCTTTGGTTATAAAAATGCTAACAGATCTAACAGCAAATATTAAACAAGACAGAGAAAGAATGAAGACTAGTCCTGCTGAAATGAACAAATCATCAAATTGGAACATAGGGAAGAAACAATCAGTCAACCAGTGTAGAAAGAGGAAACGGGAAGCGCAGAAAATGAGGAGAGGCTCAGAAACTTATTGGACAGCTATAAGTGGGCCAACATCCAAATCATAGGGCTGCCAGAAAGTGAAGAAGAACTAGAAATTGAAAAATTATGTGAAAAAAATAATGAAGCAGAACTTCCCTGACTTGGGAAAGTAAACAAACTTACAGGTCCAGGAAGCACAGAGAGTTCCAAAAAAACTGGACCCAGGGAGAACCACACCAAGACACATTGTAATCAAAATGTCAAAAATTAAGGATAAAGAGAGAATCTTAAAAGCAGCAAGAGAGAATTGTGTACAATGGGGTCTTAATAAGACTTTCAGCTGATTTCTCAAAAGAAACACTGCAGCTCAGAAGGGACTGGCAAGAAGTATTCAAAGAAATGAAAAGCAAAAACTTACAACCACGATTACTCTATCCAGTGAAACTGTCATTCAGAATAGAAGGGCAGAGGAAGTGCTTCCAGGACAAAGTAAAACTGAAGGAGTTCATCAGATTCAAACCACTGTTATACGAGATGTTAAAGGGACTTGTTTAGTAGAAGGGGGATCAAAACTGTGAACATTAAAATGAAAACTGTATCACAACAACCAACAACAGAAGTTATGGAATCAAAACAAAGGCAAACTAAGTAGGCAATGAAAGTGGGGAAATGAACTATAGGTATGGGGACCATTTTGGGGGGAGGTCAGTGGAGGGGGGAAGAGAGGGAGATGGTACAGAAATTAAGAAGCAAGTAGGAAGGAGTAGAGTAGACAGGAAGATGTTGAGAAGAACTATATGCACAACCAACGGGCATGGATTAACGGGGGGACAACTGGAGGGAGAGGTGTCACTGAGTGGAGGGGAACAAAGGGAAAAGAAATTGGGACATCTGTAACAGCATAAACAATTAAGCATATTACAATAAAAAATAAAAGAAAGAGAAAAAATAAAGAAATAAAGAAAAAGAAAGAAAGAAAAAATATATGAAGACATAAAGAGAGGCATTGATCTGTTGCAATATCACAAGCACAATTGGATTATCTGTGTTGACCTTAAAATAGTCTGCTTCCTTCTTGTTCAACAACGTGGATACACAATACATCCCTGTTTTTGTGTATGTGGGATAGCAGAGCTCGTGAAAAGCATTGGGTGGAGTTGAATTGGCCTCCAAGATCTGACATCAACCTGGTGATCCAAACATTTTACATGAGCCACTTATTGACATAAAGAACATTATATCCCCACCTCTGCACATAAAATTGGGTCTCATGAAGAAATTGGTTATTTTGGCATTTCCTAGCCTGTCGTTTGAAAAGATAAAATACTTTAATAAGTATGTTTATTAGCAGAACTTTTGTAATGGTACACAATTTGACTTATAGTAACAATATATAGCCTTTATTTGAATAAAATAACTCTAAATAAACAGTCTATTTTGGTAATTTTTTAAAAAAATTTTCCTGTGTATGTACATTTTGTATTATTTTTGGAACAAATGGAGGGTATACTGTACTTTAAAAGGTTGATGTGAGGAGGATCCAAGATGGTGGAGGAGTAAGTGGAAGTTATACTAACCTCCCAGAACTAGTCTGGATTTACAACTTAATTTCGGAGAAATCATCTGGAATAACCAACCGAACACTAGTTGGAAAGAAGTCTTATAAACACAACGAGACAGAAAAGGTGGCTATAACACAACTTGACCGGTAGGGAGCGCGGAGATGCAGAAGGACTGGCTGGGCTCCCATGGGTGGCAACTAAAGGGACTGAAAAACAGCTCAGCAGCCGGGGTCTAAAGCCACAGCTGGGCTTCCCAGGCTACAGCAACAGAGTGGAAAGTAAAATAGTATCCAGTTGTGAAAAGTGAAAAGCCACAAGGTTTCTTGCTAGCTGGAGAGAAACAGCTGGAGAAAAAGAGCTCTTAAGTGGATCATATACAAAAATATTTCGGCCCCCACTTACCATGGGCTCAAGCAGAGGGAAGGCAGAGAGGACACTTGGGGAGATGTTGGCGTTGTGGCTTTGAGGGAAGAACTGGGAGAGCAGCCGACTGGGTCCCAGTTCTGACACATCCCCAGTACTGCAAGGAGACCATTCCCCTCCAAGTGGGGTCAGCCTGAGGGGAACCAAAAGCCCCGACCACAGGAATTAAGCTGCCACACCCACGGTCCTAAGCCTGATGGCTAATCACAGACTGAATAGATTAACAACTGAAGAAGTAGACAAAGGCAACAGATCCCTAAAAGTCTCCAAAAGGCTGCCTAAGACCAGACTGGTACATGATCTGAAACCACCAGAGAAAGATCCAGAAAGTGCAGATCATTCTAAGAAACACCAACAAACAATAAGAGTAACAAAAATGGGGAGACAGAGAAACAACAGCCCATCAAAAGGAAAAAAAGAATCCCCAGAAAGAGTGCTAAATGAAATAGAGGGCAGCAAACTATCAGATATGGAATTCAAAACATGGATTATGGAGAAGCTCAATGAGCTCAGCAGAAACTACAAAGAACTCCAGAAAAACTACAGTGAACTCCAGAAGAACTACAAGGAACTTACTGAGAATTACACCAGCATGAAAAAGGACATAGAAGCTATCAATAAGAGCCAGGAGGACATGAAGAATACGATCTCTGAATTGAAGAACACAGTAAAAGGAATTAAAAGCAGGCTAGAGGAAGCAGAAGATCAGATCAGCAAGCTGGAGGACAACGTAGACAAAAACTCCCAGGCAGTGCAACAAAACGAAAAAAGACTGAACAAGACTGCAGAGGTTCTAAGACAGCTACAGGACATCATGAAACATAATAATCTCCGTATCATAGTAATTCCAGAAGGAGAAGAAGAAGAGCAAGGGATAGAAAACCTCTTTGAAAAACTACTGACAGAAAACTTCCCTCACGTGAGGAGAGAAAGTGACATGCAAGTACAGAAAAACACAGAAGGTCCCAATGAAGATGAACCACAACAGGCCCACCTCAAGACACAGAACAATTAAAATGGCAACATTCAAAGACAAAGAGAGAATCCTAAAAGCAGCAAGAGAGAAACAACTAATAACATACAAGGAAGCTCCAATAAGGCTATCATCAGATTTCTCAGCAGAAACACTACAAGCCAGAATAAAATGGCAAAAAATATTCCAAGCAATGAAAAACAAAGGCCTACAACCAAGAATGCTCTACCCAGCAGTGCTCTCATTCAAAATGGAAGGTGAAATAAGGAGCTTCCAAGACAAAAAAAGGCTAAAAGAATATATCACCAAACCAGCATTGCAAGAATGCTAAAGGGCCCGCTTTAAGAAGATGAAGAAACACAGAGAGACAGAGAGGAACACGAGTACAAAGGGGGAAAATGACAATGAATAAGTACTTATCGGTAATAACCTTAAATGTAAATGGATTAAATACTCCAATCAAAAGATACAGGGTAGCTGAATGGATTAGAAAGAATCACTCACATATATGCTGTCTACAAGAAACCCACCTTAGAACAAAATATCTACACAGAATGACAGTGAAGGGATGGAAAAAAGTATTTCAAGCAAATGGACATAAAAAAAAAGCTGGGGGAGCAATACTTATATCAGACAAAACAGATTTCACAGCAAAAGCCATAAAAAGAGACAAAGAATGACATTTCATAATACTTAAGGGAAAAACCCATTAAGATATAACCCTTGTAATCATATATGCACCCACCATAGGAGCACCCAAATATGTAAGAAAAATTTTGAAAGACTCCAAGAAAGATATAGACAGCAACACTTTAACACCCCATTGTCAACAATGGACAGATCTTCGAAGCAAAGCAACACCAGAGATATTGAAGCACTGAACAACACTCTAGATCAAATGGATTTAGTCGATATATATAGAACTTTTCATCCCAAAGTAGCAAAATATACATTCTTCTCAAGTGCACATGGAACATTTTCAAAGATAGACCACATGGTAGGACACAAAACAAGCCTCAACAAAGTCAAGAAAATTGAAATTATATCAAGCATCTTCTCAGATCATAATGGCTTAAAATTGGAAATCAACCTCAAGGAAAAAACTCAAAAACATTCAAACTCATGGAGAATGAATAACATGCTATTAAATAATGAATGGGTTAACAATGACATCAAGGAAGAAATCAAAAAGTTTCTGGAAACTAATGGTAATAAACACACAACAACCGAAAACATATGGGATACAGCGAAAGCAGTCCTGAGAGGAAAGTTCATAGCAATACAGGCTTACCTAAAAAAGCTAGTAGAATCTCTAATAAAAAAATTAACCCTACAGCTACAAGAACTAGAGGAAGAACAATAAGCAAAGCCCAGATCAAGTAGAAGGAAGGAAATCATCAAGATCAGAGCACAATTAAATAACATAGAGACTAAACCAATGATTCAAAAGATCAACATAAGTAGGAGCTGGTTCTTTGAAAAGACAAACAAAATGGACAAGCCTTTAACCAGGCTCATCAAGAAACAAAGATAGAGGACCATAATAAATAGAATCAGAAACAAAAGAGAAGAAAGCACAACCAATACCACATTAATACAAAGAATTGTAAGAAATTATTACAAACAACTGTATGGCAAGAAATTTGACAATCTAGAGGAAATAGACAAATTTCTGGGAACATATAGTCTTCCAAAACTGAGTCAAGAGGAAACAGAAAGCCTGAATACACCAACAACAACTATTGAAATTGAAACAGTAATCAAAAAACTCCCGTCACACAAAAGCCCTGGACCAGATGGTTTCACAGGTGAATTCTACAAAACATTTAGGAAAGAACTAACTTCTATCCTCCTCAGACTATTCTAAAAGATCCAGGAAGAGGGAAGACTCCCAAACTCGTTCTATGAAGCAAGTATTACCCTAATTCCAAAACCAGGTCAAGACACCACAAAGAAGGAAAACTATAGGCCAATATCGCTGGTGAACATAGATGCTAAAATCCTCAACAAAATATTGGCAAACCAGATCCAGCAACACATTAGAAAGATCATATACCACAATCAAGTGGGATTCATCCCAGGAATGCAAGGATGGTTTAATATTCGCAAATCAATATACATAATAAACAAAACGAAAAACAAAAACCATATGATCATATCAATACATGCAGAAAAAGCATTTGGTAAAGTAAAACACCCATTTATGATGAAAACACTCAGAAAAAATGAGACTAGAGGGAGCATACCTCAACATAATAAAGGCCATATATGAGAAACCTGAAGCCAACATCATACTCAATGGTCAAAAGCTGAGAGCATTCCCCCTGAGATCAGTAACAACACAAGGATGTCTGCTCTCTCCATTCCTATTCAACATAGTCTTGGAAGTTCTAGCCACAGCAATCAGACAAGAAAGAGAAATAAATGGCATCCAAATTGGAAAAGAGGAAGTAAAACTGTCATTATTTGCAGATTACATGATAGTGTACATAGAAAACCTTATAGACTCCCCCAAAATCTACTAGAACTAATAAGTGAATTTGGCAAAATAGCAGGGTACAAAGTCATATTCAGAAATCGAAGGCATTTCTGTACACCAACAATAAAATCTCAGAGATAGAAACTGAAAGAAAAATCCCATTTACCATAGCAACAAGAAAAATAAAGTACCTAGGAATTAACTTAACCAAGCAGGTAAAAAACCTGTACTCACAAAACTACATAACACTGAAGAAAGAAATTAAAGAAGATACAAATAAATGGAAGCATATACCATGCTCATGGATGGGAAGAATCAACATCATTAAAATGTCCATATTACCCAAAGCAATTTATGGATTCAATGCAAACCTTATTAAAATACCAATGACATATTTCACATAGCTAGAACAAATACTTCAAAAATTTATATAGAACCAAAAAAGAGCCCGAATAGCCACAACAATTTTGAGGAAGAAGAACACAATAGGAGGAATCACAATACGTAATATCAAACTATATTACAAAGCCACGGTAATCAAAACAGTCTGGTACTGGCATAGAACAGACATATAGATCAATGGAACAGAGTAGAGAGCCCAGAAATAAACCCAAATTCATATGGTCAACTAATATTTGACAAAGGGGGAAGGAAAATCAAATGGAGTGAAAAGAGCCTCTTCAACAAATGGTGTTGGGAGAACTGGACAGGGACATGCAAAAATATGAAACTAGACCGCGAACTTACACCATACATCAGAATAAACTCAAAATAAATCAAAGACTTAAATGTAAGCCGTGATATCATAAAAGTCCTAGAGAAAAAAATAGGCAGGAAAATTTCAGATATCCCACATAGCAATATTTTCACAGATACATCTCCTAAGGCAAGGGAAATAAAGAAAAGAATAAACAAATGGGACTACATCAAACTAAACAGTTACTGCTCAGCTAAAGAAAACATCATCAAGATGAAAAGGAAACCAACCATATGGGAAAATATATTCAGCAATGACATCTCAGACAAGAAATTGCTCTTTAAAATATATAAAGAATTCATACAGCTCAACACCAACAAGACAGACAACCCAATTAAAAAATGGGGAAAGGACCTGAACAAACACTTCTCCAAAGAGGACATACTGAAGGTCCATAGACATATGAAAAAATGCTCAACATCACTAGCCATCAGAGAGATGCAAATAAAAACTACAATGAGATACCACCTCATACTAGTGAGAATGGCAATCATCAACAAAAGCAACAAACAACTTGTGCTGGAGAGGATGTGGAGAAACGGGAACCCTGGTGCACTCTGGTGGAATGCAGACTGGTTCCAGCCGCTATGAAAAACAGTTTGGAATTTCCTCAAAAAAACTAAAAAGGGAACTACCTTTTGAACCATCAATTCCATTGCTAAGATTATATCCGAAAAATCCTGAAACACCAATTCAAAAGAACCTATGCACCTCTATGTTCATAGCAGCACTATTTACAATAGCCAAGTGCTGGAAACAACCTAAGTGCCCATCTGTAGATGAGTGGATCAAAAAACTGTGGTACATTTACACAATGGAGTACTATGTAGCAGAAAGAAGGAAGGAACTTCTATCATTTGCAACAACATGGATGGAACTGGAGAGATTATGCTTAGCGAAATAAGCTAGGCAATGAAAGAAAAATACCTAATGCTGTCACCTATTACAGGAAACTAATGAACAACACAAACAAATGAGCAAAATTGAAGCAGAGGTATGTAAACAACGAGTAGACTAACAGTAACAAGGGGGGCGGCTGGAGGGAGAGAAGGGGGTAAGAAGAGGAAGGGTCTAGTCAAAGAACATGTATAAATGTATAAATGACCTACTAATATGGACAACTGAGTGAGGACTAAATGTTGGAGAAGGAGGGGACAGGATGCAAGGAAGCAAGATGGGGAACAAAAGTGGGACAATTGTAATGGAAAAACAAACAAAAAAATTTTAGTTGGGAGAAAAATGAAAATATAAAGAATGGAAATGCCAGTTCAGTGAATATTAGAAGGACAAGGATTTTCCTTCCCACTGTATATTTTTCTCCCTATCTGATCCCTTCAGAGTGTGGCATTCTAATGAAGTAAGTAATGACATATGTTTCTTTGCATAAAACTAATAAGACCAGTTGTTAATAGAGGTCTTTTTTTTTTTTACCAAGACTTTTATTGGAATGTCATGCCTAAAAGAGTTATGCTTGGGCTCTGGTTGTTACCAAAAAGCCCTGAGGAACTGGGAATGACTTTCAAAGGTAATAAAAGCCCGCGAGATAAAAGGCCTGGTTCCGTGGTTGGTTGTGTGGTCCACAGCAATCTTTCCAGGGTAAGAATGAAGCTTGTTTTCCTGAAAGATGGCTAGAGGGGGCCTTAACGCACAACGGAAAACCAGAAGGATTTGGAAAAGACAGGTGTGTACAGGCAAGGCTGAATGCCAGGTATGTGGCTCAGCTTCTGTGCCCTGAAGGGCAGACTGAAGGTCACCCTAAATGTTCCTTGCGTAAGTTCCAGCAAAGCAGAACTAAAGATCATAAGTGATTCTTTGCTGCTCTTGTTGTGTTTATGCAAAAAACAGGATAACTTAAAAATTGACTTAATGTAGTCCCTTTAATTACAAGGAGGGTAATCTTAGGGAGAAAAATCATCATTCAAGGAAAATCACAATGATCAGTGGTAGACTATAAAGCAGTGCAGCTAACCGTCTTTAAAGTTTCTTTTCATTTAAAATTTGTTTTCATTTGGAAGTTAAACTATGGCTGTGGTATCATCAAAGACGTTTCATTTACAGGCAAAAAGAATGTCAAATGCCTTGCAACTAGGTGTCTTTCCAATAAGACACTCTTACAGATTTAGAGACTTGTTTGTGGGTTATGTTACATAGATTAACATGTGTTTTCTGTTTTCAAAAGGCATAAGCCTATGATCTCATTACCTGAGTGATTATCTGCAGCGCTGCCTCCTGAGACTCAACAGTTTTGCTTAACTAAGTGGCTGGGTTGGTGAAGAATGGGGTGGTCTGTGGGCTTCACTTTAAAACTGGTTCCTCTTTTATATCCTAATGGCTTGGACCGAAAGGGCCCAAAGGTCTGAGAGGGTGGAAACCTAAAATATTTCCCTGAGCCCAAACTAACTATAATGGGCAAAAGTGTTTCGGACAAGTGAGAGGTGCCTGGAACACCTTTCTCCGAAGAAGCCCCCCCCCTTTTTCCCCCTAATGTGGGACATTGAAAATTTAATCCCTGCCTTTTGTCATCTAGTAGTTATGGGTTGAATGATGTCTTTTAACTCTTTTTCCAAATCTATTGCCCCCAAAATACAACAAGGATGTCAGCCTGTTAAACCAAGCACGCCATTGTACGGGGACAGCCAACTGACCTGGAGTTTGCACGATCCTTCCCCATGTGGGAAGGCCACACTCCCCCCCCACCACAGCCCCACTCTTATTAGGGATTTCTGGACCCAATGGTAGGTAGTACGATGACCATGTCCTGCTTGAAGCAGTTAGAGGAGGTTGAGACCTTCTCCCATTATCCTTTATAATATTATAAAGGGTCTTAATATCTGAGAGGGAAGAATTGTTATTTTTTATTGTTATAATAATTACTTAATCATTTATTTATATTAAAAAAGAAGAAGAATATATGAAAGAGTGAAGCAGGAGAACTTGTATGTAGGAAACATGGGCATGGATTTGGTGGGGGATTGCTGGGTGAGGGGGAGTGCTGGTTGGAGGGAAGCAAAGGGGAAAAATTAGAATTATTGTAACAATATAACCAATGAAATATAATTTTTAAAAAGTTGACGTGATGCAGAAAAACTGGGGGTCATTTTTGTATTCCGATGCCAAAAGTTAGTCAAAAACAAGTTTCAGATATAACTCAACAAAATTATGTTCCCCAGTGCAATAGACAAAAACCAGGACTGTTCTGGGGAAACTTTAGAGTTTTAGTTACAATTTTTTATTGTTCTTGCATATCCCTCACTGATCCTTCCAGAGTCTTGTTCATTTGATCTTAGTGAGTAAATATGTATATTGTTTCCAAGTGTCAGTTCTTTCCACCTATAATGCTGGCTTAATCCATTAATATATTTTTGTCTTGAAATTTACTCTTAGATTTGGTCCAGTTTCCCTTCATGTTCAGTGCCAGAATCTTACCAGGGACCCCAGCCTAAGACCCTGACATTTTGCCTTGAGCTCAAGAACATTCTGCTTTTGCATTAAAACTTCATATTTAAACATCAACACAGAGGTTGAGTCCTATTCCATCTGACTGGTCACCTGCCTGAGAGTCAGAGCACTGCACATTCTGAATTCTGTTGTTTTTGTACTCTATAAACCTGGATACAGGATCCATGATGCTGACTGCTTTCTTAACATTGGCATGTGCTCCTATACTTCTGGTCTCTGAGACTTTTATATCTGTATTTGCAAGGTACCACTATTTTTTTTTTTACCTTGTCCCTCTGTACCACTATTGAGGTAGTTATTTCCTTAACTTTTAACCATCATTTTAAAGTAAGTTTGTATCAAATATTTGTCTCTTATACTCCAATCATAGCCTGCTTAGCGTTGAGAAGACCATCATTCTGCACACCAGAGTGACAAATTTTACTAAGGAACTTCTAATGTCTATAAGACTGTGGTAGACCTAATCTGGAATATAAACTGAATACAAAATTGCTCATGTTGTTACTGAACTGAAGGGGTTTGTTTCCCTGTGCACATCTAAGCTCAATAAGATGCAAAAAATTGCAGCAAAATAAGTAAATGAATGAATAAATAAACAAACAAATAAATAAATAATAAATGTTTATTTAAGAAAATGACACCAAGCCCAGAGACACAGGTGAGTCAATGACCTCAAAACTGTCTCCCCCATAGGTTCTAAAGGGAAAAATATCATTAATCATGACAAATAGGGGATTTAAGGTCATACTGATTGGTCATGCCCAGGTTAGTGGTAATTGATCATTGTGATATGTCCTGATAACCTTGGCATCATTCTGTATGATTTCACAAGGATTTAGTCAGTAGGGTCATTCTGCCTTCATGGGTTTGGGGATGAATCATAACTGAAGTCAAGATATTATCTTTAGTTTGACCAAAACTCTATTTTCTTGATCCATAGACCTGAGGCTTTTTTTTTTTTTTTTTAAGATAGTTTGATGCTTGTCAGAACATAATTGCCCTTCCTGAGGGCTTACTAAGGAGTGTCTGTGCAGTATGTGCAAAGGCAGAAAAATCTGTTCGAAAGGAGGCAAGTGAGTCATGGTACCATTAGACTGGACAAACCTGGCTTTAATTAAGGAAGAAGTCATATTAAAGAAATGAAGTTACTGTATTGTTGCAATGGTAGGATGAATTAAAAGAGATTGGAAGCAGGATTCATGAAAATTATGTCACTCCAGACAGGAGATAAAGAGAACCACAATTAAGATAATGAAAAAAGTTGGGAACTGATTTCATAGAGACATTATATCAATTAAATTTTACTTAAAGTAGACAATATAAATTAACTCAAAATATAAGTGAAAAACGTACTTGTCTGAAGGACATTGGAGTACTATATAAAATTGAAGGAGGTACTGTATGGATACCTGTAGTACCACTGGCTGCTGGCCTTTCAGGACTGAGGCCCTCATTCCCCAGGTGCTGAGTCATGTTGGAAGCCGACAGATCTCAACTGACACCTTCTCTTCAAATTTAACTTGTCTGAAGAAATGTACTCTCCTCAGAGCATGACTTTGATTAAGGGTACTCTCTTTAGCCAATTTTAATTCTAATCAACTGACAGCTTGCCTCAGTTTGGGATACCTCTAGGTCCAGAACCATTTCAGATCCAGGCTTCTCTACAGGTTTGATTGAGGACTCTATGGCAGTGACATTGCAGCCCAATCCCCTTTCTTCTCAATCTTCTTCATTTTACTCCCTTACAGATAGGTGTTGATTCCAAGGACAACTCTGTGTGATTTAGCTTTTAGTTACAGCTTTATGGAAAACTCTATATTTTACCTTGAGTGATAGTTGACATCTGACTGCAACTCTTTGCCAAGATAAGGGAAGGAAGATTTACCATGCGCTCTTAAAAGTCGGAAACCTCCCTGACAACACCTACCATCATTTTTTTCTGCTGATGATTTCCAAATGGACTAAACAGTTCAATAGCCTTGTTTGACTGCATGACCAGAGGGGCATAAAAAACATATGGGAACTTCTGTTTTGAGCTCTTAAAAAACAAGATTTTTCACACAAATCTTTGTTCACTTCAGCTACAAAGCTGTACTGGTGTGTATAAAGATCTGTGGAAACTAGCATCTGAATGTCTTCTTTGCCTCATGTACTCTTAGAGCACTATAATTTTGGCCTTTAAATTAAATCATTACATAAGTTTGCTTTGTGGAGTCTGTGAGTCCTTTAAATACCTATATATAGGAAATCCTTGCAATTTATCAATAAACATCCAAAATACAGATCTCAGTTTCAGAATCTGTTTTCCAGGACACATTGACCTATAAAAAAAGGTGTTGTAATGAGATCAGGTCTGGAATTTTCAACAGCAGGAAAATGGTGATTACCTATAAGGGTTCTTTAGCCTCTTTTCATCTTCTATGTCTTTGTTATGGGTTAAATTATATCTACTCCAAAATTTATATGTTAAAGTCCTAACACCCAGAATTTCAGAATATGACTCTCTGGAAGTAGAGTCATAGCAGGTATCATTAGTTAAGATGAGATCATACTTGAATAGTTTGACCCCTACTCAGATATTGCTGGTGTTTATGGTTTTTAAAATATTCTAGCTTATAAACTGAGGTGGGGGTTCATGAGCATTTATGGTATTATTATGCTCCATAACTGATGAATATATTAGAAATGGTTTTGTATATACCATGTATTATTTAATAAATTTTCAAGTAATTAAAATTAAAAAAAACAGAAATTGGACACACAGCAAAATAATACTATATGAAGATGAAAGAAGATAGAGTGATACAACAAAAGGCAAGGAAGATTGACATCAAAAGATTACAAGCTAGGAGAGAGGCATGAAACAGATTTCTCCAACAACAGCTCTCAGAAAGGCCTAACCCTGCCTATGCCTTGATATTAGACTTTAGTTTTCAGATCTCTAAGACTATAAATTCTTGTTCGAGCCCCCCACTTTTTGGTACTTTGTTACAGCAGTCCTAACAAACTGATACAATTTTTGCATAAGGTTTATATCACCAGGAAAATAATTCTAATTTTTTCAATAATCAAAGAAACAAAAACTTTGCTACTCCAGATGATAGGACAACAAAAGTGTCAGAAATGACTGAGATTTCAGTCCTATTTATTGATAAAAGCATGATATCCTTTACTGAAATTTAGAACACTGAAATTGAAACAAGATTTTTAGATAACAAAGTTTTATATATTTGAGTTTGTGAGAGTGATGACATAAAAGGGGAGACCAAAAAAAACCTGGAATTATCTTCTGAAGAGTGGATTCCTTGTAGTACAGGCTTCCCCTGCTAAGTGAGTGTTCTAGAAACTCATCTGTATAATTGCATCAGTTGGCATTGTTATGAGGGACTGTGTTCAGCTTCAGTGAATTCTTTTTTAAGGATTCAATGACTTTGTTCATTTCATGATAACACACATTTCCACACCATGTTGAGTATTTAGTAGTTTTTGACCCAAAACAGCATGACCCCCATTCTCTATTTTCCCTATTCACCTCATATCATACTGAGTGACTTTTTTGCTTGTTTGTTTCCCAGATGAAAAAATTCTCAAAGGAAAATGCTTTGCCAATGTTGAAGAAGTGAAACAAAAAATGGCAGAAGTGCTAAAAGGTATTAAAATCAATGAGTTCAAAAACTGCTTTGACCACTGCAGAAAACACCTGGATAGGTGTATTGCATAAAATGTAGGATTCTTTAAAGGTGACTAAAGTTTAAACTTGTGAGAATAAATATACAATTTTTATAAATAAATTTATTTATTCATGTAGAGATGTCCCATAAAGGATTAGAAATTTAAGCTTAGAGCTTAAGAAATGAAATGAAAGTATAAATGTATATATGAGAATAATTATTATAGAGATAACTTGAAGAAATTGGATTGTCAATCTTTGTGGCCTAAACCAGGAGAAAAGCAGCTATAACTTAGAGGTGGTACTCTAGCAGGATTGTGATTGTTTCTTTGGGCAGTACTGAAAGAGTTGAAGAGAAACAACCACTGCCGTTTAGTAAAGTTTTCAAGTGACAAGTTTCATAATGAGAAATAATGTGGGCTCCAAAAAATTGGAGCCAAAGCTAAAGTATAATAAGGAGAAAAAAATTTAGTAGAAAAGTTACATTAAATTTAGTTGGTGCCAAGACCTCTTTGTGGGTAAAAGAGTCTTTTGAACAAATGATGCTAAGACACCTGGAAATCTGCATGCAAAGAAATGAAGTTAAACTGATCCACTATATCATATATAAATATTAACTCAAAATGAATCAAAGACCTAGATATAAAAGTTAAAACTATTAAATCATTAGAAGAAAACATAGGCATAAATTTTTATGGCCTTAGATCAGACAGTTGTCTCTTAAATATGATAGTAAAAAGCACAAAAATAGATAAATAGATAAAGATTAAAAACCTGTTGAGATTTAAGGGGCACCATTAAAAAGTGAAAAAATAACCCACTAAATGGGAAATGAAACTTTGTAAGTTATGTATCTAATAAGAAATTTGTATTTAGAATTTATAGAAAATTATTACAACTCAATAATTAAAAACAAATAATTCAATTAGAATATGGGAAAAGGATCTGAATAAACATTTTTACAACAGAGAGATACAAATATTCAATAGAAACAGAAAAATATTTTACATAATTTAGCTATCAGGTAACTGGAAATCAAAACATCCAGGTACAACTCACATGAATTAGAACGATTATAATAAAAAGAGAAAATGAAACTCATACACTGGTAGAAGGAAAGTAATATGGTGCACTCACTTTGGAAAAGTGGCATTTTCTCAAAAGGTTAAGCATGACCCAAGAGTTCTACTCATATGTATAAACCTGAGGGAAGTAATAAATATGTTCACACAAAAAGTTGTACGTAGAGGGTCATAGCAAAGTTATTTATAATAGTCAAAAGTGGAAGCAACCAAAATGCCCATAAATTCATAAGTAAATAAACAAAATGAGACTGTCCCCTCTTCCTGGGAGGCCGGTGCTCCCTGCACCAGCCTTGTGAAAGTGCCTGCAAGTGCCAGGAACCTACAGAGGGAGAGAAGAGAGACCACATAGACTTTTTTAAAAAATCAGGTTTGTCTACAGAGATGCTTTAGGTTAGCTTATAAAATTTGAGCAGAGTACTAGTATCCTGCTTATAAACAAAGGCTTTAAGAATAATTGTGGGAGACAGGAAGATGGTGACAGAGTAAGTAGCACTGTTGTCTGCTTGCTCCTATCGTGGAAAGCTTGGGATACGAACAGGGAGAAGAGTGAGTGAGTACAAATTTCGGACAGCTCAAGTGGGGAAGGGAGAGCAAGAGTAGAGTGGAAAAGGGAAGAAGGCTCGCCAGTGCTCTAGGAAGGAGTCCCTGGACCCACCAAGCCCTGAGCTCCTACTGGACTGCACCCCAGAGGGACAGCTGCAGACCAGCTCACCTCCTGGAATCTGCTTGAAGACTGCTGCCAACTCTGGGCATGGGGACCATCAGAGTCCCATAAGGAAACAATAGAAAGGTTTCCGTGAAGCAGCCAGAGGTGTGGGAGGATGGCGAGTGGCCCAGACTGTGGGAAGTTGTATGATCTGAATCTGGGTGGAGATTCCCCAGACAGGCAGGTCTGGACTGGCAACCCCACACCCCGGTGCACACATGGTGGTCCCTCTTAAAAGAGAGGAGCTGAACTGGGCTGGGAGAGCTGCATTAGAAACACGTCTCAGTCAGAGCTCCAGACCAGTGGGCAGGGCACACAGGCAAATGGTGAGACAGCGAGTGACCCAGACTGTGGGAAGCTGTGCGAACTGAGTCTGGTGCTGGCAGCACCACATACCAAGTGTGCGCATCCATTGTGGAGCCACTGATGAGAAAAAAAGTGGAATTGGGCCAGAAAAGCTGCGTTAGAAACACGGTCTTGTTCAGGGCCCAAAGCGGGCGGGCAGAGCGCGCAGGTGAACAGTGAGGCGCTGCTGGCCAGGGACTGACACAACTTGGTGCTGTGGCTTGGAACACAGAGACTTCTTGGGAGGAGGAGCGAAGGGAGGATCCAAGGCAGGGCAGGGACTAGGATCATGCACACCAGCTTGCCAACAGAATAGCATTACTACAGAAGCTTGAGGACTCCTGGAGGGTGCCTCAAGAAAAGTGGGGACCCAACTCTGCGGCTCACAGCAGATAGTTACAGCAGACACCTGAGCGAAAGAAAAGCAGCTACATAAACCAGCCAGAGCTCCTCACAGCCAGCCAACCAGGAAAAAATTGAAATTCATGGAACTTTGACCAGGTGTGAATCCAGAAAAAGAAGACTGCACACAAAGGTTGAACTGAATAAAACCTTTCTTTTTCATATTAATTTTAATTTTTAAATAAATATTCTTTTCTCTTTAAACTATCTCTTTAGTTTGTTTCACACCATCTCTCTCTCCCATCCACACACTTTAATTTTTGTTTCTTCATTTGTCTGTTTTGTTTAGCCTCCCTTTCACACTAAATATATAGCATATAACTACTATATAAATCAAATACTATATAATTCCACTTTCTTACTAGATTCTGCATCCTCTCTTTTTCTTTTATTATTACTAACATACAAAGAAAATATTACTTACTCTCTTGCATAGTCTCAACACTAATTGCTACTATTATTAATCTATCATGCCCTCTCTCAAAAATCACATTTTTCCGCATTAAAAACAACTCTTATCTATTCTTCCTAAAGTATAAAAGCCCTAACCTCTCTACATTTATATTAATACTGGCTCATTTGCTGACGATAGTGGGATAGAGGGTGGGTGATATTTTTGAGGGTGTGGGTTTCCTGCCTGGGCTATGTGTTCATGTTCTTAACAGCATCTCCACAAAAGAACTCAAGACAAAGTGGACAGAGTGACTCTCAAACAACTAGTCAGAGGGAAGGTCCAACCAAAGAGCATCTGAAATATAACCAGACAGCATACACAAATGACATAAAGGGTATCCCAAAAACATCAGGCTCAGGAGATCAAAGAAACTGCACCACTGAAACCCCCTGATCTCCTATAAAGAATCTCATACCACACAAAGCAGACAAATTCAAAGAACAAAAACAAACAAGAAGAATCCAACATGGGAAGGCACAGAAACAACCTCCCAATGAAAAGAAAAGAGGAATCCCAAGAAAGAGAGGTAGATGGAATAGACATTATTTTGATAAAATTCAAAATAATGGTGATGAAGAAGCTCAATACACTTGACAACCTCAAAGATAACTACAACAATCTCCAAGCGACTTATCAACAGCTCCAAGAAAGATACAGGAAACTAACGGAGAACTACACCAGCATAAAGAAGGACATAGAAAATATTAATGAGAATCAAGAAGAAATGAAGAATACAATCTCTGAAATAAAAAAACACAGTAGAATCAATCAAACACAGGCTAAACGAAGCAGAAGATCAGATTAGTGAGGTAGAGGACAATGTAGAAAAAAATTCTCAGAAAATACAACAAAATGAAAAAAGATTTAAAAAGTATGAAGAAGATCTAAGGGAACTACAGGACAACATGAGACAAAATAATATCGGGATCACAGGTATAAAAAGGGAGAAGAAGAAAAATAAGGGATAGCAAGAAAGACTGACAGGAAAAGTAATGACAGAAAATTTTTCTAACCTGAAGAGAAAAAAAGTTATGCAAGTCCAAGAAGCACAGAGAATCCCAGTGAAGAGGAACCCCAAAAGGCCCACTCAAAAGCACATCATAATTAAATTGGCAACATTCAAAGAAAAGAGAGAATTCTAAGAGCAGCAAGAGAAAAACAGTAAATAACATACAAGGGAGATTTGATAAAGCTATTGACCAATTTCTGAACAGAAACACAACAAGCCAGAAGGGAATGGTCAAAAATACTCCAAGCAATGAAAAACAAAGGCTTAAAACCAAGAATACTCTACCCAGTAAGGTTCTCACTTAAAATGGAAGGTGAGATAAGGAGTTTCTCAGACAAAGGAAGACTAAAAGAATACATCTCCACCAAACCAGCATTCCAAGAGATGCTAAAAGGAATGATCTGAGAAAGAGAAGGGGGAAAAAAAAGAAGGAAAGGAAAACAGGTACAAAGGGAAATGAATAAATACATGCCAATAATAACCTTAAATGTAAACGGATTAAATACTCCAATCAAAAGACATAGGGTAGTGGAATAGATATGAAAACAGGACTCACGTATTTGCTGTCTACAAGAAACACACCTCAAAACAAAAGACTTACACAGACTGAAAGTGAAGGAATGGAGAAAAGTATTCCAAGCAAACGAACATGAAAAAAAAAACAAAACTGACTAACAATACTCATATCAGACAAAACGGATTTCAAAGCAAGGGCCACAAAAAGAGACAAAGAAGAACATTTCAAAATAATTAAGGGAACAATCAATCAAGAAGATATAACACTGATAAACATATATGCATCCAACATAGGAGCACCCAAATACATAAAGGAAATACTAGAAGACCACAAGAAGGATATTAACGGCAACACACTCATAGTAAGGGACTTTAACACTCCGTTATCAACAATAGACAGATCTTCAGAGCAAAGAAACACCAAGGATATACAGGCATTGAACAACACACTAAACCACATGGACTTAACTGATATATATAGAATTTTTCACCTGAAACAAGGAAAATATACATTATTCTCAAGTGCACGTTGGACATTTTCAAAGATAGACCAAACGATAGGACACAAAACAAGCCTCAACAAATTTAAGGAAATTAAAATTATATCAAGCATCCTTTCAGATCACAATGCCTTGAAACTAGAAATCAACCTCAAATGAAAAAATCAAAGACACCCAAACTCATGGAGAATGAATAACATGCTATTAAATAACGAATGGGTTAACAATGACATCAAAGAGAAATCAAGGAATTTCTGGAAACTAATGATAATAAACCCATGACAGCTCAAAACCTATGGGACACAGCAAAAGCAGTCCTAAGAGGGAAGTTCATAGCAATACAGGCATATCTGAAAAGGATAGAAGAATTTCAAATAAAAAATCTAACCCTACAGCTACAAGAACTAGAACATAAACAACAAAGAAATCCTAGGGCAAGAAGAAGGAAGGAAATCTTCAAGATCAGAGCAGAATTAAATGACATAGAGACTAAACAAACAATTCAAAAGATCAACAAAAGTAAGAGCTGGTTCTTTGAAAAGATAAACAAAATTGACAAGCTTTTAGCCAGGCTCATCAAGAAAAAAAGACAGAAGACTCAAATAAACAAGATAAGAAACAAAAGAGGAGAAACTACGACTGATACCACAGAAATACAAAGGATTGTAAGAAATTACTACCAAGAACTGTATGGGAAGAAATTTTACAACCTAGATGAAATGGACAAATTTCTATAAACATATAACCTTTCAAAACTGAATCAAGAAGAAGCAGAAAGTCTCAACAGACCAATAACAAAGAATGAAGTTGAAATAGTAATAAAAAATCTCCCAGCACACAAAAGCCCTGGACTAGATAGCTTCACAGACGAATTTTACACAAAATATTTAGGGAAGAAGTAACTCCTACCCTTCTCAAACCTATTCCAAAAAATCCAAAAAGAGCAAAAAATCCCAAACTCTTTCTATGAAGCCACTATTACCCTAATTTCAAAACCAGGTCAAGACACAACAAAGAAAGAAAATTACAGGCCAATATCACTGATGAACATAGATGTTAAAATCCTCAACAAAATATTGGCAAACCAAATCCAGCAATACACTAAAAAGATCATACACCACGATCAAGTGTGATTCATCCCAGGGACGCAAGAATAGTTTAGTATTCACAAATCAATTAATATAACATATCACCTAAACAAAATGAAAGACAAAAATCACTTGATCATATCAATAGATGCTGAAAAAGCATTTGGTAAAGTACAAACCCATTATGATAAAAACACTCAGCAAAATGGGAATAGAGGGAGCATACCTTAACATAATTAAGGCTATATATAAGAAACCTGAAACCAACATTATACTCAATGGATAAAAATTGAAAACATTCCCCCTGAGATCAGGAACAAGACAAGGATTTCTGCTCTCACCACTCCTATTCAACATAGTGTTGGAAGTCCTAGCCACAGCAATCATACAAGAAAAGAAATAAAACACATCCAAATTTAGAAAGAGGTAGTAAAACTATCATTATACACAGGTGACATGATAGTATACATAGAAAACCCTATAGATTCCACTAACAAACTACTCGACCTAATAAATGAATTTGGCAAACTAGCAGGGTACAAAATAAATATACAGAAATCTAAGGCATTTCTGTACACCAACAATAAAATATCAGAGACAGAAACAAAAAAGAAAACACTATTTGCTATAGCAACAAGAAAAATAAGGTACCTAGGAATAAACTTAACCAAGGAGGTAAAAGACCTGTACTCAGGAAACTACATAACACTTAAAAAAGAAATTAAGGAAGATACAAATAAATGGAAGCAAATACCATGTTCTTGGATGGGAAGAATCAACATCATTAAAATGTCCATACTACCCAAAACAATTTACAGATTTAATGCAATCCCTATTAAAATACCAATGACATTTCACAGACCTAGAACAAATACTTCAAAAATTTATGTGAAACCGAAAAAGACTACGAACAGCCAAAGCAATCTTGAGACAGAAGAACACAGCAGGAGGAATCACAATACCAGACATCAAACTATACTACAAAGCCACTGTAATCAAAACAGTCTGGTACTGGCATAAGAACAGACATAAAGATCAATGGAACAGAATAGAGTGTTCAGAAATAAATCCAGGGCTATATGGTCAACTAATATTTTACAAAGGGGGAAGAAACTTAAAATGGAGTGAGAAGAGCCTCATCAAGAAAATGTGCTGGGAGAACTGGACAGGGACGTGCAAGAAAATGAAACTAGACCACCAACTTACACCACACATGAGAATAAACTCAAGATGGATCAAAGACTTAAATGTAAGCCATGACACCATAAAAGTCCTAAAGGAAAACATAGGCAGGAAAATTTCAGATATCCCACGTAATTATATTTTCATGGATACATCTTCTCAGGCAAGAGAAATAAAAGAAAAAATAAACAAATGGGACTACGTTAAACTAAAGAGTTTCTGCTCAGCAAAAAAAAAAAAAAAAAAAAAAAAAACAACCATCAGTAAGATGAAAAGGAAACCAACCATACGGGAAAATATAATTGCCAATGATACCTCAGACAAGGGACTGATCTTCAAAATATATAAAGAACTTATATGACTCAACATCAAGAAAACAGACAACCCAATTTAAAAATGGTCAAAGGACCTGAACAAACACTTCTCCAAAGAGGACATACAGAAGGTCCATAGACACATGAAAAAATGCTCAACATCACTAGCCATCAGAGAGATGCAAATAAAAACTACAATGAGATACCACTTTACAACTGTCAGAATGGCCATCATCAACATATCAACAAACAACAAGTGCTGGTGAGGATGTGCAGAAATGAGAATCCTACTGCACTGTTGGTGGGAATGCAGACTAGTGCAACCACTATGGAAAACAGTATGGAATTACCTAAAAAAATTAAAAATGGAACTCCCTTTTGAACCAGCGATTCCACTGCTAGGATTATACTCGAAAACTCCTAAAACCCTAATTCAAAAGAACTTATGCACTCCTATGGTCACAGCAGCACTCTTTACTATAGCTAAATGCTGGAAACAGCCTAAGTGCCCATCTGTAGAGGAGTGGATTAAAAAACCGTGGTGCATTTACACAATGGAATACTATGCAACAGAAAGAAAGAAGGAACTCCTGCTATTCGGGACAACATGAATGGAACTAAAGAGAATTATGCTTAGTGAAATTAGTTAGGCAAATAAAGAAATATACCATATGATATCACCTAATACAGGAGACTAAGGAACACAAACAAATGAACTAAATAGAACAAGGAATAGAATAACAATTATTAGGTGGGGGGGAGGAGAGAAGGAGGATAAGTATGGGAAGAGTTTAGTCAAAGAATGTGTAAAAATGACTCATGGACATGGACAACGGGGGCGGATATGATTGTGGGAGAAGTGGTGGGCTGGGGGGGCAATGGGGGGAACATGGAACAACAGTAATTGAAAAACAAAATAATAATTCTATATAGGAAAATAAATAAACAAAATATGATATATCTTTACAATGCAATGTCATTTGGCAATGAAAATGAATGAAGTATTGGACCTTTAAACATTACATTAAATTTAAAAAGTCATTCAGACAGGACAACATATTGTATGATTCCATTTTTATAAAATGTATAGAATAGGGATAGAAAGTACATTAATTGTTGCTTAAGGCTTGGGGTTGAGGGTAATAGGGATGGAAAATTATTACTAAGGAGTATGGTATTTCTTTTGGGGGTGATAAAAATATAAAATTGTGCTGACATGTTCACAACTCTGTATTATACTAAGAAATATTAAAGAATACACTTTGGGTTATTTGTATTGTATGTCAATTGTATCTTGATAAAGCTGTTAAAAAATTCTACTTAAGGGTAGAGTTGTGGTAAATGATGATCTAGACAGCAGATTTCAGGAATTTTGTTCAGTTTTATCTGTGTGAGATAGGATCGAATTGACACCAAAGAGAGCTTGTTATGTTGCTAATTGAAGGAAGAGGTAAAAACAAAAGTAAAACAGAGAGCTCTCTTCACTTGCAAACATATACTTTTTGTTTTAATCTATTCAGGTTAACAAAAATACCATATACTAGATGACTAATAAGCAACATAAATTTATTTATTACAGTTCTAGAAGTTGGGAAGTCCAAGATCAAGAGGTGTGCAGATTTAGGGTCCAATGAAGACCTACTTCCTGTTTCATAGATAATTGTCTTGTTCTTCTGTCTTCACATAACAGAACAAGGAAGGGAGCTCTCTGAATCTCTTTCATAAAGGCACTAATCCTATTAATGAGGACTCCATTCTTATGACCTAATCACTTCCCAAAGTCCTCAGTTTCTAAAAACATCACCTTGGTGGCATAGGGTAGGATTTCAACATATGAATTTTAGGAGGACACAAACATTCAGTCCATAGGATTTTTTTTGGTGAAGAATCTTAATAAACATGAAAAGAAGTTAGTCTTTTAGAAGCTTCCGGCCAAGATGGAGGTGTAGTAGATACTCTTTGCCTCCTCACACAACCATTAAGGATTACAATTACCTCAAATCAAAGAAAACAACCAAAATTGCCAGAAAATTGAACTGTATGGAAGTCGGGTAACCAAAAATTTAAAGGGGAAGTGTTCAGCCAGATGGGTAAAATGAGTGGAGCCAGGGAGCTTGGGCACAAATGATACATGCAGTAGTGATGGCTGGGGCAGGCGGTGGTGAAAGGCATACTGCAGCTGGCCAGCTGAATGAGCCAACCTACATTATAAAAGCCAAGAGAGACACCTGGGGAGCAAACTCAGCTCCAGGTTAGACCGCACAGCTCACAGTTCCAGTGCCGGGCAAATAAAGCCTCATGCTTCTGGCTGTGAAAAGTAGTGGATGTTAGGGCGGTGGAAGAAACTGTCCCTCTCTCAGGAGAGTATGTTTAGAGGGCCCACATAGTCCTAGAATGTATGCAAACCCACCCAGTCTGGGAACCATTACCAAGGCAACAGCTAGAGGGATGCGAGTAGCATACAGGAAGTGGGTGATGTGACTGGAAACAGGGTTATGCTGAGCAATAAGCATTGTTTCCTCTCTGACCCCTCACTCACATACAGCCCCATGAATCAGTGAAACAGGTCATCCTGCACTGACAAATACCTAAAGATCCGCCCCTTACAACATTGACAGGTGTGGCAGCTCTACCTAATACACAGAAGCAAACACAAAGAAGCTGTCAAATTGAGGAGACAAAAAAGTATGGCCCAAATGAAAGAATAGATCACAATTCCAGAAAAAGAACTAAGCGAAAAAGAGATAGCCAACCTATCAGATGCAGAGTTTAAAACACTGGTGGTAAGGGTGCTCAGAGAAATTATTATTACCACAAAATAAAGGAAAAAGTGAAGGTTATACAAAGTAAAATAAAGAAAAATATACAGGGAACCAGCAGTGATGGGAAGGAAGCCCGGATTCAAATCAACAATTTGGGACATAAGGAAGAAATAAACATTCAACCAGAACAAAATGAAGAAACAAGAATTAAAAAAAAAAATTAAGAGAGTTTAAGAAGACTCTGAGACATCACCAAAAGTGTCAATATCTGAATCATAGGGATGCCAGAGGGGAAGAGGAAGAGCAAGAAACTGAAAACTTATTTGAAAAAATGATGGAGGAAAAATTTTCTAATGTGACAAAGGAAATAAACATACAAGTCCAGAAAGCACAGAAAGTCCCAAACAAGTTGGACCCAAAGAGGGCCACACCAAGACATGTCATAATTAAAATGCCAAAGGTTAAAGATAAAGAGAGAATCTTAAAAGTAGAAAGAGAAAAGAAGATAGTTACCTACAAAGGAGTTATCATAAGGCTATCAGCTGATTTCTCAAAAGAAACTTTGAAGACAAGGAATATTCAAGGTGATGAAAAGCAAGGACCAACAACCAGGATTACTCTATCCAGCAAAGCTATCATTTAGAATGGAAGGGCAGATGAAGTATTTCCCAGAACATGTAAAGCTAAAGGAGTTCATCATCACCAAGCTATTATTATATGAAATGATAGAGAGACTTATTTAAGAAAAGGAAGATCAACACTATGAACATTAAAATGACAACAAACTCACAACTATCAACAACTAAATCTAATAAAACAAACTAAGCAAACAACCAGAACAGGAACACAATCATAGGTATGGGGATCATTGGGAGGGTTATCAGCTGGGAGGGGGAAAGGGGTAAATGGTGCAGGGATCAAGAAGCATAATTGGTAGGAACAAAATAGAAGAATGTTAAGAATAGTAAAGAAAAAGGTGAAGCCAAAGAACCTACATGCATAAACCATGGACATGAACTAAGGAGGAGGATTACTGGAGGGAAGCGGGGTACTGGGCAGATGGGGGAAAAGGGACAGTTGGGACAAGTGTAACTGCATAATCAATAAAATAGACCTTAAAAAAAGTTGTTCTTTTAAATTAGACATCATCTGTTTTATATTGAATCTCCTTCATCTTTTTTTTCCTTAATAATATTTTAGCCATATTTCATAACTTTTCTGCAACCTTTGGCTATTGGAACAGTCTAAATCTGATGTTCAAGAATTAGTACTTTAATTTTAAAACCTGTATCTAGTATCCAGAGTCAAGCCATTCTCCTTTTCTTCCCCAGAACACGCTGGAGTTGAGCAGAAGGGGGCTATATTGTCTGACTCTCAGATATTTTATCTGCCTCTTTCCTTTTTCTCCAAGTGGAATCACTTCTTCTCTACCTCTTCATTTCACCTTTTAGAGAAGCTATCTTTGGGGTTGAGATGAAAGAAATGAAAAGCAACTACTTTATTTTCATTCAAAGATTTCTAGGTACACAAAGAGTTCTATAAGTTTGACCAAAGCACCCTGATGAGGACTCCATATACAGAAAGGCTATGTCATTTTCTGCCCATGTGAACTGGTCTTTATTTACCCTTCCTCTAATATCTTTTTAAATGCTGATACTGGCTTTTGCCCGAACAATCACGCCCAACCCCCACCCTTGCTGCTTCTGGATCTTAAGCATTATCCGTTATTTCACTCAAGTCCTTGGAAAACATGTTTCATTTAAGCAATCTACCCCATTTCCAATTCTATGAGTTACATGTGAACTATTAGTTGTTATAAATTGTTAATGCTACAAACTTATTGTAGGGGTTATTACACAGAAAGTACTGTACCTGTGATGTTGATTTTCTTTTTTGTTTGTTTGTCTTAATCTGAGGGGTGCAAAAAATAAATTTTAAAGAACATCAGCGAATACTGTCACCAATGTCCCATCCTCCTTTGCTCCTCATTCTTCATTATCTGCTATTTTCCTTGTTATTCATTGCTTCTTCAAAATATCCTACTCCAGCTCACACTCTATGCAAATATAGTGAAACCACTGGCAGATAAAACTGTGTGCATGTGTGTATGTGTTTTCTCATTAATTCCTTCTTTGTATAGATTTGAACTACTTTATCTGGGTGATGGCATGTTGAACACAAAGGCACCCTAAATACTGAACAATTTACTTCTAGCTCTTCCAAACACTGCCATATTCTCTGGTGACTTGGGCAGCAGTGGTGATTATATTTGTAGACTTGTCTTCTTTGTCAAAATTGGCAGTAGCTTTTCTGACACCACTAAAAATGACACTGACAGTACAGAGTTATTGGGATGGTATTTTTTAAGAAAATAAATGTCACAGTGCTGTAAAAACAATCATTTTCTTTTCTGGCACTTAAAATCATATCTTACCATGCCAAGGTAAAAACTTGGATAGCAGATATAACTTTGATTAAGAATGCTATGAGAAACATAGAAGATTGAAATCATATATTTTTAAGTTTTTCTACCTAGTTCTCTCCTGTTAACTCTATAGGGTATAGCTAACCAATATACCGGGTCTGCCCAGGAAATACTCAGCCATGTAATTTGAGAAATAGTGACATTTATTGAAGAAGATACAAGATACAAGAAACATTATACATAGGACAATGATGCCTTAGTCCCCTTCAAAGTAGGCATCTTGGGACCTCACACAGTTCTCCCAGTGTCTCTTCCACTGTTCAAAACACTCTGCAAAATCCTCTGTTGGAATCCCAATCAGCTGCCCCATTGTATTTTCCTGAGTCTTGTTGACAGTCTGAAATCTCTTCCCTTTCAAATGTAATTTTAGTTTTTGGAAAAGCTAGAAGTCACAGGGCACAAATTGGGGCCATAAAGGGGCTGAGTCAACTGGGTAATTTGATGTTTTGCCAAAAAACTCTGCTCAAGGTATGATGCATGAGTGAGCCGCATTGTAATGATGAAGATGACAATTATTAGTTGCCCATAGCTGTGGCCATTTTCATTGTATTGTATCTGCAAACCAATGAAGAACATTGAGGTAATACTCCTTATTCATTGTTTGGCCTGGAGGGGCATATTTGTAATAGACAACACCTTCCCAATCAAAAAACACAGTTAAGATATTGATCTTGCTGGACTTTGCCACACCTTCTTCAGGCGTTGAGAACCAGGCAACACTGATTTCTGGACAACTTCCAGAGCTACAAAGGAAAAGGGGGAACTACACAAATGGGAAGGGATAATTCAATGCTATTTGACTTGAGATTTTGAAGTATGACTCTCACTCACCTACCAGCCAATAAAGACATTTATTTATTTGCATACCATATGCCTGTGGGCAAAACTACTTTTTTAAACCAATCTCAAGTTTATCTGACCATCATACACATAACTGAAAGGAGAAACTAAATCTTGTTTCTATAATTCAGTATTATTTTTATCAATGTAAAACAAAGAGAATGCCTATCCAGAGGAAGATCATACCACAGCATAAAATACATGGTGGGATAAAAGTAGGTTTACAGTTGTTTGTATAGAAAATAGTACAGTAATAAATAACTAATACTCAACTGTAAACCTACTTTTGTACCACCCTTGAACCTGGGTCCCACCCTAAAGTTTTTACCAACTAATTGCCCTCCTAACTGCACATGAAAACCATGTTTACATATAAACCGGGGGAGGAAGATTGAGAGTGTGGGTATAGTTACAATACTTTTTTTTCCTTTAGAGAAAAGCACTAACACAATTCCTTACTACTACAAATTATGCAGCTGAGTTTCCTACATTTTGGGAAATTGCAGGGGTCAGTACATAAGAAATGCAATGGATAAGCATCACCCTAGAAAAAACACATTTGTGATTATGGTATCACCCCAGCCAGATAAGTATCATTAAGTCTATTTTGTTTTACAGACTTGAAATCATAACTTTTTTTCTTCTTTGGAGCAGAAGAAAGTCTACCAACCTAACTTTATATTAAACTCTTTGATCCTCATGGCTAAATTTAAAAATCTATTTCTAACTCATCTACTTTTTTCCATTTTTTCATCTTTCAGTCTTCATTTTTAATTCTATATATCAATGTCAGACTAGCTTTCCTAAACTTCACTCATATTAACACTCCCATGCTTCAGAATCAAAGATACCTTTTTGTTTTTCATCAAATCAAGTCCAATCACTTTAGCTTCGCACTTAATCTTTCAATGGTCTCCCTATCCACTGAGACCCTTCTCCACTCCAATATTCCTCTTATCCCAAACATTTTAAGGTCTTTTTCCTATTTCCTCCGTCCTAACACCTTTTCCTGGAGTGCTTCCCTTATGCTTTTACCTCCCCCACAATGTTTCTCAATTGCAATAAACCAAAATTTCTGTTGACCCCAGAGATTCTGATATGTCCCTTATTCTCTCATTCCATGAAGAGTCATAGTTTTGGTTTATCCTACTAGCCAGGGATTTTTAAAACTTTAGTTTTCTTGATTTGTATCATGAACTAAAAAATCATTGATTTTTTAAAAATATAAAATTGTTATAATACTAAATATGTATTTTTTTCAAATAACATCTTTCCTCTCCACTTTAAAAAATTATATTCTTCCTCATTTAAAAATCATAAACATAGTTAAGTCCTATATTGCCCTCATAGCAACATAATCTCAACCTTCCCTAAATGTTATCTTTAACTACGTTCCTTGAACTCCTATGGCACTTAATAGTGACATGTTTATTTATATCTTGTGTATTATTTTTAATTATTCAATAAAATGGGTAAACTTCTGGAGAATAGTAGATGTCATATTTCTCAATATTTCTCTCTAGCCTAATGCCAGGCATATTATGAATATTTAAGTTCATATTATTAATCAATTCTACTCAATAATTACAAATTTCTATCATAAAAATGTGTCTGTTTGAATTATAGTTGCTTACCAGTATTTGTAAAAACCAAACACACTGATAATTCCATGTAGTTGTAGAAGAAAAATTACAGTCTCCAGTCTCTGGGAAATTTTTGTATACATGCAAAATATTCAGAAAAATAACACTAGAGATAATGAACTGCATAGATCTGAGATGAATGAGGTTTTCTTTTCTTTTAATTTATTTTATTTTTTTATTTTTTAATGTATTTTATTGATTATATTGTTACAATACTTCCAATTCTCTCCCCTTTACTCCCGTCCACCCAGCATCTCCCTCCCCCAGCAATCCTCCCCCCAAGTCCATACCCATGGTTCGTGAAAAATAACTATCCCTCCCTCTCAGATATTAAGACCCTTTGTAATCTTGTAAAGGACAATGGGCGAAGGTCTCAAGCTCCTCTAGCTGCTTCAAGCTGGACATGGTCCTTGTCCTACCTACACTTGGGTCCAGAAAACCCTAATAATAGTGGGGGTGTGGAGGGGAGGGTGGCCTTCCCACATGGGGAAGGATTGTGCAGACTCCAGGTCAGTTGGCTGTCCCCAGACAACGGCGTGCTTGGTTTAACAGGCTGGCATCCTTGTTGTGTTCTGGGGGCAACAGATTTGGCAAAAAGGGTTAAAAGACATCATTCAATCCATAACTACTAGATGACAAAAGGCAGGGATTAATTTTTCAATGTTCCACATTAGGGAAAAGAAGGGCTTCTTTGGAGGAAGGTGTGCTAGGCACCTCTCACATGTACAAAACCCTCTTTTGCCCACCATACTTAGTTTGGGCTGAGGGAAATAGTTTAGGTTTCCTCCCTCTCAGATGTTTGGGCCCTTTCTGTCCAAGCCATTAGGATATAAAAGAGGAACCAGTTTTAAAGTGAAGCCCACAGACCACCTCATTCTTCACCAACCCAGCCATTTAGTTCAGCCAAACCGTTGAGTCTCAGGAAGCAGCGCTGCAGAGAGGATTAAGTGAGGCTTATGCATACAGACAATCACTCAGGTAATGCGGTCATAGGCTTATGCCCTTTGAAAACAGAAAACACATGTTAATTTATGTAACATAACCCACAAACAAGTCTCTAAATCTGTAAGACTGTCTTATTGGGAAGACATCCAGTTGCAAGGCACTTGACATTCTACTTGCCTGCAACTTGAATATCTTTGATGACATCACAGGCATGGTTTAATTTTCAAGTGAAACCATTTTTTAAATGAGAAGAAAATTTTAAGACTGTTAGTTGCCCTACTATATAGTCTACTACTGATCATTGTGATTTTCCTTGAATAATGATTTTTCTCCCTAAGATTACCCTCCTTGTCTTTAAAGGGACTACATTAGGTCCATTTTTAATTTATCCTGTTCATTTGCATAAACATAACAAGAGTAGCAAATGATCACTTATGATCTTTAGTTCTGCTTTGCTGGAACTTACCCAAGGAACATTTAGGGTGACCCTCAGTCTGCACTTCAGGGCACAGAAGCTGGGCCACATACCTGACATTCATCCTTGCCTGTACACACCTGTCCTTTCCAAGTCTTTCTGGTTTTCCATTGTGCCTTAAGGTCCCTTCTAGCCATCTTTCAGGAAAACAACCTTCGTTCCTTCCCTGGGAAGATTGCTGTGGACTGCACAACCAACCATGGTACCAGGCCTTTTATCTCGCGGGCTTTTATTACCTTTGAAAGTTGTTCCCAGTTCCTCAGGGCTTTTTAGTAACAACCTGAGCCCAATTATGTCTCCTTTAGGCTTGACATTCCAATCAGACTTGGTCAAAAAAAAAAAAGAAAAAAAAAAGGAACCTCTATTAACAACTGGTCTTATTAGTTCTATGCAAAGAAACTTATGTCGTTACTTACTTGTTTAGAATGCCAAACTCTGGAGGGATCAAATAGGGAAAAAAATATACAACGTGAAGGAAAATCTTTGTCCTAATATTCACTGGACTGGTATTTCCATTCTTCATATTTTCATTTTTCCCCCACTAAAAAAAGAAAAAAAGTTTGTATTTCCATTACAGTTGTCCCAGTTTTTTCCCCCTCTTTCTTCCCTGCACCCTGCCCCTCCCTTCCCCCACATTCAGTCCCCACTCAGTTGCCCATTTCCGTGGGTTATTTATACATGTTTTTTTACTTGACCCTTCCCCTTCTTCCCCCCTTCTTTCCCTCCCCCCTGCCCCCTTGTTACTGTTAGTCTACTTCTTGTTTACATAGCCCTGGTTCAACTTTGCTCATTTGTTTGTGTTGTTCGTTTCCTGTAATAGGTGACAGCATAAGGTATTTTTCTTTCGTTGCTTGGTTTATTTCGCTAAGCATAATTCTCTCTAGTTCCATCCATGTTGTTGCAAATGGTAGAAGTTTCTTCTTTCTTTCTGCTACATAGAACTCCATTGTGTAAATATACCACAGTTTTTTGATCCACTCATCTACAGATGGGCACTTAGGTTGTTTCCAGCACTTGGCTATTGTAAATAGTGCTGCTATGAATATTGGAGTGCATAGGTTCTTCTGAATTGGTGTTTCAGGATTTTTCGGATATAATCCTAGCAATGGAATTGCTGGTTCAAAAGGCAGTTCCCTTTTTAGTTTTTTGAGGAAATTCCAAACTGTTTTCCATAGTGGCTCAACCAGTCTGCATTCCCACCAGCAACGCACCAGGGTTCCCATTTCTCCCTATCCTTTCCAGCACAAGTTGTTTGTTGATTTGTTGATGATGGCCATTCTGAATGGTGTGAGGTGGTATCTCATTGTGCTTTTTACTTGCATCTCTCTGATGGCTAGTGATGTTGAGAATACTTTCATATCTCTATGGGCCCTCTGTATGTCTTCTTTGGAGAAGTGTTTGTTCAGGTCTTTGCCCATTTTTTAATTGGGTTGTCTGTTTTCTTGGTGTTGAGTCGTATAACTCTTTATATATTTTGGAGATCAATCCCTTGTCTGAGATGTCATTGGTGAATATCTTTTCCCATATGGTTGGTTTCCTTTTCATCTTGCTGATGTTTTCTTTAGCTGAGCAGAAACGTTTCAGTTTGATGTAGTACCATTTGTTTATTCTTTTTTTTTATTTCCCTTGCCTTAGGAGATATATCAGTGAAAATGTTGTTACTTGGGATATCTGAAATTTTCCTGCTTATGTTTTCCTCTAGGACTTTTATGGTATCATGGCTTACATTTAAGTCTTTGATCCATTTTGAGTTTATTCTGGTGTATGGCATAAGTTGGTGGTCTAGTTTCATTTTTTTGCATGTCTCTGTCCAGTTCTCCCAACACCATTTGTCAAAGAGGCTCTTTTCACTGCATTTGATGTTCTTTCCCCCTTTGTCAAATATTAGTTGACCATATGAACCTGGGTTTATTTCTGGGCTCTCTATTCTGTTCCATTGATCTATATGTCCGTTTTTATGCCAGTACCAGACTGTTTTGATTACTGTGGCGCTGTAGTATAGTTTGATATCAGCTATTGTGATTCCTCCTACTGTGTTCTTCCTCAAAATTGCTGTGGCTATTCGGGCTCTTTTTTGGTTCCATATAAATTTTTGAAGTATTTGTTCTAGGTCTGTAAAATATGTTGCTGGTATTTTAATAGGGATTGCATTGAATCTATAAATTGCTTTGGGTAGTATGGACATTTTAATGATGTTGATTCTTGCCATCCATGAGCATGGTATATGCTTCCATTTATCTGTATCTTCTTTAATTTCTTTCTTCAGTGTTATGTAGTTTTCTGAGTACAGGTCCTTTACCTCTTTGGTTAAGTTTCTTCCTAGGTATTTTATTTTCTTATTGCTATGGTAAATGGGATTTTTCTTGCAGTTTCTATCTCTGATATTTTATTGTTGGTGTATAATAATGCTTTCGATTTCTTAATACTGATTTTGTGTCCTGCTATTTTGCCGAATTCACTTATTAGATTGAGTAGTTTTTTTGTGGAGTCTATAGGGTTTTTTATGTACACTATCATGTCATCAGCAAATAATCACAGTTTTACTTCCTCTTTTCCAATTTGGATGCCTTTTATTTCTCTTTCTTGTCTGATTGCTGTGACTGGAACTTCCAAGACTATGTTGAATACGAGTGGAGAGAGTGTACATCCTTGTCTTGTTCCTGATGTCAGGGGGAAGGCTCTCAGTTTTTGCCCATTGAGTATGATGTTGGCTTCAGGTTTCTCATATATGGCCTTTATTATGTTGATGTATGCTCCCTCTATTCCCATTTTGCTGAGAGTTTTTATCATAAATGGGTGTTGTACTTTATCAAATGCTTTTTTTGCATCTTTTGATATGATGATGTGGTTTTTGTCTTTCATTTTTTTAATGTGGTGCATTACGTTTACTGATTTGCGAGTGTTAAACCATCCATGCATCCCTGGGATTAATCCCACTTGATCGTGGTGTATGATCTTTCTAATGTGTTTCTGGATCCGGTTTGCCAATATTTTGTTGAGGATTTTAGCATCTGTGTTCATCATCGTTATTGGCCTGTAGTTTTCTTTCTTTGTTGTGTCTTGACTTTGTTTTGGAATAAGGGTTACACTGGCTTCATAGAACGAGTTTGGGAGTCTTCCCTCTTCTTGTATCTTTTGGAATAGTCTGAGGAGGATAGGGGTTAGTTCTTTCCTAAATGTTTTGTAGAATTCACTTGTGAAGCCATCCAGTCCAGGGCTTTTGTGTGCTGGGAGTTTTTTGATTACTGCTTCAATTTCACTAGCTGTTATTGGTCTATTCAGACTTTCTGCTTTTTCTTGATTCAGTTTGGGAAGACTATAGGTTTTCAGGAATTTGTCCATTTCCTCTAGGTTGTCAAATTTCTTGCCGTACGGTTGTTCATAATAATTTCTTAAAATCCTTTGTATTTCTGTTGTGTTAGTTGTGATTTCTCCTCTTTTGTTTCTGATTTTATTTATTTGGGTCCTCTCTCTTTTTTTACTGATTGGCCTGGTTAAAGGCTTGTCAATATTGTTTATCTTTTCAAAGAACCAGCTCATACTTTTGAAGGCTTGTCAATTTTGTTTATCTTTTCAATGAACCAGCTCCTACTTTTGCTGATCTTTTCAATTGTTAGTTTAGACTCTATGTCATTTAATTGTGCTCTGATCTTGATGATTTCCTTCCTTCTACTTGATCTGGGCTTTGCTTGTTGTTCTTCCTCTAGTTCTTTCAGCTGTAGGGTTAAATTTTTTATTAGAGAATCTTCTAGCTTTTTTAGGTAGGCCTGTATTGCTATGAACTTTCCTCTTAGGACTGCTTTCGCTGTATCCCATAGGTATTGGGTTGTTGTGTGTTCATTATCATTAGTTTCCAGAAACCTTTTGATTTCTTCCTTGATGTCATTGTTAACCCATTCATTATTTAATAGCATGTTATTCATTCTCCATGAGTTTGAATGTCTTTGAGTTTTTTCCTTGAGGTTGATTTCCAATTTTAAGCCATTGTGATCTGAGAAGATGCTTGATATTATTTCAATTTTCTTCAGTTTGTTAAGGCTTGTTTTGTGTCCTACCATGTGGTCTATCTTTGAAAATGTTCCATGTGCACTTGAGAAGTATGCATATTTTGCTTCTTTGGGGTAAAAATTTCTATATGTATCGACTAAGTCCATTTGATCTAAAGTGTTGTTCAGTACCTCAATATCTTTGGTGTTTCTTTGCTTCGAAGATCTGTCCATTGTTGACAAAGGGGTGTTAAAGTCCCCTACTATGAGTGTGTTGCTGTCTAAATCATTCTTGGAGTCTTTCAAAATTTTCCGTATATATTTGGGTGCTCCTAAGTTGTGTGCATATATATTTATAAGGGTTATATCATCTTGATGGATTTTTCCCTTAAGTATTATTAAATGCCTTTCTTTGTCTCTTTTTATGGACTTTGCTGTGAAATCTGTTTTGTCTGATATAAGTATTGCTACCCCGGCTTTTTTTTTTCATGTCCATTTGCTTAAAATACTTTTTTCCATCCCCTCACTTTCAGTCTGTGTAGATCTTTTGTTCTAAGGTGGGTCTCTTGTAGACATCATATATGTGGGTCATTCTTTCTAATCCATTCAGCTACCCTATGTCTTTTCATTGGAGCGTTTAATCCATTTACATTTAAGGTTATTACTGATAAGTACTTATTCATTCTCATTTTTCCCCTCTGTACTCGTATTCTTCTCTGTCTCTCTCTGTTTCTTTATCTTCTTAAAGCAGACCCATTAGCATCTCTTACATTGCTGGTTTGGTGGAGATGTATTCTTTAAGCCTTCTTTTGTCTTGGAAGCTCCTTATTTCACCCTCCATTTTGAATGAGAGCTTTGCTGGGTACAGTATTCTAGGTTGTAGGCCTTTGTTTTTCATTGCTTGAAATATTTTTTGCCATTACCTTCTGTCTTGTAGTGTTTCTGCTGAGAAATCTGATGATAGCCTTATTGGAGCTCTCTTGTATGTTATTAGTTGTTTCTCTCTTGCTGCTTTTAGGATTCTCTCTTTGTCTTTGAATGTTGCCATTTTAAGTATGATGTGTCTTGAGGTGGGCTGTTGGGGTTCATCTTCATTGGGATCCTCTGTGTTTCCTGGATTTGCGTGACTCTTTCTCTCCTCATGTGAGGGAAGTTATCTGTCATTAGTTTTTCAAAGGGGTTTTCTATCCCTTGCTCTTCTTCTTCTCCTTCTGGAATTCCTATGGTACGGATATTATTACGTTTCATGTTGTCCTGCAGCTGTCTTAGGACCTCTTCAGTCTTTTTTAATTTTGTTGCATTGTCTGGGAGTTTTTGTGTACGTTGTCCTCCAGCTCACTGATATGGTCTTCTGCTTCCTCTAGCCTGCTTTTAATTCCTTCTACTGTGTTCTTCAATTCAGAGATCGTATTCTTCATGTCTGCCTGGCTCTTATTGATAGCTTCTATATCCTTTTTCATGCTAGTGTAATTCTCAGTAAGTTCCTTGTAGTTTTTCTGGAGTTCCTTGTAGTTTCCCTGGAATTCTTTGTAGTTTCCGCTGAGCTCATTTAGCTTCTCCATAATCCATGTTTTGAATTCCATATCTTATAGTTTGCTGCCCTCTATTTCATTTAGCACTCTCTCTGGGGATTCTACCTTTCCTTTTCATGGGGGCTTGTTTCTCTCTCTCCCCATTTTTGTGATTCCTATTGTTTGTTGGTGCTTCTTAGAATGATCTGCTCTTCCTGGATCTGCCTCTGGTAACATCAGATCATGTACCAGATGGTCCTAGGCAGCCTATTGGAGACTTCCAGGGATCTACTGCCTTTGTCTGTCTTCTTTAGTTGTTAATCTACTCAATCTGTGATTAGCCATCAGGCTTAAGGACCATGGGTGTGGTAGCTTAATTCCTGTAGGCAGGGCTTTTATTTCCCCTTAGTCTGATGCCACTTGGAGGGGAATGGTCTGTCTGCTGTAATGGGGCTGCATCAGCACTGGCTGGTCCTGAAAGGTGGTTAGTGTAGCTTCCACGTACTCCTCCGCCCTCTTAGATCTCCGTCTGTGTCATCCTTGATGTTATTTCTTTAATCTGTCTGGTTGTATTTCAGCTACTCTTTGGTGGATCTTTTTCTCTGGTTAGTTGATTGAGAGTCACTCTGCCCACCTTGTCTTGAGATCTTTTTTGGAGGTGCTGCTAAAACATAATCACACAATCCAGGCAAGAAACCCACACCCTCCAATATCTCCCCCAACTGCAATCTCACTATAGGCTGCAAATGAGCCTGTATTAATATACTTGTGGAGATATTGGGACTCTTATTTCATAGGAGAAACAGATAGGAGTTGTTTTAATTGAAGGAAGGGTAATTTTTGAGCTAGAAGTTGATAGAGTAATAATATTAGCAACTGTGATCAAGGTTATGTAAGACAGCAATGAACATTTACACTGTATGTTTGAAAAGGAGGAGAGGGTTACATTGTGTAGTGAGAAAGTGGAAGTGTATAGTATTAGGATTATATAATTGGTATATGCTATATGATTAGTGTGGGAGGGAGGATAGACACAACAGACATCCAGGCAGACAGACAGCCAGAAATTGAAGAGAGGGCTGAGGAGGCTGAGGAGTTTAGAAGGTAGGAAACAGATTGAGAAAGAATTTTTCAAGAATAAAAATACAGAGTAGAAAATAGCAAGACATGAAGGGAGAGAGGAAAGAGAGAGAGAAAGTAGAGAAGAGAATGGTAGGAGAGAGAACACAAGAAGAAGGGTAGGAAGAAGAGGGGGGACTGGATTAAAATTTTTTAAAAATTATATATTATTAAAATGATTAGGAGATTAAAACATGATATAAAATTGCAAGATAGAGGGAAAGAGAGAATATATAGAGAGAGGAATAAGAGATGGGAAAGCAAGAGGATGGGGGAGGGAAAGAACACGGAGGAGGGAAGGAAATCAGGAGGAAGAGGAGATATTAGGGAGGGAAAGATTGAAATTGAAGAGTTGACAAAAGATAGGATGAAGGAGAGAAATACAAGAGGGAGAGAAAGAAGTGAGGGGATGGGGTGGAAAGAGAGAAGGGTTAAGAAGGGGAGGGTGAAGGGAGAGGGGATAGATTAGAATTATAATTTGAATATTAAAAGATTAGAATATAAAGTGGAATAGGGAGAGAGAAAGAAAGAGAGGGAGAATATTTATAGGGAGAGAAGGAAAATAAGGGCAAGGGATGAAAGAAAAATGAATGTAGACTGAAGGGGGACAAAATAAAGAAAGAAATTTAATAAAATTGAAGGTGCTTAGCGCAGAGAAAGGAGAGAGAGAGGAAGGACGAGAACTTAAAATTATAAAATTAACTGAGAATAGGATGCAGGGGAGACATGCTAAGGGGAGAGAAGGGAGGCAAGAGGAAGGGAGAAAAGGAGAGAGAATAAGAAAGGACTGTAGGGGCCGTTAGAGAGAGAGTGAGAAGTAAAAGAATGAGAGAATTTTAATTCAATTCAACTTTTAGGCACAGTCTCTGGGTATTTTTGGTTTGTTTGTTTTTTGGTTTTTCCTTCCTTTTTTCCTGAGTCTGTTCCTATTCAAAATTCCATGAGTTTCAAATCTTTTCTGGTTGGTTGGATGGCTGTGGGAAGGTTCTGCTTGATTCTGGGATTGCTAGTCTTTTATTCGTGGGCCTACCGTCGCTCTGCTGTGAGCTGCATTTAGTTGTCCCCTCCTGAGGCACCCTCAGCCCTCCTCAGGCTTGTCCAGTACTCTTTCCCTCTGTTGGTCCAGCCTGTGCCTGCCAGCAATCCCCACCCTGCCTCCAGTCGTGTCTCTATTCCCAGGCTACAGCTTCTGTTCTCTTCCCTGTCTATACGCTTGCGCACCCTACCTCTCTCCCTGTCTGAAGATCTTCCCTTTGTTCTGCAGGACTCTGGCACAGTTGGTCAAAGCGCCGGGCCCAGTGGCACTTTCCTGCCCAGGGCCTCTCCCCTAGTCTGGAGCTCTGCAGCAGCTTTCCTGCGTGGGCTCTTCTCCTTGCCCCAAAACTGTCTCTATTCCGAGATACAGCTTCCACTGGCTTCCCTGTCTATAGGCCTGCATGCTCTATCTCTCTTCCCGTCCCAGCACGTCCCTTTGCTCTGCAGGATTCTATTGTGGTCGGTCAGCGCAGCGCTCTCCTACCCAGGAGTTCTCCCCCAGTCTCAAGCTCCACAGCAGCCTTTCCTTGCAGGCCCTTCTCCCTGCCCTAAAACCGTCTCCACTCCAGAACCGCCGCCTCCGCTCTCTTCCCTACTTACACAGCTTTCGTGTCCTATTTCTCTCCTAGCCCCAAACCCGCCTTTTGTTCTGTGGGATTCTAGCGCAATTGCTCAAAGCGCCGGGGGCATGCACTTTTCTCTTGCTTAGGAGCTCTCCCCCAGTCCAGAGTCCCGCAGCAGCTTTTCTGTGTGACCCGTCTCCTTGCCCCAAAACTGTTCCTTTGTTCTGTAGGGCCCTAGCACAAGTGCTGCATGTGCCCAGAGTGCCGAGCTTTCGGTCGGAGGTTGCAGCTGAGGAGGTTTCCCTCTAGACTCAGATCACACAGTTTTTCCCAGTCCTGGTTGTTCACTGTTCTCTCCCTCCTCTGGCTTTTGCGGCCAAATCCTCTCCATAACTCCCTACAAGAATTCACCCATCACTGTGCCCCAGCAGGAGTAGCCTCCAAGCAGCTCTCAGCTAGTGAGCTCTCTGGCTTGGTATTGCAGACGCACCGAATCCCGGAATGACTCAGCCTGCAGTGTGTGGTAAACCCTTCCACCCCCCTCCACGCTGCTCCCATGCCCTCCTCCCTGTTCCCGCTATCAGAGATCCACACTCACTCAGTCACTCCTCTCCGCATTCGTTCCTGGAGTCTCTCCTTAACAGGAGCAAGCTGAGAACACTTTCCCTACTTCGCGGCCATCTTCCCCTCTCCGAATGAGGTTTTCAAGCTAATCACTACCACATATTTAGTGACAAGTCCTCTTTAATGCCTAACTGTTTCTGGAAATCTATGGATGGTTTACTCATTAATCTATTTCTTATAATGTATCTCAAATTGTTTTTCCTCTGCTAATCTATACCTTTACAAATTATCCTCGATTCAAGGAAAAAAAATGTATGAGAAATGCTTTCCACTCTTCTTGCCAAACCTGTTAAGAAATATTTCATTTTTTCTTCCAAAGTTAATGTTTACCTTTTCTAATAGACATGATTTCTATTTAAAGCCTGCTATTTTAGAAGTTTTTATTTACCACTTTGAAACAATATTTTCCGGTGTTACATAAGTATTTGCCTCTATTAGTTTCACTGAATTCTGTATCAAATATGATTATGAAACAAATCACTGGAATATAATAAGAAATAAATTATTTTTAAATGATCTTAACATATACTTAGCATACCCTGCATTTTTATAGATGAGTGGAAAAATTCTACAGAAATATAAGAATGCTAGCTCTGTTTACCAAATAAAGTTTGGTAATATATTTAGAAATATTCTCCTATCCTTGGTTTCAAAGCACTCAAGAGAAAACGAACATCTGGAATTTTATTTACTCAAATGAGTTTTTAAATATATTACTCAATAGTAGCTTTTTTAAAAATGCAAATAAACTATTTCATTTCTTGATTATTCAAGCACTCTTACTACACCTTCACTTTTTCTTTTATAGAGCACCAGGTTGACCTCATATATGTGTAACAAGTGATATTCCAAAATAAAAATGTTTTTAAGCATTTTCTTAATGTAGGTTATTGGCTCCCCAACTAGACCCAGAGAAAATGAGGTAGAATACTTGTAAATATGCCCTTTCTCATTTTCCTCTTCACACCTCTTTCCTGCCAAAATCTTGTTTTCACTGTTGTATTTTGTTACTGATGTTCACTTTGTGTGGGCCCTCTCTGATAAGAAAACTGATACATATCTTCATTGATTTACACTTACTCCGATCCTAGACTCGGAGATTTGGAGGGCCAGTGATTTCTTCTGTCTCCGTCTTCCTTTCTTTCCTCCCCAGATCTGAGATTATTGGATGGACATACAATAGAACCCTGATGCCTCACGACTGGGGAATGGAACAAATGCTTTCCTCTCAGTGGCTTCCTCTAGGTACATCTATACCCATAATCCAGATTTTATGGCTGAATTGACAAACCAGTCAGTGAATAATTTGTTCTTTTTAGTGAAGTAATTAGGCACAGCTAAAATGGTAAGCCACAGTCCTGAACTGAGAGGGGTAAATGGTGATTTGAATAAGAATACCCTAAATTATTTACAAAAAAAAATGTAGTGTGGTGTTATGGTCAGTATTCATCCTAGAAAATATAAACCTGATATCATCTGACTCAGTCATTGCACAGATAGGGTGTTAAATGGATGATATTCCTGCTTTTAATTTATTACTCAGGTCTACTGTATGAGTGAAAGTTTAAATAGAATATCTTCTAAAGTGTGATTGCGTTGACCTAATTCAAATTTAGGAAAAATAATTATTTTAAGAAAGTGGTACATTTGAAATTGAAAACAAACAAAACCCTAAATATTATTATTTTAGCTTAAAACTCTGTCATTACCCCTTCTCTTTGGACTATCACAGAGAACAATGCATTCTCTCATTGCTACAGCGCCTTCTGTTCTGCAGTTCTAGAACATTTAATGAATACAGTTAAAATTCGCAACAGAGCAATAGATTTCCTAAAGGAATTATTGTAGACAAATGGAAGCAAAACAAATCAGCTTAAAGTTTTGATAAAAAAATCAACCATGAAGGCTTTCTTCATTTTGTTTCATAACAACTTCCAAATCAGAAGCCATGTGACTTCACATGTAACTGAGTTAAGATTTGGCTGGTAATAACAATAGCCATAGCAACAGCCTATCTTCATATAATGTGTTAATTTTAGGCACTATAAACTCAGCATATATTACCTTCTTCAGTCTTCACAATGATCCTATGAGGAAGTGTGTTAATTTCCTTGTGTTGCTATAACAAATTTCTACACTTTTGGAGGTTTAAAACCAAAAAAATTTATTTTCTCACAATTTTAGAGGCTAGAATCCCAAAATCCAGCAAAGACATATTACTCTTGGGTTCTTGTGGATAATCTATTTTTTGGCTCTTCCAGCTTCTTCTGGTGGCTCTTGGCATTACTTGACTTATGAATACATTGTTCCAATCCCTGTTTACATGGTCACATTAACTCCTCTTCTGTCTGTATCTCATATCTTTGTCTTTTATAAGGATACATGTCACTAGATTTAGGGCTCACCTGTATATTCCTGGATGACTTTCTCATCTCAAGATCTTTAGCTTAATTATATCTGCAAAGAATCTTTTCCAAATTAAAGTAATTAACAAGTTCCAAGGATTAGTACATGGAGGTATTTTTTTGGAGGACACCATTCAACCCATTACAGGTAGATATTATTACTGCATTAATTTTACAAATGAAGAAAATGAAACACACTAGCTAACATTTGCTGGACTATGTGTTATACATTATACTGTTTTATATATGCTGTGTTATTTAAATTAATAAACATTCCATGAGTAGGTAATAATTATTATTAGTGGCATTTTACAGATAACAGAACAAGGACTGAAAGAATTTGCTCAACATCACACAGTTTATAGATGTCAAAGCCAGGATTCAAATGCAGAACTGTGTAATTTCAGAGCCTGAACACTGAAACACTAAGAAATTCTATTCCTCTAACTTTCACCACTTAGGAGGATCAAAGGTGGTGGAGATTTTACAGTGTTGAGATAAAATATTAGACTTTAAATTTCTACTCTTATACTCACTTGCAAGCACCATGATCTTTTAGAATTAGTTTCCTTATGCATAAAAGAGAAAGAGTAATTATAATAATTTATGTATCTTACAAGTTGCCCCTTTTAGCCCTATGGATGCTAAAACATTTTACCAATGTTACTGAGGAATTACTTAAGTACAATAGACTGCATTCATTTAGATTGAATACATTGTTCAATTCAATGTGTTTTGAAAGTTGTATGAACCTGTGAAAAAACTACCAAAATGAAGACACAAAAAAAGTTCATTACTCAAAAAAAATGGTTTGTGTCCCTCTAAAACTTATCCCTTTCTCCATTCTTGGCTCCCGGGAACTACCTACTCATCATTTTCCCATTTTGTAAAAATGCAATCATGCACTCTTTACTCTTCTGTATCTGGCTTTTTTCTCTCAGCATAAAGTTTTAAAAGCTTATCCATGTTGTTGCATGCATCAAAAATTCATTCTCTTTCATTGTTAACTAGTATTCTATTGTATGGACATAACATATCTTGTTGATACATTCACTTGTTTATGGAACTTTGTGGGTAATTCCAGTTGTTAGCTAATATAAGTAAAAGTAAGTATAAATATCATTTACCAGTTTTATTAAAAAATTATGTTTTCACCTCATTTGGGTAAATATCTAGGCATGAAATGTTGAGGCCATATGAAAGACATAATTTTAAATGTTTAAGTAACTGCCAAACAGTTTTCCAAATCGATTACACTAACTTACATTCTAACTTACATCGTTGAATTAGGTGCTTCTGGGGAGCAAGAATAGATAAGAATATATTATAAGAGTCCATGTAGAAGATGTTAAAAACCACAGATGTAGTAACTTCAAAGACTGGAGCATTTGTCTTTAAAAACAAGCATTTAAAAAAAAAAAAACTTATGTATTTTTATTGTTTTTCAATTACAGTTGTCCAGTTTTCCCCCCAGCACTCCCCTGATTCAGCCCACCCCTTCTCTCACAGTCATTCTCCACCCCGTTTTCCATGTCCATGTGTCATTTATACATGTTCTTTGACTAGACCCTTCCCCTACTTATCCCCCTTCAACCCCCCCACCCCCCGATAACTGTTATTCTGTTCCTTGTTCAATTTTGTTCATTTGTTTGTGTTGTTCATTAGTCTCCTGTATCAGGTGATATCATATGGTATTTTTCTTTCATTGCCTGGCTTATTTCGCTAAGCATGATTCTCTGGTTGCATCCATGTTGTCGCAAATGATAGGAGTTCTTTCTTTCTGCTGCATAGTATTCCATTGTGTAAATGTACCACAGTTTTTTTTTAATTTTATTTTTTGGTTATTCAATTACAGTTGTCCCATTTTTCCCCCATTGCTCCCCCCTCCCAGCCCATCCCTTCTCCCACAATCATATCCCTCCCCATTGTCCATGTCCATGAGTCATTCATATACGTTCTTTGACTAGACACTTCCCTTACTTATCCCCCTTCTCTCCCTCCCCCCTCCCCCTTACTGACTATTATTCTAGTCTTTGCCTATTTAGTTCATTTGTTTGTGTTGCTCTTTAGTTTCCTATATTAGGTGATATCATATGGTATTTTGTTTTCTTTGCCAGGCTTATTTCACTAAGCATAATTCTCTCTAGTTCCATCCATGTTGTGGCAAATGGCAGGAGTTCCTTTTTTATTTCTCTTTATTTCTGCTACATAGTATTGCATTGTGTAGATGTACCACAGTTTTTTGATCCACTCATCTACAGATGGGCACTTAGGCTGTTTCCAGCTCTTAGCTATTGTAAACAGGGCTGCTATGAACATAGGGGTGCATACGTTTTTTTGAATTAGGGTTTTAGGATTTTTCAGGTATAATCCTAGCAGTGGAATCACTGGTTGAAATGGCAGTTCCATTTTTAGTTTTTTGAGGTAATTCCATACTGTTTTGCATAGTGGCTGCACCAGTCTGCATTCCCACCAACAGTGCAGTAGGGTTTGTGTTTCTCCACATCCTTGCCAGCATTTGTTGTTTGTTCATTTGTTGATGATGGCCATTCTGACAGGTGTAAGGTGGTATCTCATTGTGGTTTTTACTTGCATCTCTCTGATGGCCAATGTTGTTGAGCATTTTTTCATGTGCCTATGGACCTTCTGTATGTCCTCTTCGGAGAAGTGTTTGTTCAGGTCATTTGCCCATTTTTTAATTGAGTTGTTTGTTTTCTTGATGTTGAGTTGTATAAGCTCTTTATATATTTTGGAGATCAGTCCCCTGTCTGTGATATCATTGGCGAATATGTTTTCCCATATGGTTGGTTTCCTTTTCATCTTGCTGATGTTTTCTTTTGATGAGCAGAAACTTTTTAGATTGATGTGGTCCCATTTGTTTATTTTTTCGTTTCTTTCTCTTGCCTTGGGAGATGTATCAGTGAAGATATTGTTACGTGTGATATGTGAAATTTTCCTGCCTATGTTTTCCTCTAGGACTTTTATGGTGTCACGGCTTACATTTAAGTCTTTGATCCATCTTGAGTTTATTCTCATGTGTGCTGTAAGTTGGTGGTCTACTTTCATTTTTTTGCACGTCCCTGTCCAGTTCTCCCAGCACCATTTGTTAAAGAGGCTCTTCTCACTCCATTTTATGTTCCTTCCTCCTTTATCAAATATTAGTTGACCATAGAGGCCTGGGTTTATTACTGGGCTTTCAATTCTGTTCCACTGATCTATATGTCTGTTCTTATGCCAGTACCAGACTGTTTTGATCACAGTGGCTTTGTAGTATTGTTTGATGTCTGGTATCGTGATTACTCCTGCTGTGTTCTTCTGTTTCAAGATTTCTTTTGCTATTCGGGGTCTTTTTTGGTTCCATATGAATTTTTGGAGGATTTGTTCTAGGTCAGTGAAATATGTCATTGGTATTTTAATAGGAATTGCATTGAATCTGTAAATTGCTTTGGGTAGTATGGCCATTTTGATGATGTTGATTCTTCCCATCCAAGAACATGGTATTTGATTCCATTTATTTGTATCTTCCTTAATTTCTTTCTTCAATGTTGCATAATTTTAAGTGTACAGGTCTTTTATCTCTTGGGTTAAGTTTATTCCTAGGTACTTTATTTTTCTTGTTGCTATAGTAAATGGTATTTTCTTTTTTGCTTCTGTCTCTGATATTTTATTGTTGGTGTACAGAAATGCCTTAGATTTCTGTATATTTATTTTGTACCCTGCTATATTGCCAAATTCACTTATTATATCAAGTAGTCTTTTAGTGGAATTTATAGGGTTTTCTAGGTATACTATCATGTCGTCTGCAAATAGTGATAGTTTTATTTCTTCTTTGCCAATTTGGATGCCTTTTATTTCTTTTTCTTGTCTGGTTGCTGTGGCTAAGACTTCCAACACTATGTTGAATAGAAGTGGGGAGAGTGGACAGCGTTGTCTAGTTCCTGATTTCAAGGGGAATGCTTTCAGTTTTTGTCCATTGAGTATGATGTTGGCTTCAGACTGCTCATATATAGCCTTAATGATGTTAAGGTATGCTCCCTCTATTCCCATTTTGCTGAGTGTTTTCAACATAAATGGGTGTTGTACCTTATCAAATGCTTTTTCTGCGTCTATAGATATGATTATGTGATTTTTGTCTTTCATTTTGTTTAGGTGATGTATTATATTTATTGATTTTGGAATATTAAACCATCCTTGCATCGCTGGGATGAATCCCATTTGATCATGGTGTATGATCTTTTTGATGTATTGTTGGATCCTGTTTGACAAAATTTTATTGAGGATTTTAATGCATCTATGTTCATCAGTGATATCGGCCTGTAGTTTTCTTTCTTTATTGTGTCTTGACCTGGTTTTGGGATTAGGGTAATACTGGCTTCATAGAAAGAGTTTGGGATTTTTCCCTCTTCTTGGATTTTTTGGAATAGTTTGAGGAGGGTAGGAGTTAGTTCTTCCCTAAATGTTTTGTAAAATTCGCCTGTGAAGCCTTCCGGTCCAGGGCTTTTGTGTGCAGGGAGATTTCTGATTACTGTTTCAATTTCCTTCTTTGTTATTGTTCTGTTGAGACTTTCTGCTTCTTCTTGATTCAGTTTTGGAAGGTTATATGTTTCTAGAAATCTGTCCATTTCTACTAGGTTGTCAAATTTCTTGCCATATAGTTGTTTGTAGTAATTTCTTATAATTGTTTGTATTTCTGAGGTATTAGTCGTGATTTCTCCTCTTTCATTTCTGATTTTGTTTATTTGGGTCTTCTCTCTTTTTTTCTTAATGAACGTGGCTAAAGGCTTGTCAATTTTGTTTATTTTTTCAAAGAGCCAGCTCCTGGTTTTGTTGATTTTTTGGATTGTTCGTTTAGTTTCTATGTCGTTTAATTCTGCTTTGATCTTGATGATTTCCTTTCTTCTTTTTGCCCTAGGCTTTGTTTGTTGTTGCTGTTCTAGTTCTTGTAGCTTTAGGGTTAGATTTTTTATTTGAGATTCTTCTATCCTTTTCAGATATGCCTGTATTGCTATGAACTTCCCTCTTAGGATTGCTTTTTCTTTGTCCCATAGGTTTTGGGCTGTTGTGTGTTCATTGTCATTAGTTTCTAGAAATTTCTTGATTTCCTCTTTGATGTCATTGTGAACCCATTCATTATTTAAGAGCGTGTTATTCATTCTCCATGAGTTCGGGTGTCTTTGATTTTTTTCCCTGAGGTTGATTTTTAGTTTCAAGGCATTTTGGTCTGAAAAGAGGCTTGATATAATTTCAATTTTCTTGAATTTGTTGAGACTTGTTTTGTGTCCTATCATGTGGTCTATCTTTGAAAATGTCCCATGTGCCTTTGAAAAGAATGTATATTTTGCATATTTGGGGTGAAAAGTTCTATATATATCAGTAAAGTCCATGTGGTTCAGTGTGTTGTTCAATGCCTGTATATCCTTGGTGTTTCTTTGCTTGGATGATCTGTCTATTGTTGATAATGGAGTGTTGAAGTCTCCTACTATGAGTGTGTTGTTGTTGATATCCTTTTTGTGGTCTTCTAGTATTTGCTTTATGTATTTGGGTGCTCCTATGTTGGGTGCATATATGTTTATCAAAGTCATATCTTCTTGATGGATTGTTCCTTTAAGTATTATGAAATGTCCTTCCTTGTCTCTTTTTATTGTCCTTGCTTTGAAATTCGTCTTGTCTGATATGAGGACTGCTACCCCAGCTTTTTTTTCAGGTCCATTTGCTTGAAATATTTTGTTATATCCCTTTACTTTCAGTCTATGTAAATCTTTTGTTTTGAGGTGTGTTTCTTGTAGACAGCAAATATGTGGGTCATGTTTTCTTATCCATTCCATTACCCTATGTCTTTTAATGGGAGCATTTAATCCATTTACATTTAACGTTATTATTGACATGTATTTATTCATTTCCCTTTTGTTTCTCTGTTCCTCTACTCTTTTTTTGTTTTTTCTCTTCCTTTTTCTTAGAATATTCCGTTTAGCATCTCTTGCAATGCTGGTTTTGTGGAGATGTATTCTTTTAGTCTTCCTTTGTCTGAGAAACTCCTTATTTCACCTTCTATTTTGAATGAGAGCCTTGCTGGGTAGAGTATTCTTGGATGTAGGCCTTTTTTTTTTCATTGCTTGAAATATTTTTGACCATTCCCTTCTGGCTTGTAATGTTTCTGTTGAGAAATCGGTCGATAGCCTTATCGGAGATCCCTTGTATGTTATTTGCTGTTTTTCTCTTGCTGCTTTTAGGATTCTCTCTTTGTCTTGGAATGTTGCCATTTTAAGTATGATGTGCCTTGGAGTGGGTTTTTGGGGGTTCCTCTTTATTGGAACTCTCAGTGCTTCTTGGACTTGCATAACTTTTTCTCTCATCAGCTTTGGAAAATTTTCTGTCACTATTTCTCCTATCAGTTTTTCAATTCCATGCTCCTTTTCCTCTCCCTTTCTTATTCCGATGATCCTGATATTATTTTTTTTAATGCTATCCTGTAATTCCCTTACATCTTGTTCATATTTTTTCAATCTTTTTTCATTTTGCTGTATCATTTGAGAATTATTACCTACATTATCCTCTAACTCACTAATCTTATCCTCTGCTTCGTTTAGTCTGCTTTTGACTGATTCTACTGTGTTCTTCAGTTCAGAGATTGCATTCTTCATTTCTTCCTGGTTCTTGTTGATAGTTTCTATGCCTTTTTTTATGCTGGTGTAGTTCTCTGCAAGTTCCCTGTAATTTTCTTGGAGCTGTTGGTAACTTCCTTGGAGGTTGTCATAGTTGTTTTTGAGGTTTTCGAGCATATTGAGCTTCTTCACCACCATAGTTTTGAATTCCATGTCTGACATTTGGGCTATGTCTATTCCATCTACCTCTTTTTCTGGGGATTCCTCTCTTCTTTTCATTGAGAGGTTGTTTCTGCGTCTTACCATGTTGGATTCTTCTTGTTTGTTTTTGTTATTTGGATTTGTCTGCTTTGCATTCCCACCTTTGTGGTATGTAATTTTTTATGGTAGATCTGGGGGTTTCAGTGGTGCAGTCTCTTTGATTTCCTGAGCCTGATGTTCTTGGGGTACCTTTTATATCGTTTGTTTATGCTGTTTGGTTATATTTCATATTTTTCTGTTAGTATATTCATTCTGGCTTGTTGATTGAGTGTCACTCTATCCACTTTATCTTGAATTCTTTTGTGGAGATGTACGTTTTAGCCTTGGTGTGTCACCTTCTTTTTCTGCGTCCACAGCTGGTCTAGTGTAGTGGTTCAGAGGTTCTTGTTTCTTGCAGCAATGGTGTGCGCCCGCGGTTGCAGCAATGGTGCACCCCTGCGGTTTCCGGCATCGCACGCTCCCTTGCTGCCCACTGGAGCCAGTTGAGGTGTCCTTGCGCACGAGCCCCTGCATGGGCGGGGCTGCCGAGAGCTTGCCCCTTGATTAGTGCCTATTGTTGCCAGGCAGAGGTGGTTCTGTGTTCCCGCCGAGGTGTCCCTGCACGCGTCCCTGCACGCGCATGAGCTGCTGGAGAACTTGCCCCACGATTGGCGCCTATTGTCCCCGGGCTGAGGTGTTTTTGCGCTCGCGTGCCCGTGCCCTTAGTCCCGCTGAGCCGATCTCCAGGAGTTTGTCTCTCACCTCTTAGGGCGGGGCCGCAGACACTTGTGCTCAGTGGAAGTGAACATCTGTGAGTCGCTGCCGCCTGCTGTTCCGGCGCCGCAGCGGACTGCCTTCCCTCACCCATCTGGGCTGGCATGAACAGAGCCTGAGCTAGTGGTCTGCTTTTCGGCCTAGGGCCCGGCGCCCATGGGAGCTGTCTAGGGGTATCTGCGCATGGTCCTCTGCATGTTCAGTGGGCCCTCCCTGTGCCTGTTGGGGCACTGATCTTATGTCCATTGGGGAGTGTCCGAGGGACGCCTGGACTCACAGCCCCACGCACCTGGGCCAGTGAGTGAGAACACTTCCCTCTGCATGCCCCTGTGACCCAAGGGTAGGGTTGGGGAGTGGATGAGCGCACCACTGTGCCTGCTCTCCTCAAGAATGGCCTACCACCCCCAAACTTTCCTCCCTTCTCCACCGTCCACTACAGAAAAATATAAAGGAGAATTATGTTCTCACTTGCTCTGCAGCACGCTGTCTCCTGTCCTTCAGCGCCAATGCCACTTGGTTGAGTCCCCTCTCTGCCAGCGGGCAGATATCCGCTCTCCTCCCAACTCCTCTCCTGGGTAGCCTGTGGTCGCCAAAAAGCCTTTGTGTACTTCCATGTACCACAGTTTTTTAATCCACTCATTTACACATAAGCACTTAGGCTGTTTCCAGCACTTAGCTATGGTAAACAGCGGTGTTATGAACATAGGGGTGCATAATTTCTTTTGAATTGGGATTTCAGGATTTTTCAGGTGTAATCCTAGTAGTGGAAAGGTTGGTTCAAAAGGCAATTCCATTTTTAGTTTTTTGAGGTAATTCCATACTGTTTTTCATAGTGGCTGCACCAGTCTGCATTCCCACCAACAGAGCAGTAGTGTTCTCACTTCTGCACATCCTCACCAGCACTTGTTGTTTATTGATATGTTGATGATGGCCATTCTGACTGGTGTAAAGTGGTATCTCATTGTGGTTTTTATTTGCATCTCTCTGATGGCTAGTGATGTTGAGCATTTTTTCATATGTCTATGGACCCTCTCTGTATCCTCCTTGCAGAAGTGTTTGTTCAGGTCCTTTGCCCATTTTTAATTGGGCTCCATGTCTTCTTGGTGTTTAAATGTGTAAGTTCTTTTATATTTTGGAGATCAATCCCTTATCTGAGGTATCATTGGCAAATATGTTTTCCAAAGTCGTTGGTTTCCTTTTTTCTTGCTGATGTTTTCTTTTGCTGAGCAGAAACTCTTTAGTTTAACCTATTCCAATTTGTTTATTCTTTCCTTCATTACCCTTGCTTAGGAGATGTATCAGTGAAAATATTGCTATGTGGGATATATAGAATTCTCCTGCCTATGTTTTCCTCTAGTACTTCTATGGTGTCACAGCTTACATTTAAGTCTTTGATCCATCTTGAGTTTATTCTCCTCTGTGGTGTAAGTTGGTGGTCTAGTTTCATTCTTTTTTCCACATCTCTGTCCAGTTCTCCCAACACTATTTGTTGAAGAGGCTCTTCTCACTCATTTTTATGCTCCTTCCCACTTTGTCAAATCTTAGTTGACCATACAGACCTGGGTCTATTTCTGGACACTCTATTCTGTTCCATTGATCTATATGTCTGTTCTCATTCCAGTACCAGACTGTTTTTACCACAGTGGCTTTGTAGTATAGTTTAATGTCAAGTATCATGATTCCTCCTGCTGCGTTCTTTTGTTTCAAGATTGCTTTGGCAATGCAGAGTCTTTTTGGTTCCATATGAGTTTTTGAAGTATTTGGTCTAGGTCTGTGAAATATGTCATTGGTATTTTAATAGGATTGTGTTGAATCTATAAATTGCTTTGGGTAGTATGGACATTTTAATGATATCGACTCTTCCCATCCATGAACCTGGTATATGCTTCCATTTATTTGTATCTTCCTTAATTTCTTTCTTCAGTGTTATGTAGTTTTCTGAGTACAGGTCTTTTCCCTCTTTGTTTAAGTTTATTTCTAGGCATTTTATTTTTCTTGTTGCGAGAGTAAATGGGATTTTTTTCTTAGTTTCTATCTCTGATATTTTATTGTTGGTGTACAGAAATGCATTTGATTTCTGTATATTTATTTTGCACCCTGCTATTTTGTCAAATCCACTTATGATATTGAGTTTTTTAGTGGAGTCTATATGGATTTTTATGTACAGTATCATGTCATCTAAAAATACTGACAGTTTCATATTCTATTTTCAAATTGGATGCCTTTTTTTGCTCTTTCTTATCAGATTGTTGTGGCTAGAACTTCCAAGACTATGATGAATAGGAGTGGAGAGAGTGGACATCCTTGTCTTTTTCCTAATCTCAAGGGGAATGCTTTCAGTTTTTGTCCTTTGAGTATGTTGGCTTCAGGATTTTTATATATAGCCTTAATTAGGTTGAGGTATACTCTGTCCATTTCCATTTTGCTGAGTGTTTTCATCATAAATGAATATTGTACCTTATCAAATGCTTTTTCTACATTAATTGATATGATCATGTGATTTTCGTCTTTCATTTTGTTTAGGTGATGGATTATATTTATTGATTTGCGAATATTAAAAAACCCTTGTATCCCAGGGGTGAATCCCATTTGATTGTGGTGTATGATCTTTTTAATGTATTGTTGGATCCAGTTTGCCAATAATTTGTATTTTCACAACATCATCAGTGATATTGGCCTGTAGTTTTCTTTCTTTGTGGTGTCTTGACCTGATTTTGGAATTAGGGCAATACTGGCTTCTTAGAAAGAGTTTGGGAGTCTTCCCTTTTTTTTTTTTTTTTGGATTTTTGGGAATAGTTTGAGAAGTGTAGGCATTAGTTCTTCCCTAAATGTTTTGTAAAATTCACCTGTCAAGCCATCCATCCAGGGCTTTTGTGTGCCAGGAGTTTTTCATTACTTTTTCAATTTCACTCTTTGTTATTGGCCTGTTCGGTCTTTCTATTTCTTAATTCAGTTTTGGAAGATTATATGTTTCTAGATTTTTTTCCATTTCATGTAGATTGTGAAGTTTCTTGCCATACAGTTGTTTGTTGTAATTTCAACCAATCCTTTGTGTTTCTGTGATATCGGTCATGATTTTTCCTCTTTTGTTTCTGATTTTGTTGTTTGGGGGTCGTCCTCTCTCTTTTTTTCTGGATGAGATGACTAAAAGCTCGTTGGTTTAGTTTATTTTTTCAAAGAACCAGCTCCGACTTTTGTTGATCTTTAGAATTGTTTGTTAAGTCTCTATGTCATTTAATTCTGCTCTGATCTTGATGATTTCCTTCCTTCTACTCTCCCTGGGCTTTGCTTCTTGTTGTTGTACTAGTTCTTGTAGCTGTAGGGTTAGATTTTTTATTTGAGATTCTTCTATCCTTTTCAGGTAGGCTTGTATTGCTATAAACTTTCCACTCAGTACTGCTTTTGCTGTGTCCCTTAAGTTTTGGGCTGTTTTGTGTTCCTAATCATTAGTTTTCAGAAACTTCTGGATTTCTTCCTTGATGTCGTTTTTAACCAATTCACTAATATCATGTTATTCATTCTCTATTGAGTTTGAATGTCTTTGAGTATTTTCCTTGAGGTTGATTTCCAGTTTCAAGACATTGTGGTCAAAAAGATGATTGATATAATTTTAATTTTCCTGAATTTGTTGAGGCTTGTTTTGTGTCCTACCATGTGGTTTATCTTTAAAAATTTCCCATGTGTTTTCGAAAAGAATGTATATTTTGTTTCTTTGGGGTGAAAAGTTTTATATATATTAATTAAGTCCATTTGATCTATGGTGTTGTTTAATACCTCAATATTCTTGGTGTTTCTTTGCTTCTAAGATATGTTCTTTTCTGATAATGGGGTGTTAAAGTCTCCTACTATGAGTGTGTTGCTGTTAATATTCTTCTTGTAGTCTTCTAGTATTTTCCTTATATATTTGGGTGCTCCTATATTTGGTGCAAATATGATTACCAGGGTTATATCTTCTTATGGACTGTTCCCTTCAGTATTAGGAAATGCCCTAAATGTCTCTTTTTTTAGCCTTTGCTCTGAAATCCGTTTTGTCTGATGTAAGTATTGCTACCCCAGTTTTTTTTTTTTTTTATGTGCATTTGCTTGGAATACTTTTATCCATCCCTTCACTTTAAGTCTGTGTAAATCTTTTTGTTGAGGTGTGTCTCTTGTAGACAGTATATATATGGGTCTGTTTTCATATCCATTCTGCTACCCTATGTCTTTTGATTGGAGCATTTAATACTTTTACATTTAAGGTTATTATTGACAGATATTTATTCATTTAACTTTGTACCTGTGTTCCTCTCCCTCTCTCTCTCTCTCTCTCTTTTTTTCTTCTTCAAGAATTCTCTTTAGCATCTCTTTTAATGCTGGTTTGGTGGAGATTTATTCTTTAAGTCTTCCCTTGTCTGCAAAACTTCTTATTTCACCTTCCATTATGAAAGATACCCTTGCTGGGTAGAGTTCTTGGTTGTAGCCTTTTGTTTTTCATTGTTTGAAATATTTTTTGCCAACCACTTCTGGCTTGTAGTGTTTCTGTTGAGAAATCAGTTGATAGCCTTATCGGAGCTCCGTTGTATGTTATTTGCTGTTTTTCTCTTGCTGCTTTTAGTATTTTCTCTTTGTCTTTGAATGTTGCCATTTTAATTATGATGTTCCTTGATGTTGTATTAAATGTGAGATGACCGAGGAGACTGAGATAATTCCAGCAGGCAGAATGTGGACAAACAGGGGGCTGCTGCACGCTCAGGCAAGTCAGCACTGAGCAGAGCAAGCACCGTCCTTTTATTGAAATCTGAGGGTGGCAATTACAGGATACACACCATATTGCATAAAGAGAAAACAGGGTGCCAGGGTTCAAACATTAACTACTTTAAGTACAAAACAAAATTATAAGTCCTTAAGGCTAAGCTTCAAACAAGATGATAAAACAAGAGAGTAATGGAGTACTCAGCAAAGTCTCTTTGTTCTCAGGATACCATAGCTCAGTGGCCTGGAACAGCTTGCAGCTACCGGCGTTAGCAAGTCTAGCTTGCTTATCTGAGTCACAGGACACATGGATGGAGGGACATAAAGAAATGCCCCTACCCAGAGACTTTTCACCAACACTTGAAGTGCGCCTTTTTGGTTTCATCTTCATTGGTTCCTTCTGTGCTTTCTGGACTTGCATGAATTTTTCTCTCCTCGAGTTAGGAAAATTTTCTGTCATTTCTTTTTCAATTAGGTTTTCTGTCCCATGCTCCTCTTCTTCACCTTCTTGTATCCCTATGATTCGAACATTTTTTCATTTCATGTTGTCCAGCAATTCTCTTACACCCTTTTCATTCTTTTTCATTTTGTTGTATTGTCTGGGAATTTTTTTCTATGTTGTCCTCTTACTCACTGATCTCATCCTCTGCTTCATTTAGTCTTCTTTTGATTGACTCTACTGTATTCTTCAGGTCAGAAATTGTATTTTTCACTTCTTCCTGGTTCTTAGTGATAATTTCTATGTCCGTTTTTATGCTGGTGTAGTTCTCCATAAGTTCCTTGTAGCTTCCTTGGAGTTCTTTGTAGTTTTCCTGGAGTTCTTTGTAATTCCCTTGGAGTTAGTTGTAGTTTTCTTTGAGTTTGTCTAGTTTGTTGAGCTTCCTTATAATCTTTCTTTTCAATTCCATGTCTGATAGTTGGCTTATGTCTATTCTATCTATCTCTCTTTCTGGGGATTCCTCTTTTCCTTTCATTGGGAGGTTGTTTCCTTGTCTCTCCATGTTGGATGCTTCTTGTTTGTTTTTGTTTCTTACATTTGTCTGCTTTGATTTCCCTCCATTGTGGTATGAGATTCTGTATAGGAGACCTGTGGATTCAGTGGTGCAATCTATTTGATCTCCTGAGCCTGATGCCCTTTATGTCATTTGTTTAAGCTAGCTCAATGTACTTCTGTTACTCTTTGGTGGAACCTTCCCTCTGACTAGTTGATTGAGAGTCACTATGCCCACCATGGCTTGAGTTATTTTGTAGAGATGCTGTTAAAATATAAACACACGACCCTGGCAAGAAAGCAAGACCCTCCAAAATATCCCCCACCCACAATCACATTATCAGCAGCAAATGAGCCAGTATTAATATAAAGGTAAAGAAATTAAGACTATTATACTATAGGAGAAACAGATAAGAGTTGTTTTAAATGAAAAAAAGATGATTTTTGAGAGGGAAGATGACAGAATAATAATAATAGCAAGTAGGGTCAAGGCTATGTGAGACAGTAAGTAATATTTATATTGTTGAAAAAGGGAGGAAAGAATGCAGAATGAAGTGAAAAAGTGGAAGTTTATAGTATTAGGTTTATATAGCAGTTATATGCTATATGTTTAGTGTTATAGGGAGGATAAACAAAACAGACAAACAAAAAAATTATAGAATAAGAATAGGAGGTACAGAAGGTAGGGAACAGATTAAAGTAAGAGTTTTTACCCAGAACAATCTTTGAGTGCTATCTTCTTTTTCTGGATTCACCCCTGGTGAAAATTCCATGGGTTTCAAATCTTTTCTGGCTGGCTGACTGTGAAGAGATCTAGCTTGATTCTGGGGTTGCTATTCTCTTACTCGTTGGCTTGCCACCACTCTGCTGTGAGCCACTCTCAGTTGAGTCTTCTCCCTGCTGGTCCTGCAGCACCCTCAGACCTCCTCAGACTTGTCTCACAAGGCTGTTTTGCTGATGGGCCAGCACACACATGCCAATAGTCTCTGCCCAACCTCAAGTCCTGTCTCTGCTCCTCCAAAAAAGTCTCTGTGTTGCCTCCAAGCTGAAGCACCATCCTGCATCCCTGCCTGTACGCCTGCATGTGCTACTTGCCTGCCTGGGGTCCCTACTGAGTCTGCAGATCCAACACAGCATTCCCATATGGTCCACTCTCCCTGGCTCAGTTCTGCTTCTTTGTTTGGTGGAGCCTTGTTGCGAGCGCCAAGGTGCAGAGTTGTCAGCCCAGGGTTGCCAGCCAAGGGAGTCCCCACCTAGACTCAGTTCATACAATTTCTCACAGTCTGGGTTGTTCACTATCTTCCCATGCCTCCAGCTGTTTCAAAAAAACTTTCTCGCTGACTCCCTCCAGGACTTTGCTGGTCAGTGTACCTATGGCAGGGGGAAGCTTCTAAGCAGATCCCAGCTAATGAACTGGTCATAAGCTGCTTCTTTTTGGTGTGGTGCAGGAGAGGCACCAGGCTGGCTGGCCCAATGACTCTGCTCGGAGAGCATGGGCCAATCTTTCTGCTCTCTTTCACATGACTCCCACACTCCCTTCCCTGTTCACGCTATATGAAATCCACACTCACTCACTCCTCTCCGTGTTTGTACCGCAAGTCCTTTGGCAATGGGAGCAAGCAGATGACACTGCTATCCATCCACTGCCATTTTTTCTTCTAGAACTAGCTTTCTTGAAGGAAAATAAATATCAGACCTAATTATTTATTGTTTATTGAATATATGTAGTGAGGAATTAGTCAAGAATAACTCCTAGTGTGCCAATAAAGTTATTGGTCTCAACTTAAACTTAAATTGCATTATATTTGGTTTTAAGAGAAGCTCTGATTTTCTGGTGGGCAGATAACTCAACAGGATTCTATTGTGTTAGAGATACCGGCACCTCTTGGGAGTTAGAAGTCATAAGAGAAGTGTATAGCATTCAGATTCACAGACTTTATTCACTAACATAGCTTTAGGTATGAGAGGGAGGAATAAAGTATATTTTCTGTTTCTCATATTTGTCTGTGGCTTTTTTTCTTCAGTCTATTCTATAACTTTTAGGGAGATAGATCATTTAAGTGAAAACACCACAAACTCTATTGAGTATTGAGTGCCATTGCCATTTGGTGCCTCTTATTCTTTCTCATTTCATTTTTGCTTCTGTTTCTCTTTCTCTACCTTCTTTTGAGTTAATATTTTTATTTTTTATTTTAATTCTTCTCTCTTTCAGCTATATCTGTATACATTTTTAGTGGTTGTTCTAGGAATTATATTATGCATCAAGTTATCACAGTCTATGTGACATTAATATTTCTCTACTTTGAATAAAATGTAAGAAACTTGTAATAGCATAGTCTTATTTACCTTTTGCCCTTTGTACTTATTTACCTATTTACCTTTGCCCTTTGTGTGTAACCTCACAATATAAGGTATAATTGCTTTAAGTAGTCATATAATGTTTATAATGGGAGAGGAAAATATGCAGTGGTAGGAAAAATAGGTTTACAGTTATTCATGTGGAAAATAATAACAATAATAAATATTAATACAAGAATAAACTTTATATTTCATGTACTTATAACAGTAAACATAGCTTGCCCATGCCTCTGTGTGTGTGTTCTGTGTGTGTGTGGTGTGTGTGTGCATGTACATCCATATATCTTTGCCAGAGCTCTGAACTATACTTTTCTTAAAGAGAGTACAGGAGACATAATGGAAAGCAACAGTTTGAACTTAAAGAACTAAACAATATTTCAGCTGGTACCTACTGAAACAAATACAGAGTTCAAAGTTTGCCTCAAGTCAAATTAACTACCAGCTAGATCAAAATAAACACACTTAAAAGGGATATAAGACAATAAAATATTTTGATAATAGATTGTATACAATGTCCACAACACAATAAAAATCTGGTAGACATATAAAGAAATAAGAAGAAGTGATTTGTACTAAAGAAAAAAGAACAGTAAATACCAAGATGAAGCAGATTTGGAATTAACATGCAATTAGCCAATATAAATGTGTTCAGGACTTAAATAAAACTATAGCTATAAAAATAAACTGAAAAATGAAATTATAAAAGAAATACACCATGGAATTAACATTTTAAAACTGAAAAGTGTAGTAAAATAAACAATACACTGAATAGGCTCAAAGTGCTTAATAATGGCAGATGAAAGAATCAGTAACTTACAGATAGATCAATAGACACAGTACAATCTGAAAAATACAGAAAAATGTTTAAAGAAAAATTAATAGTATTAGTAACTTATTAGATAAAATAAAGCTAATATACATGTTATTGGAGTCCCAGAAGAATAAGAGATACAATGGAGTAAAACAAAATATTCAAAGAAATAAAACTTTTTAAATTTGATAAAAAACATTAACTTACATTTTCAAGAAGCTCAGCAGACCCATGCATGATAAATACTAGGAAAATCACATTTAGCACATATAGTGAGATGGTTGAAATCCAGAGACAAAAATATTTTGAAAGCACCCAGAGAAAAATAGATTTTACACACAAAAACCATGATACAGATGATATTGACCTTCTAATAAGAAAAAGAAATGGATGAAAAAGACAATTAATTGACATGTTCAAAATAGTGAGAGGTTCTGGTCAATATGACAGAGTAAGTAGATGGTGTATTCACTTCCTCCCATGAACACACTAAAATTACAACTAAACTATAAATCATTCAACTTAGATAACCATCTAAAGACTAGATAAGCATAAGTCCTATAACTAATGATATAAAGAAGAAGCCATGGTAGGAGGCATGGAGATGTGAAACAGCCTGGCCTCACATTCATATGTGGCAGTTGAGGAAATGGAGACATCAGAAACATACAGGGAGAGACATACCTGACTTCGGTAGAAGGGCTGGACAAATGGCCACCACTGTCCTTGTGTTGAGACCTCCTTCTGCACTATTGATTGGTACCATCTTTTTTTGTGTAGAGTTCTCTCCCCACCAACCAACTATGAACCCACTAGCCTGGTGAACTCTGCTAGTTCAACTCTGAAGACTCCTTGAGACTTTGCCCCAGTCAACTTGCTCACAACCTGAGTTTTGTTTTTGTTTTTTTTCAGTAGCTACCACCATGGGCCTGCACTGCAGTCTTTCTTACAAAACTATCAAGAAAATCTGGTCAAGCTCAGGGGATTCTAGAGACATATATAGAAAAACTGAGTTGTGTGGCTTAAAAGTAAGGATTGGAGAGGTAGCCACCAATGTTTCTGTGTTGAGATGTCCTTCCACATGGTTAATATATGGCATTATTCCTGTGACAATCTCCCTCCCCACCAGCCAAATATCAACTTGCATTAACTTGGTGAACTTCACTAGCGCCACCCTGATGACTCCCTGAGACCCCACCCCACCAAACTTGCCTGCAACAGCAGTCAGTTTGGGCCTACATTTAAGTCTTTTCAAAAAAATATTAAGGAATTTCAGTTAAGTCATGCAGAGAAAAACTGGGGTGTATTACTTCTGGGCAGAGGCTGGCAGGACAGTTGCCATTATCCCTGTGTGGAGCCCTCCTCCAGCATGGCCAAAAGGCACCACCTTTCCTGTGTTTAGCCCTCCCCTTACCAGCAAACTCTGAACCTGCATTAGCCTGGTAAATTCCATTAGTTCCAATTTGATGACTCCCTGAGATCCACCCCCCACCCAACATACTCATGGGTGGAGGCTCTTTTGGTGGTAACCAGACAGAGCTTGAGTTACAGTCTTTCTTAAAACAAACAAACAAACAAAAACTTTGGTCAAGTTCAGGGGATGCCAGAGACATACAAGGAGAGACTGAATTGTGTGCTTTCAAAACAAGAACTAGAAGATGGATGCCATTGTCTCTGTGTTTAGCCATTCCTCAGCATGGGCAAATCCAATTCTGAATTAGTGTAGTGAACTTTATTAACTCCATTCTGATGACTCCCTGAGACCCTGACTCACTCATCTTGCATTCTTCTGAATGGCTGAGCCTTATGGGAAACCAACACATGGTGGCATGACTCAGAATGTCTTGGGCCTTTTGCTGACCTGTACCAGACCCAATTCTGGTAACAGCCAGCCTGTTTATAACACGATCCCTTTTATATACATCCAAGCTGAGCAACAGCAGCTATCAACTGTGGTCCACTTTGTGGCTCCTAACTGGTAGCCCCAGGATGGTCACAGGCAGTGTATAATATTGAATGAAAGAGTTCCTCCCAAATGGCCTTGGAATCAATAAACTCAAAGGCTGGGTTCTGAACACAACAGAATACCACCCAGTTGACTCAAAGAGAGGCCTTAGAAGGCACCAGACCCTGCAGGGTCTAATTCTGCTCCATGGAGTCAGACATGCACAGCAGCTTATATGCTGTGGTCCTGGTCAATCCTCACAGCCAGTTGGACTGAGTTTCTACCACACCCACTGATGTGCCAAACAATCAAGGCTCAACTTCAAGAAAATAACTCACACACCGACATAAGGGGCATTACCAGAATATCCAGCTCAGATGATCAGGGAGACTGCACTAATGGGCCCAACAGACCATGTAATATGTAAGGTCACCTTGCCAAAACTGAGAAACAGAACAGATCTACTTAATGCCTAGAACAAACATAGATAAACAGCCATAATGGAAAGATAAAGTAAAATGTCCCAAATGAGGGAAAGGAGAAATCTAAAAAATAAAATAAAATAAAATGGAGGCAAAAAAGTCTACCAAATATAAAGTTAAAAACACTGATTATGAATATACTCAAGAAACTTAGTGAGAACTTCAACAAAGAGATAGTAAACATAAAAAAGAACGTAGAAGTCATACAAAATTAAAAAATAAAGAATACAGTAACTGAAATGAAGACTACACTAAAAGAAATTGGATTAACAATTTTAGAAGATATGTTAGAAGAAAACACCCATTTAGAACAGCAAAAGTGAAAAAGAATTTCTAAAAATGAGCATAGTTTAAGAGATATCTTGGCTGAAATAAATTGTAACAACATTTTTATCATAAGGGTAACTGAAATAACCAGAGAAGGAAAACTCTGACTCCAAAAAACCTCCGCTGCCTTGCGGCATACCTCTTCAGGGGAAAGGCTAAGGGAGTAAACCCCGACAGAAAATCCGGAGCCGGAGTCCCTAAGGCGGTTTGACGTTATAGTCAACACCGGCAACTCCTGCGGCGCACCTGAAGCCAAGCTGTATTGACTCCGTCTTTCCCTTGGATCCTTCAGCTGCGAAGAGAGGGGGGGTCTGCTGCATGGGCAACAGCAGACCCTCCATATTACCCTGCCCAGGCTCTGTAGCTTCAGCGTCATCGCAAGATGTCGATTCAACATGGGAGGAGACAGATACTACCATGTCACTCCCGAGTCGGACTGCACAGCCATTCTCGGCGGTGCAGATAGACTCTTAAGAAGCTACACCATCGTCTCTCGAGACGGATGGCTGCCGACGACGACGAACTGAAATAAAAAAGAAGGAACAAGAAATTGAGAACCTATTTGAAAAAGTAATGACTGAAAATTCCCTTCAAAAATGTAAGGTAAATAAAGACACTTTGAGATAATTTTAAGATTGTATTTAAGGTAATGGAGAGAACCTGAAACAAGTATCTCTACACTATAATAAGAAATATTAAAGTTTTTAGGCAGAAGCATGAAGATATATATGTAATATCTGATTTTCATAAAGTAATGAAGAACTTTAGAAATAGCATATATGTGGGAAATTATAAAAGTTTATACAGGGTGGAGAAAATAGGCTTTTAGTTGTGAGTATGTGAAACAGAGGTTATTCTTGTATTACTTATTAATTATGGTATGATTTTTCATATTAACAACTGTAAATCTACTTTTGCCTCACCCCATATTAACATTTTACAGAACATACTTTAGGAAAGATACTTTATCTTTTTACTTGAACATTATATTACTATTTTTGGTTTCTGGTATTATTTTTATATATTGGTATTATTTATATATATATATATATATATATATATATATATATATATATATATATATATATACACACATACACACACACACATATATATATGTTATATATATCTCAACCCTATCTTTATTCAATCATATAGTGAAGGGCACTGTTTTTGTTTTTTGTTTTTTTTCATGTCTTGGCCACCATGAATAATATTGCAATTAACATAGGTCTGAATATCTTTGCAAATAAATTTTTTAAATTTTGGGCTTAGGTAGCCAGAAGAAAAGTTGCTGGGTCATATGGTAACTCTATTCTTAATTTTTTGAGGAGCTTTCATACTGTTTTCCATAGTGGCTATACTAGTTTACATTCCCACCAGCAAGAAATGATGGTTCCTTTTTCTCCACAACCTCTCTAACAGTTGTTATTACTTGTCTTGTTGATAATAGCCATTCCAATAAGTAGTTAGATTTGTATTTCCCAAATAGTGAAGTTCTCAGTTACTATAAATTAGAGTTTAGTGATCATTCATATGTAGATTGTGAAAAAGAGTCAAATTTAAATCAAGGATTTCAGCTTGGAAGATTAAGAGAACGGTGATTCACTCATTCATTCAATAAACACTAAGGAACTACTCTTCCAGATACCACTGTCATAGGTCCTTGGGGGTGTAACAGTGAACAAAGTAGGCATAAACTCTTACTCCCTGAAAGGAGGATTGTTTAACAAAAATAAATGATAATGGAAAATGTATAGTATGTCAGATAATGTTAGGAATATTGAAAACATTAAAGAAAGTAAGAGGGATAAGGAATACAGCTAAAAGATTACATTTTTAAATAGGGGACCAGTGAGGATTTCACTTAGAAGAGCTCAAAGTTGGAAGAAAACTAGTGAGTGAGACATGAAGGTATCTTGGAGAATATTTCAGAAAAAACAAACAGTGGGTGTAAAGACTTTGAGATGTGATCATTAATTGCAATAAAGATTCTTAGCAGACATCTGTGTGAGTATATATGTGTGTACAGTAATGGGAAAAATAGACTTACCTTTTAGAACAATTACATGTGAAGTACCCAAAGAAATACCCAAATGTAAATAGATTAACACATATGGTTCTAGATCATCAGCAAATCTGTGCAAGAGGAAAATATTGAAAATCATCACCAAATACAATACTCCAACTCTAGCACTCATTTCTCTACATCAGGAGGAAGTAATTTTAATAAGTAGCTCATTTGTATGAAAAGTGCAAATTTGTAACATGTTGAAATTGCTTTTACAAAAGGAAGGTTTGGATTTTAGTGTTAGTTATGATCTTGGCACACTCAATGAACTCTATAAGATGAAGCACATGGTTATAGAATTACAAAGCAAGCTTCTATAGGACTAACTCTGACATACTAAAATCATCAGCTCAGATATAGGTTGTGCTCATCATCGAAATGTCATTTATCTTTGGTTATTAGTGTAGCTGACAGTTGCCTGATTCCACTGTCGTAGGAAAAACAAACATAAGGCTCAGAGACATTTGGTTCATTAGTTCATGGGAACTCTATAATGTGGACTCTGGATATGAATAGACTAATACTCTCCTAGAACTGGAAGTGAGAGTTTTTTACTCTGCCATTCTGACATCTAATAAAATAAGAATTTATGAAGAGAAGAAACCAGAAAAGCCTTCTTAAATTGTCAGCTTATTCTTTATAGTTATAATTATCTGACTATGCCTAATAGAAATTCCATGTAAACAAAACCAAGTGACTGATGAAATATGCACTTTATGCATTCTTACTCTTCTTTCCTGTCATCATTGAATAGAAACATTCTATAGGAATATTCTTGCTGTGTTCCATATATGTGCATATTTCAAACAGAATTGTGTTTGGGACAAACCAATAATCACTTTAGATTATTATTAAATTTTAATATATATATATTTAAATCTCTTTACTGAAAGTGGAAATGAAGTGAAGTAGTGAATAGGTTTCTTTGGAATATCAGCCAAAAGGGTAAGAAAATTATGTTCAGGGCTCAGGAAAAAGCAAAAGTCTACCTGTGTGAAGATTTACCAAATCATCCTTGGGTAATGGGCAAAGCCAAACTCTAAACAGAAAAATTGAAACGCAAGATGGAAAGAAAGAACTCAGAAAGACTATAGGTAGGAAAAGGGCAGGTGTAAAACTTGGGCACAGAATCAAGAGTCTGGCTCTTGTGAAAAGAAATAACACCATCAGGTTAGGACCAACGAGGAGTTCAGATTAGATCCCAACAATGAGATATCATTGTTGGAGTCTAAGAGATAGCTGTCAGGTGTCTCTTGTGATTTGCCTTTAGGGAGCATTAGGCTTATACAAACTATTTAAGGATTTGTTAGAAAATGTGAGCTGTTAATTTGTAAGACATATTGGAAAAATTGTAACCTTTTCTATAATTTATTTTTTGTTCAGTTTTTTTCACGTGTTTGTTTTTATCTTAGAACCCACTGCTATAGGTTTTGCCTTCATCCAGAGTTTTCTTAGTATCTAGAGATCCCATGAATGACTGGAATTATTTGCTATTCAAACTCACCTAAAATATCACTTCTACAAAGAGGCTTTTCCTGACTACACAATCTAAAGAAGCCATCTAGGACCTCCTCTATAACATCTCTGCATTTTAACTTTCATCTAAAACCTACCACCCCTAGCTGACATTTCTACCTCTCTCCATCTCTTCATATCTTTCTTTTGTCCCTTTCACCACACTAAAGTATATAGACCTTGGTTGACTTATTACTGCAGAAAGAGGAAACAAGAAGTGAGGAAAATGAGGAGAGGCTCAGAAACTTGTCAGACAGCTATAAGTGGGCCAACATCTGAATCATAGGGTTGTCAGAAGGTGAAGAATAAGAACTAGAAATTGAAAAATTATGTGAAAAAATATTGAAGCAAAACTTCCCTAACTTGGGGAAGGAAATAGACTTACAGGTCCAGGTAGCACAGAGAGTTCCAGAAAAACTGGACCCAGGGAGAACCACTCCAAGACACATTATAATCAAAATGTCAAAGATTAAGGATAAAGAGAGAACCTTAAAGCAGCAAGAGAGAAGAAGAGAATTATGTACAAAGGGGTCCCAATAGGACTATCAGCTGATTTCTCAAAAGAAACTCTGCAGGCAAAAAGGGACTGGCAAGAAATATTCAAAGGAAAGAAAAGCAAAAACCTACAACCACTGTTACTCTATCCAGCTAAGCTGTCATTCGGAATAGAAGGGCAGAGAAAGTGCTTCCAGGACAAAGTAAAACTGAAGGAGTTCATCAGATCCAAACCACTGTTATATGAAATGTTAAAGGGACTTATTTAGAAGAAAGAGGATCAAAACTATGAACATTAAAATGAAAACTGTATCACAACAACCAACAACAGAAGCTAGGGAACCAAAACAAAGGCAAACTAAGTAGGCAACAAGAGTGTGAAAAGAATTATAGGTATGGGGGACATTTGGGGGGAGAGGTCAGTGGGGAGGAGGAAGGAGGGAAAGGGAGGGAGATGATACAGGAATTAAGAAGCATAGGAGGAGGGAGTTGAGTAGATAGGAAGATGTCGAGAAGACCTATATGCACAACCAATGGACATGGACTAAGGTGGGGGGGGGAACTGGAGGGAGAGGTGTCACTGGGTGGAAGGGAACAAAGGGAAAAGAAATTGGAACAACTGTAACAGCATAATCAATAAAGCATATTAAAAATGTTATTTCTAAATAAACAGATTAAAATCTTTTCAAAAAGTACTATGTGTCCCTACCCATTTAAAGAATCTAAAACTAAAGTCAAAATTAGTAATGTATTTCATAACCTCTGTTTTACCTAGATCACAGATTTTTTATCCTAATCCTAAGATTCTCTACTGGAATCAACTAGGAACTAAGAAATTGAACTGATTTCAGTGAGACCAAAACATTACACACAGCCTTAAATGTTTAATACAGTTACGTTTAGGAATGGTAATTAGATTATTGTTTATAATTGGGAGAGATTGAAAATAATTTAGTGGTCCTTGTTATGCAATTGTTCAAGACCAGGAAGGTTCACTCAGGATTTGGCAGACGGAAGAAAATACACAGAGCCATGTGGATGTCTGACATGCCTTTATTCTGTGTGCTGGGATGATCCACACAGATGGAAATTCCCATTCCCCTATACGCTGAGCATAGACAAAACTGGCTACATGCCAGAGTATGACATAACTGGTTATACAACTGTGAGTGCTCTGTACACATGGGTTTCTAGCTAGTGTTGCTGAGCCATCCATGCCCAGACACCTGGGTGAGGGAGCCTGACTGACTTCATTTTCCCCACAGTACTGATTAAAATAGAGGTATTATTTTTAAAGTTTCAATAGTAAGCTCTCTATTTTTTTGTTCTAAAGTGGAGTTACTTGAATTGGCTTTTCCTTCTGATTTTGTGTGAAGCATAACATGCCCAAGAGAGAAAAAGAGATACAGATGAGAGAAAGAGAGAGACAGAGACAGAGAAGGTTTTAGCACCAGTGTCATTGTCTAGGATTCCTCCTAGAATGAATTTGACTGTTGAATTTAGAGGTGGCTCACCTTGCCTGTCCAGACTTCCCAAGCTGCAGAACTGTCAGAACTCAAACCCACTGGTTAGACAGTAAGTGAAAAATGGGCATATGTCAAAATTATCAACAACTCTGAAGCACAAAAGTCTTTAGATTCTAAAACCCAAAATGCTTCTGAAAATGGAGCAGATGATAATCCAGGACCTTTGGCAGCTTGATCAAAGGAAGAAATGGGGGAGAGGGAAAAAAGATGGTGTTGTCTACTTGCTCCCATCATGGATGGACTTGGAGTACAAACATGGAGTGGAGTGATTAAGTGTGAATTTCAGATAGGGTGAACAGGAATGGGAGTGTGGGAGCAGTGTGAAAAAGGGCAGAAAGCTCGGCCCACACTCTCCAAGCAGAGTCTCTGGGCTTCCCAGCTTGGTGCCTCTGCTGCACTGCACCCAAAAGGGGCAGCTGCTGACTGGCTCATTAGCCAGGATCTGCTTGGAAACTTCCTTCTGCCATAGGCACCCTGACCAGCAAAGTCCTGGAGGGAGTCAGCAGCATACAACAAGGCTCTTTTAGGCAGAGATGCAGGCCGGTGCTGCAGCTTGGAGGCAACACAGAGACTTTTTTGGAGGAGGAGCAGAGACAGAACAGAGGCTGGGCAGGGACTATGGGCATAAGCACTGGCTAGCCAGCAGAGTAGCATTGCTAGACAAGCCTGAGGAGTGCTGGAGGGTGCTTGAAGACCATTGTGTGTGTGTGTGGGGGGGGGACTCAACTAAGTGCAGCTGACAGGAGAGAGCTGCAACAGGCCCATGAGTGAGAGAATAGCAGCCTCAGAATCAAGCTAGATCTCCTCACATACAGCCAGTCAGAAAAGAAGATTTGAAACCCATGGAATTTTGACCAGGGGCAAATCCAGAAAAGGAAGACAGTACCCAGATTTTGTACTGGAAAAAAGCTCTTTCTTTAATCTGTTTCTTATCTTCTCTCCCTCCGATTCCTCTTCTTTATTTTTTTTTTGTCTCTTTTGTTTATCCTACCTCTTGCACTAAATATATAACATATAACTGCTATATAAACCTAATACTATACAATCCCACTTTCTCACTTCAATCTGCATTCTTCCCTCCCATTTTCAACATATAATGTAAATATTACTTACTTTCTTGCATAGCATTGACCCTACTTGCTACTATTATTATCTATTATCTTCCCTCTCAAAAATCATCTTTCTTTGAGTTAAAACATCTCTTATCTGTTTTTTCTATAGTATAATAGTTTTAAACCTCTTTACATCTATATTAATACTGGATCATTTGCTGCTGATAGTGTGATTGTAGGTGGGGGATATTTTTGAGAGTGTGGGTTTCTTGCCTGGGTTGTATGTTTATGTTTTAATAGCATCTCCAAAAAATAACTCAAGATGTAGTGGGCAATGTGACTATCAATAACTAGTCAGAGTGAAGTTTCCACCAAAGAGTAACTGAAAAACAACCAGAGAGCTTGAACCAATGGTATAAAAGGCATCCCAAGAACATCTAACTCAGAATATCAAAGGAATGCACCACTGAATCCCACAAGTCTCTTATACAGAATCTCATACCATGAAGGTGGGAAATCAAAGCAGGCAAATCTAAGAAACAAAAACAAACAAGAAGAAGCATCCAAAATGGGGAGACACAGAACAACCTCCCAATGAAAGGAAAAGAGTAATCCACAGAAAGAGTGCTAAATGAAACAGTGGTAAGCAAACTATCAAACATAAAATTTAAAAGAAAAACAGTTTTAAGGAAGCTCAATGAACTTGACAAACACAGAGAAAACTATAACAAACTTCAGGGGAACTACAAAGAACTTCAGGGAAGCTACAAAGAACTTACGGAGAAGTACACCAGTATAAAAAAGGATATAGAAACTATCAATAAGAACCAGGAAAAATGAAGAATGCAATTTCTGAACTGAAGAACAAAGAAGAAGCAATAAAAAACAGGTTAAATGAAGCAGAGGATCGGATCAATGAGATAGAGGACAATGTAGGAAAAAATTCCCAGACAATACAACAAAATGAAAAAAATATTAAAAAAAAAATGAAGAGGGTTTAAGATAAACTGCTGACAACATGAGACTAAACAACATTTAAATCATAGGGATACAAGAAGAATAAAAAGAAGAATAAGGGATAGAAAGACTGATTGAAAAAATAATGACAAAATTTTCTGAACTTGATGAGAGAAAAAGTCATGCAAGTTCAGGAAACACAGAGGGTCCCAGTGAAGATGAACCCCAAAAGGCCCACTCCAAGGCACATTATAATTAAAATGGCAACACTCAAAGAAAAAGAGAAAATCCTAAAGGCATCAGGAGAGAAAGAGCAAATAACATTCTGGGAGCTACAATAAGACTATCAGCGGATTTCTCAACAGACACACTACAAGCCAGAAGGGAGTGGCAAAAAAATATTTCATACAATGAAAAACAAAGGCCTACAACCAAGACTACCCTACCCAGCAAGGTTCCCATTCAAAACGGAAGGTGAAATAAGGAGTTTCCCAGACAAAGGAAGACTAAAAGAATACATCTACACCAAGCCAGCATTACAACAGATGCTAAAGGGAATGCTTTAAGAAAAAAAAAAAAAGAAAAAGAAAAAGAGAGAAGGAGAGGAACATGGGTACAAAAGGAAATGAATAAATATATGTCAATAATAACCTTAAATGTAAGTGGATTAAATGCTGCAATCAAAAGACATAGGGTAGCAGAACGGATATGAAAACATGACTCACAAATATGGTGTCTACAAGAGACACACCTCAAAACAAAAATTTACACAGACAGAAAGTGAAGGGATGGGAAAAAAGTATGCCAAGCAAATTGACATGAAAAAATGTGGGGGTAGAAATACTTATATGAGACAAAACAGATTTCACAGCAAAGGCCATAAACAGAGCCAAAGAAGGACATTTCATTATACTTAAGGGAACAACCCATCAAGAAGATATAACCCTGGTAAACATATATGCATCCAACATAGGAGCACCCAAATATATAAGAAAAATCTTGGAAGACTGCAAGAAGGATATCAATAGCAACACACTCAAAGTAGGCAACTTTAATACCTTATTGCCAACAATGAACAGATCTTCAAAGAAAGTTCACAACAAGGATATTGAGGCATTGAATAACATTCTAGATCAAATGAACATAATTTATATATATATATATATATATCTCAAAATTTTCACACCCAAGAAGCAAAATATACATTCTTTTCCAATACACATGGGACATTTTCCAAGATAGACCATATGATATGGCACAAAACAAGCCTCGACAATTCAAGAAAATTGAAATTATGTCAAGTGTCTTCTCAGATCACAATGCCTTAAAACTGGAAATCAACCTCAGCAAAAAAAAAAAAAAAAAAAAAAAAAAAATCAAAGATTTTCAAACTCATGGAGAATGAAAAACATGCTATTAAATAATCAATAGGTTAACAATGACATCAAGGAAGAAATCCAGAAGTATCTAAAAACTAACGATAATGAACACAAAACAGCTAAAAACCTATGAAACACTGCCAAAGAGTCCTGAGAAGAAAATTCATAGCAATACAGGTCTATCTGAAAAGGATAAAAGACTCTTCAATAAAAATTCTAACCCCACAGCTACAAATACTAGAATAACAACAAAGCCCAGAGTGAGAGAAGAAGAAAATCATCAAGATCAGGGCAGAATTAAATGACATAGAGACTAAACAAACAATTCAAAAGATCAACAAAATTAGGAGCTGGTTCTTTGAAAAGATAAACAAAATTGATAAGCCTTTAGCTAGGATAATCAAGAAAAGAAGAGAGAGGACCAAGATAAACAATATCAGAAACAAAAGAGGAGAAATCACGACCAATACCACAGAAATAAAAAGGATTGTAAGAAATTATTACAAACAACTCTATGGCAAGAAACTTGACAACCTAGATGAAATGGACAAATTTCTAGAAACATATAATCTTCCAAAACGGAATCAAGAAGAAGTAGAAAGCCTGAACAGACCAATAACAAAGACTGAAATTGAAGAAATAATTTAAAAATTGCCAGCACAGAAAAGCCCTGGACTGGATGGCTTCACAGGTGAATTTTACAAAACATTTAGGGAAGAACTAACGCTTACACTTCTCAAATTATTCCAACAAATCCAGGAAAGGGAAGACTCCCAAACACTTTCAATAAAGTCAGTATAACCATAATTCCAAAACCAGGTCAAGACACCACAAAGAAACAAATTACAGGCCAATATCACTTAAGAACATAGATGTTAAAATCCTCAACAAAATTTTTGGCAAACCAGATGCACCAACACATTAAAAAGATTTACACAACGATCAAGTGGAATTCATCCCAAGGATGCAAGGATGGTTTAATATTCCCAAGTCAATAAATGTAATACACCACATAAACAAAATGAAAGACAAAAATCACATGATCATATCAATAGATGCTGAAAAAGCATTTGGTAAAGTACAACACCCATTTAGGATGAAAACACTCAGCAGAATGGGAATAGAGAGAGCATACATCAACATAATAAAGGCTATAAATGAGAAACCGGAAGCCAGCAGCGAACTCAATGGACAAAAACTGAAAGCATTCCTCCTGAGATGAAGAACAAGACAAGGATGTCCACTCTCTCTACTCCTATTCAGCATAGTCTTGGAAGTTCTAGCCACAGCAGCCAGACAAGAAAAAGAAATAAAAGGCAACCAAATTGGAAAAAAGGAAGTAAAACTGTCAGTATTTGCAGATGACATGATAGTGTACATAGAAAACCCTATAGACTCCAGTAAAAAACTACAAAACTTAAAAATTAATCTGAAAAATAGAAGGGTACAATGTCAGTATTCAGAAATCAAGGCATTTCTGTACCCTAACAATAAAAAATCATAGTACCAAGAAAAAAATTTTATTTCTATTACAAAAAGAAAAATACTGTATCTAGGAATAAACTTAACCAAAGAGATAAAAGACTTGTACTTAGAAAATGACTTAACATTGAAGAAAAAATTAAGGACACAAATAAATGGAAACAAATACCATGTTCATGATTGGGAAGAATCAACATCATTAAAATGTGCATACTATCCAAAGCAATTTACAGATTCAACGCAATCCCTATTAAAATACCAGTGGCATATGTCACATATCTAGAATAAATACTATAAAAGTTTATATGGAAGCAAAAATACCCGAATAGGCACAGCAATCTGGAGTCAGAAGAACACAGTAAGAAGAATCACAATACCTGACATCAACTATATTACAAAGCCACTGTAATCAAAATGACCTGATACTGACATAACAACAGATGTATAGATCAATGGATGAGAATAGAGAGCTCAGAAATAAACGCCTTGTCTATATGGTCAACTTACATTTGAAAAATGGAGAAGGAACATAAAATGAAGTGAGGAGAGCCTCTTCAACAAATAGTGCGAGGAGAACTGGACAGGGACGTGCAAAAAAATGAAACTAGATCACCAATTTACACCACACACCAGAATAAACTCAAGATAAACCGAAGACTTAAGTGTAAGATGTGACAACATAAAAGTCCTAGAGGAAAACATAGGCAGGAAAATTTCAGATATCCCATGTAGCAATATTTTCACCGTACATCTCCTATGGCAAGGGAAATAATGGAAAGAATAAACAAATGGGACTACATCAAACTAAAGAGTTCCTGCTCAACAAAAGAAATATCAGTAAGATGAAAAGGGAAAACATATTTGTAAATAATATTTCAGACAAGGATTGATCTCCATAATATATAAAGAACTTATACGACTCAACCACAAGAAGACAGACAACCCAATTTAAAAATGGACAAAGGACATGAACAAACACCTTTCCAAAAAGGATATACAGTGGATCCAAAGTCATATGAAAGAGTGCTCAATATCACTAGGCATCAGAGAGATGGATGCATATGAAAACCACAATGAGATACCACCTCACAACAGTCAGAATGGCCATCATCAACAAATTAACAAAGAGCACGTGCTGGAGAGGATGCAGAAAAAAGGGAACAATAATGCACTGATGGTGAGAATGCAGACTGGTGCAACCACTATGGGAAACATTATGGAATTTCCTCAAAAAACTAAAAACGGAAATGCCTTTTGACCCAGCAATTCCGTTGCTAGGATTATATCTGTAGAATCCTGAAACATCAATTCAAAAGAACCTATGCACCCCTATATTCATAGCAGCACTATTTACAATTTCCCTGGCTGGTTTGGCTCAGTGGATTGAGCATCGACCTGCGAGCTAAGTGTCGCTGGTTCGATCTTCCAGTCAGGGCACATCAGAGAAGGAAAACTCTGACTCCAAAAAACCTCCGCTGCCTTGCGGCATACCTCTTCAGGGGAAAGGCTAAGGGAGTATACCCCGACAGAAAATCCGGAGCCGGAGTCCCTAAGGCGGTTTGACGTTGTAGTCAACACTGGCAACTCCTGCGGCGCACCTGAAGCCAAACTGTATTGACTCCGTCTTTCCCTTGGACCCTTCAGCTGCGAAGAGAGGGGGGGTCTGTTGCATGGGCAACAGCAGACCCTCCATATCACCCTGCCCAGGCTCTGTAGCTTCAGCTTCACTGGAGAGGACACTCCAGAGTCATCGCAAGATGTCGATTCAACACGGGAGGAGACAGATACCGTGTCACTCCCGAGTAGGACTGCACAGCCATTCTCGGCGGTGCAGATAGACTCTTAAGAAGCTACACCATCGTCTCTCGAGACGGACAGCTGCTGACGATGACGACAACGACGATTATTTACAATAACCAAGTGCTGGAAACAACCTAAGTGCCCATCTGTAGATGAGTGAATCAAACGACTGTGGTACATTTACACAATGGAGTACTGTAAAGCAGAATAAAAGAAGGAACTCCTACCATTAGCAACAACATGGATGGAACTAAAGAGAATTATGCTTAGCGAAATAAGCCAGGCAATGAAAGAAAAATACCATATGCTATCACTTATTACAGGAGACTAATGAACAATACAAACAAACGAGCAAAATTGAACCAGAGGCATGTAAACAAAGAGTAGAGTAACAGTGACAAGTGGGGAGGGAAAGGAAGAGAAAGAAGGTAAGAAGGAAAGGGGTTAGTCAAAAAACATGTATAAATGATCCATGGACATGGGCAACTGGGTTGGAACTGAAAGTGGGACAACTGTAATAGAAAAACAAACAAACAAAATTTTTTAGTGGGGGATAAAATGAAAGCAAAATAAATTTCTAAAACAACCAGCAAAACCCCCCACCCCCAAAGAAAGAACCGTCACATGTAGGAAAGTGAACAAAAGAAAATGTAAAGTATGGATATGCAATTTTAGTGAATATTAGAAGGACAAGGATTTTCCTTCACACTCTATATTTTTCTCCCTACCTGAACACTCCAGAATTCGGCTTTCTGAAGAAGTTAGTGATGCCAGAAGATTCTTTACATAAAAGTAATACGACCAGTTGTCAATAGTTTTGCTAAACAAGAATTGACTCGAATGTCATGCCTAAAGGAGACATGCTTGCGCTCTGGTTGTTAACAAAAAGCCCTGAGGAACTGGGATTGACTTTCAAATATAATAAAATCCCATGAGAAAAAAGGCCTGGACCTTGGCTGGTTGTGCGGTTCATGGCAATGAAACATGGCTAGATGGGACCTTAAGGCACAATGGAAAACCTAAAGGATTTGGAAAATACAGGTGTTTACAGGCAAGGCTGAATGGCAGTTATGTAGCTCAGATGTGTCCTGAAGGACAGACCAAAGGTCACCCTAAAAGTTTCTTGTGTAAGTTTCAGCAAAGAAGACTTAAAAATCATAAGTGATCATTTGCTGCTCTTGTTGTGTTTATGCAAATGAACAGCATAAATTAAAACTGGACTTATTGCAGTCCCTTTAATGACAAGGAGGGTAATCTTAAGGAAAAAAATCACAATTTAAGGAAAAATCACAATGCTCAGTGGTAGACTATAAAGTAGTGCAACTAATTGTCTTTAAAGTTTCTTTTCATTTAAAGTTTGTTTTCATTTGAAAGTTAAACTAGGACTGTGACATCATCAAAGATGCTTAATTTACAGGCAAGAAGAATGTCAAATGCCTTCCAACTGGATGTCTTTCTAATCATACAGTCTTGAATATTTAGAGACTCATTTGTGGGTTATGTTGCATAAATTAACGTGTGTTCTGTTTCCATAGGGCATAAGCCTATGATCTCATTATCTGACTGATAGTAGGAACAGGCCTCACTTAATCCTATCTGAATTGCTGTGTTCTGAGACTCAATGGTTTGGCTGAACTAAGTGGTTGGGTTGCTGAAGTATAGGGTTGTCTGTGGACTTCACTCTTTTTAATTAATTTATTTATTATTTGTTTATTTATTTATTTATTTATTTTTATTTCTTGGTTTTTCAATTACAGTTGTCCTATTTTTTCCCCATTGCTTCCCCCCCGACCACCCCTTATCCCATCATCATATCCCTCCTCGTTGTCCATGTCCATGAGTCATTTATACATTTTCCTTGACTAAACCCTTCCTTTACTTATCACCCTTCTCTCCCTCCCCCTACCTCTATTGACTATTATTCTGCTCCTTGTTCTACTTAGTTCATTTGTTTATGTTGTTCTTTAGTTTCCTGTATTAGGTGATATCATATGGCTGTTTTTTTCTTTGCCTGGCTTATTTAACTAAGCATAATTCTCTCTAGTTCAATCCATGTTGTCACAAATGATAGGAGTTCCTTCTTTTTTTCTACTCCAAAGTATTCCATTGTGTAAATGTACCACAGTTTTTGATCCACTCATCTACAGGTGGGCACTTAGGCTGTTTCCAGCATTCAGCTGTTGTAAACAGTGCTGCTATGAACATAAGGGTACATAAATTCTTTTGAATTAGGATTTTAGGGTTTTTCGGGTATAATCCTAGCAGTGGAATTGTTGGTTCAAAAGGCAGTTTTATTTTTAGTTTTTGAGGTAATTCCATACTGTTATCCATAGTGGTTGTACTAGTCTGCATTCCCACCAACAGTGCAGTAGGGTTCCCATTTCTCCACATCCTCGCCAGCACTTGTTGTTTGTTAATAATGGCCATTCTGACTGGTGTAAAGTGGTATCTCATTGTGGTTTTTATTTACATCTCTGATGGCTAGTAATGTTCACCATTTTTCATGTGTCTATGTGCCTTCTGTATGTTCGCTTTGGAGAAGTGTTTTTTTAGGTCCTTTGTCCATTTTTAATTGGGTTGTCTGTTTCCTTGATGTTGAGTCATATAAGCTCTTTATATATTTTGGAGATCAGTCAGTTCCTTGTCTGAGATATCATTGGCAAATATGTTTTCCCATATGGTTGGTTTCCTTTTCATCTTGCTGATGTCTTCTTTTGCCGAGCAGAAAGTCTTTAGTTTGATGTAGTTCCATTTGTTTATTTTTACCTTTATTTCTCTTGCCTTAGGAGATGTATCTGTGAAAATATTGTTATATGGGATATCTGAAATTTTCCTGCCTATGTTTTCCTCTAGGACTTTTATGGTATCATGGCTTACATTTAAGTCTTTGATCCATCTTGAGTTTATTCTCATGTGTGGTGTAAGTTGGTGGTCTAGTTTCATTTTTTTGCATGTCCCCATCCAGTTCTCCCAGCATCATTTGTTGAAGAGGCTCTTCTCAGTCCATTTTATGTTCCTCCTCCTTTTTCAAATATTAGTTGATCGCATAGTCCTGGATTTATTTCTGGGCTTTCTATTCTATTTCATTAACCTATATGTCTATTCATATGCCAGTACCAGACTGTTTTGATCACAATGACTTTGTAGTAATGTTTGATGTCTGGTATTGTGACTCCTCCTGCTGTGTTCTTCTGTCTCAAGATTCCTTTGGCTATTTGTGGCTTTTTTAGTTCCATATAAATTTTTGAAGTATTTGATCTAGGTCTGTGAAATATGTCATTGGTATTTTAATAGGGATTGCAATAAATCTGTAAATTACTTTGGGTGGTATGGCCATATTGATTATGTTGGTTCTTCCCATCCAAGAACATGGTATATGCTTCCATACATTTGTATCTTTTTAAATTTGTTTCTTCAATGTTATATAATTTTTAGAATACAGTTCTTTCATCTCTTTGGTTAAGTTAACTTCTAGGTAGTTTATTTATTTTTTTGTTGCTATAGTAAATGGTGTTTTCTTTTTTGTTTCTGTCTCTGAAATGTTATTGTTGGTGTACAGAAATGCCTTAGATTTCTGTATATTTATTTTTTACACTGCTATTTACCCAAATTCGCTTATTATATCGAGTGGTTTTTTGGTGGAGTTTATAGGGTTTTCTATGAATACTATCATGTCATCTGCATATAATGATAGTTTTATTTCTTCTTTCAAATTTGGATGACTTTTTTTTTTTTTCTTGTCTGCTTTCTGTAGCTAGGACTTCCAACAATATGTTGAATAGGAGTGGAGAGAGTTGACATTCTTGTCTTGTTCCTGATTTTAGGGGGAATGCTTTCAGTTTTTGTCCATTGAGTATGATGTTGGCCTCAGGCTTCTCATATATAGCCTTAATTATGTTAGGTATGCTCCTTCTATTCCCATTTTGCTGAGTGTTTTCATCATAAATGGGTGTTGTACTTTATCAAATGCTTTTTCAGCATCTATTGATATGATCATGTGATTTTTGTCTTTCACTTTGTTTAGGTAATGTATTATATTTATTGATTTGTGAATATTAAAGCATCCTTGCATCGCTGAGAGGAATCCCACTTGATCTCGGTGTATGATCTTTTTAATTTATTGCTGGGTCCAGTTTGCCAATATTTTATTGAGGATTTTAGCATCTTTGTTCATCAGTCATATTTGCCTATAGTTTTTTTTTTCTTTGTTGTGTCTTGACCTGGTTTTGGAATTAGGGTAATGCTGACTTCATAGAAAGAGTTTGGAATGTTTTACTGTTTTTGGATTTTGGGGAATAGTTTGAGAAGGGTAGGAGTTACTTTTTCCCGAAATGTTTTGTCAAATTCGCCCGTGAAGCCATCTGGTCCAGGGCTTTTGTGTGCCAGGATATTTTTGATTACTGTTTCAATTTTATTCTTTGTTATTGGTCTGTTGAGACTTTCTGCTTCTTCTTGGTTCAGTTTTGGAAGGTTATATGTTTCTAGAAATTTGTCGATTTCATCGAGGTTCTCAAATTTCTTGCCATACAGTTCTTTGTAGTAATTTCTTACAACCCTTTGTATTTCTGTGGTATCGGTTGTGATTTCTACTTTTTCATTTCTGATTTTGTTTATATGGGTCTTCTCTCTATTTTTCTTGATAAGTCTGTCTAAAGGCTTGTCGATTTTGTTTATTTTTTCAAAGAACCAGCTCCTACTTTTATTGATCTTTTGAACTGTGTGTTTAATCTCTATGTCATTTAATTCGGCTCTGATCTTGGTGATTTCCTTCCTTCTTCTTGCCCTAGGCTTTGCTTCTTGTTGTTGTTGTTCTAGTTCTTGTAGCTTTATGGTTAGATTTTTTATTTGAGATTCTTCTGTCCTTTTCAGATATGCATGTACTGCTATGAACTTCCCTCTCAGGACTGCTTTTGCTGTGTCCCATAGGTTTTGGGCTGTTGTGTTTTCATTATCATTAGTTTCCAGAAATTTCTTGATTTCTTCTTGATGTCATTGTTAACCCATTTATTCTTTAATAGCGTGTTATTCATCCTCCATGAGTTTGGGTGTCTTTGATATTTTTCTCTGAGGTTGATTTTTAGTATCAAGGCATTGTGGTCTGAAATGATGCTTGATATGATTTCAATTTTCTTGAATTTGTTGAGGCTTGTTTTGTGTCCTATCAGGTGGTCTATCTTTGAAAATGTCCCTTGTACATTTGAAAAGAATATATATTTTGCTTCTTTGGGGTGAAAAGTTCTATATATATCAGTTAAGTCCATGTGGTTTAGTGTGTTGTTCCATGCCTGTATATCCTTGGTGTTTCTTTGCTTCAAGGACCTGTCTTTTGTTCACAATGGAGTGTTAAAGTTTCCTACTATGAGTGTATTGCTTTTAATATCTTTCTTGTGGTCTTCTAATATTTGTTTTATGTATTTGGGTGCTCCTATGTTGAGTGTATATTTTTTATCACTGTTATATTTTGATAAATTGTTCCCTTAAGTATTATGAGATATCCTTCTTTATCTCCTTTTATTGCCCTTGTTTTTAAATCTGTTCTGTCTGGTATGAGTACTGCTACCCCAGCTTTTCTTTAAGTCCGTTTGCTTGGAATACTTTTTAATATCCCTTTACTTTCAGTCTGTGTGAGTGTTTTGTTTTTATGTGTTTCTTGAAGACAGCAAATATGTGGGTCCTGTTTTCATATCCATTCCATTACCCTGTCTTATAATTTGATCATTTACTCAATTTACATTTAAGGTTATTATTGACAGGTGTTTATTCATTTCCCTTTGTACTTGTCTTCCTCTCTTCTTTTTTCTTAAAACATTCCCTTTATCATCTCTTCCAATGCTGGCTTAGTGGAGATGTACTTTTTTTGCTTTCTTTGTCTGAGAAACCCCTTATTTCACTTTCCATTTTTAATGATAGCCTTGCTGGGTAGAGTATTCTTGATTGTAAGCCTTTTTTTTTTCATTGCTTGCAATATTTTTTGCCATTCCCTTTTGGCTTGTAGTGTTTCTGTTGAGAAGTCAGTTGATAACCTTATCGAAGCTCCATTGTATAATATTTGTTGTTTTTCTCTTGCTGCTTTTAGGATTCTCTCTTTGTCTTTGAATGTCGCCATTTTAATTATGATGGGCCTTGGAGTGGGTTTTTTGGGATTCCTCTTCATTGGGACTGTCTGTGCTTCTTGAACTTGTGTGACTTTTTCTCTCATCAGGTTAGAAAAATTTACTCTCATTACTTCTCATATCAGCTTCTCTTTTCCTCGTTTTTCTCCTTCTCCCTCTTTTATTTCGAAGACCTCGATATTATTTTGTCTCATGTTATCCTGTAATTCCCTTAGATCTTCTTAATATTTTTTCAGTCTTTTTTCATTTTGTTGTATTGTCTGGTAATTTTTTTTCCTACATTTCCTCTATCTCACTGATCTGATCCTCTGCTTCATTTACTCTGCTTTTGATTGATTTTACTCTGTTTTTCAGTTCAGAGATTGTATTCTTCATTTCTTCCTGGTTCTTATAGTTTCTATGTTCTTTTTTATGCTGGTATAGTTCTCCATAAGTTTCCTGTAATCTTCTTATATCTGTTGGTAATGTCCTTGGAGGTTGTTGTAGTTGTTTTTGAGGTTGTCGAGTATATTGAGCTTCTTCACCATCATTATTTTGAATTTCATGTCTGACATTTGGGCTATGTTTATTACATCTACCTCTCTTTCTAGGGATTCCTCTTTTCTTTTCATTGGGGGGGGGCTGTTTCTGCGTCTTCCCATGTTGGATTCTTCTTGTTTGTTTTTGTTTTTTGGATTTGTCTGCCCTGACTTCCCACCTGTGTGGTATGAGATTCTTTATAGGAGATCAGGGGGTTTCAGTGGTGCAGTGTCTTTGATCTCCTGAGCGTGATGTTCTTGGGATACCCTTTATGTCATTTGTGTATGCTGTCTGGTTATATTTCAGATGCTCTTTGGTTGGACCTTCCCTCTGACTAGTTGTTTGAGAGTCACTCTGTCCACTTTGTCTTGAGTTCTTTTGTGGAGATGCTGTTAAAAACATAAACTCACAGCCCAGGCAGGAAACCCACACCCTCAAAAATATCACCCACCCTCTATCCCACTATTATCAGCAAATGAGCCAGTATTAATATAAATGTAGAGAGGTTAGGGCTTTTATACTTTAGGAAGAATAGATAAGAGTTGTTTTTAAGGAGAAAAAATGTAATTTTTGAGAGAGGGGGATGATAGATTAATAATAGTAGCAATTAGTGTCGAGACTATGCAAGACAGTAAGTAATATTTCCATTGTGTGTCAATAATATAAAAAAAGAGAATGCATAATCTATTAAGAAAGTGGAATTATGTAGTATTTGATTCATATAGTAGCTATATGCTATATATTTAGTGTGAAAGGGAGGCTAAACAAAACAGACAAACAAATAATCAAAAATTAAAGAGGAAGGGTGAGAAGGAGAGATGGTATGAAACAAATTAAAGAGTAGTTTAAAAGAAAAGTAGAAGTTTAAATTTAAATAAAAATAAGAAATTAAAAAATTAAAATATAATAAAATACAAACAAAAAAAAACTAAAATAGAAATAAAAAGTTTTTTTAAAAAAATAAAGTTTCTACTCAGTTCAGCCTTTTTGCGCCGTCTTGTCTTTCTGGATCCACAGCTCATCTATTGAGGCGGGCCAGAGTTTTCTGATCCTGGTGGCATAGGTGTGTGCCCGCGTGCGGTGTTGTCTTGCGCCTGGGTAACACTCACGCACCTAGTGGCTGGAGTGTTCATTTGGCGCTTGTTGGAGCTAGCCGGGGTGCTTGTGTGCACAGGCACGTGCGCACACACGGTGGCCTATGCGCTAGCCTCAGGCCTGCTGCGCCATGCCCCAGGAGTCGGTCTCTCGCCCCTTGGGGCAGGGCCCCAGACACTTGTGCAAGGTGGAAGTGGGCATCTATAATTAGCTGCTGCTGCCCGCTGTTCCTGCATCCACCTAGGCGGGTACGAGTAAAGCTTGAGCAAGTGGGCTGTGCCCTGGCCTGACGCCTATTGGGGCAGGCCAGGGGTGTCTGTGCATGGTCTCCTGCATGCCCAGGGGGCCGACCCTGCGCCTGTTGGTGCCTGTTGGGGTGGGTCCGAGGGGCTCTGGGATGCACGGCCAGCAACCTGGCTGTATGCCTGGGCCAGTGGATGAGGGCACCTCCCTGTATGCACCTGGGCAACCCAAGAGGAGAGTTGGTGAGTGTGCGAGCACATTTCTGCGCCTGCGCTCCTCAAGAATGTCCTATTACCCCAACCTTTCCTCCTCTCTCCACAGCACACAAGAGAAAAGTATAAAGGAAAAACATGTTCTTACATACACAGCAGTATGCTGTTTCTTGTCTCTCAGTGCCAGATGCCACCTAGCCCACTCCTGGCTCTGCCAGTGGGCAGAGACCCACTCTCCTCTGGAGAAGCTGTGGTCACTAAAAAGTCTGTGTATTCCCAGCCACAGATCAAGAAGCCAACCCAGTCAGAAATCCCGTTTGGTTCCTTTTTCCTCCATTATCCTCACCAAACAGGTCATTCCAAGATGGTTTTCTCTGATGCAGCAGTGCCAAGGCTCAACTCCTGCCACTGTCCAGATGCTCACTGAGATGTTCTGTCTGCAATCATTCCAAACTGCCGACAGGTCTTGGGAGCCAGAAAGCGCAGCTTCCCCTCATTCCTCTGCCATCTTCAAATCCTCCTCTGTGGGCTTCACTTTGAAATTGGTTTCTCTTTTCTGTCCTAATGGCTTGGACCAAAAAGACCCAGAGTTCTGAGAGGGGAGAAAGCTAAAATATTCCCCTCAGCCCAAACTATGTATAGTGAGCAAAAGGGTTTTGGACAGGTGTGACATGCCTTGCACACCTTCCTCCAAAGTCTTTTTTTTTCTAATGTGAAATATTGAAAAATTAATCCCTGCCTTTTGTAATCCAGTGATTATGGATTGAATGATACCTTTTAACCCTGTTGCCAAATTTGTTGCCACAGAATACAAGGATGCCATTTTGTTAAACCAAGCATGTTTTTGTCCACGGATAGCCCACTGACCTGGAGTCTGCAAGATCCTTCCCCATGTGGGAAGACCACCCTCTCCTCCACACCCCCACTTTATTAGAGATTTCTGGACCCAAGCAGCTAGAGGACCACGAGACCTTTGCCCATTTTCCTTTATAAGATCATAAAGGGTCTTAAGTCTGAGAGGGCACAATTGTTACAGAACAGTGGTCCCCTCAAAAATAAATAAATAAATAAATAAATAAATAAATAAATAAATAGTGGCTTGAACAGTTATTAAGATGGTTTTATGAAGACAGGAGTCCCCCCACTCCACCATCTTATCAAGATGCCAGCACTTAAATAAATCATTTTCCTTCTCACCAGCAAAAACCAAAACAAAACAAAAACTTTGGTACATTTACACAATGAAATACTATGCAGCAGAAAGAAAGAAGGAACTCATGCTATATGCGACAACATGGATGGAACTAGAGAGAATTATGTTTAGCGAAATAAGCCAGGCAATGAAAGAAAGATACCTTATGATATCACCTGATACAGGAGACTAATAAACAACACAAACAAAGGAACAAAATTGAAGAAGGAACAGAGTAACAGTTATTGGGGGGAGGCAGTTAGGGGGTGAAGGGGTTTAAATAAGGTAAGTAGTAAAGGAACTAGTATAAATAACCCATGAACATAGACAACAGGGTGGGATTGATGGTGGGAGAAGGAGTGGGCTGGGTAGGAGGTGGGGAGCAATGGGGGGAAAAGTGGAACAACTGTAATTTAAAAACAATAAAGACAAAATTGAAAAAAAGTTAATGCTTTATTAAAAAAAAATGAAAGCAAAATGAAAAATGGAGAGGGGCATATTTTTTTTCCAGTTTGAATGGTCATTAAAACACTTGCAAAAAGAGAAACATAACATATATAATAAGTGTTGGTTTCCTTTGAAGTAATCTTATATTATAGTGCAAAATTGTACATGGCTTGAAGAAGTTTGCTGATTCTCAGGTACTCAGTTGATTATGGGTAAACAGGTTAGTATAAACAGATTGAATAAAAATATGTCACCTACTTTTCCCCAGGAAATTGAAAAGAGTTGTAAAGGTAAATTTTTATTTAATGTCTGTGACATAAACAGTGGTGTGTTTTACCTAATGTCAGGCTGGATCACTATGCCAGAGTTTGCTAGTCAACATCATGCTGCATTATGTATTAGAGAATAGCACCCCTTCTTCAATTAGCTAGACGATGTTAATTAGCAGACAAGTGCTCTCCTGATACTCATGGAGGGAGCAAAAAGGAGATCAAGTGTTTCCCACTCTATAAATGTCTGCAAACACATGGGTCTGTTAGGATTCCAGAAGATAGTGAACATTTCACAGCTGTTGAAGCACTGCTTCTTGACTGTGAGGCCTGCATCTTACTGTGGTGTGCAAATTATTTAGCAAGTGCCGCATTACTTATAGAATTAATTGCACAAATTAATCTCATAAATAATTTATTTGGGGGACTGTGAATTAACAGTGGACCATAGTAAAATAAAAACTTATTTTTGAAAAACTGATATCAAATATCATTTTGAGTTAGATTTAATTTTGTTTTCCTTTTTTAATTTTTTAAATTTCAATTTATTTTGTATTTGTTTCAAGTGTGTAGCATAGAGGTTAAAGAATCATATACTTTACAGAGTGTTTCCCTGATATTTCCAGTACCCACCTGGCACCATGCATAGTTACCACATATTACTGACTATAATTCCTATGCTGTACTTTATATCTCCATGACTATTTTATAACTACCTATTTATACTTCCTCCCTTCACTGCTTTCACCCAGTTCCCCCACTGCACACCCCTCTGGCAACCACCAGTTTTCTGTCTGCATCCTGGAGTCTGTTTCAATTTATTTGTTCATTTATTTTGTTAGTTAGACTCCACATACAAGTGAAACAATACGGTATTTGTCTTTCTCTGATTTACTTTTTTTACTTAACAAAATACCCTATGGTCCATTTATGGTGTTGCAAGCGGTAAAATTTTATTTATTTTTTATGGCTAATATTCTATTGTATATATGTACCACATCTTTTATATACAATAATCTATTGAAGGGCACTTGGGTTGCTTTCATATCTTGATTGTAAATAAGGCTGCAATGAATATAGTGGAGGATATACTCTTTCAAAATGATGTTTTAGGTTTCTTCAGAAATATATATATAGAATTGCTGGGGCACAAGGCCATTTTATTTTAATTTTTTGAGGAATTTCCATACTGCTTTTCATAATTGCTAGATCAATCTGCATTCCTATTAACAGTGTCTGAGAATTCCATTTTCTCCACATCCTTGCCAATACTTGTTGTTTGTTGATTTATTGAAGAGAGCCATTTTGACAGGCATAAAGTGCTTTCTTATTATAGTTTAATTTGCATTTCTCTGAAGATTAGTGATGTTCATCATCTTTTCATACGCCTATTGGCCACCTCTATATCCTCTTTGGAGAAATGCCGCTTCAGTTATTCTGACAACTTTTTAGTCAAACTGTTTGTATTTTTGCTGTTAAATTGTATGAGTTTTTTCAAATAAATTTTCGGTATTAACCTCTTATAAAATGTACCATTGACAAATTATTTTCTTCCATTCAGTAGGTTGCCTTTTTGTTTTATCAACGCTTTGGCTGTGAAAAAAAATTTAGTTTGATATGGTCTCATTTGTTTATTTCTTCTTTTGTTTCCCTTTCCTGAGGAAATATATCAGTAAAAATATGTACAAAATAAATGTTACAGGTTATACTGCCTATATTTCCTTCAAGGAGATTTATGGTTTCAAGCTTTTCATTTAAGTCTTTTACCTATTTTAAATTTATTTTCGTATTGGTATAAGAAGGTGTCTAGTTTCATTTTTTACATGTATTTGACCAATTTTCTCAACACCAATTATTTAACAGCCTTTATTTATCCCATTATATGTTCTTGCCTTCTTTGTCAAATATTAATTGACCATAAAGGCATAAATTCATTTCTGAGTTCTCTATTCTGCTCCATTGATCTATATTTTTGTTTTTATGCCAATACTATGTTCTTTTGATTACTATGGACTTATAATTTCATTTGATATCTAGTAACATGATACCTCCAACTTTATTCTACTTCCTCAAGAATGCTAAGGCTACTTAAGGTCTTTTGTGATTCCATATACATTTTTTAATTATTTGTTCCAGTTTTGTGAAATATGTCATTGGCATTTTGATAGGAATTGCATTGAATTTATAGATTGCTTTGGGTAGTATTATAATTTTAGTGATGTAAATTACTCCTATCCAGTGAACACAATATATGAAATAGGGCCCTTTGTAGTATAGGCTTCTTTTCTAGGCGAGTGTTCTAAAAACTCATCTGTATTAGTGTACCAGGTGGACTTGTGAAAGGCTGCATTCAGCTTAAGTTAATTTTTTTGGAGGCTGAACATGTTTGTACATTCCATCATTGGTGATTCATGAGTGCACCTGGCCACACTGTGCTGGGTTGAGTGTTCAGCAGTTTTTAACCCCAAAAAATGACATTACACCTCCCACTCCACACCTCCCTTCCCTATTCACTCAAACTCACCCTGAGGGACTTTTTTTTTTTTTTTCCCGGGTGACAAAAGTTTTCAAAGGGAAATGTTTTGCAGATGTAGAAACAGTGAAACAAAAAACAGCAGAAGCACTAAAAGGCATCAAAATTGAGTTCAAAAACTGTTTTGAGCAGTGGAAAAAAGTCTTGATAGGTGTATTGCATCAAATGGAGGGTACTGTGAAGGTGACTGAAGTTTAAACATGTAAGAATAAATGCATAATTTTTTATCAATGAATTCTAATGTTCTTTGGGTTCCCCCCTCATATGTTTTTCATTTAGTTGTATGTTCTTTGATTTCTTTCTTTAGTGTCTTACAGTTTTCTGAGTACAGGTCATTTACTTCCTTGGTTAAATTTACTTCCATTTTTTGATGTAATTGTAAATACAATTGTTTTCTTTGTTTCCCCTTCTAATAGTTCATTATTGGTGTATAAAATTACAACTAATATCTGAATATTAATTTGGTATCCTGACAAATTAGCAGTTCTAGGAAATTTTTTGGTGAAATCTTTAGAGTTCTCTCTATAGAGTATCATGTCATCTGCAAATAATGTTTTCCTTCTTCCTTTTCAATTGGGTGCATCTTATTTATTCTTCTTCTTGTCTTATTGCTGTGGTCAAGATTTTTCCAGTAATATGTTGAACAGCAGTGGTGAGAGCAGATATCCTTGTCTTGCTCCTGACCTTAGAAAAAACACTTTTAGTTTGTGCCTATTGAGTATGATGTTGGAAGTGGGTTTTTTATATATGGCCTTTATTATGTTGAGGTATGTTCCCTCTATTTTCACTTTGCTAATGGATCTTGCCATTAATATATACCTGATTTTGTCAAATGTTTCTTTTCTGCATTTATTTATATGGTCATATGTGGTATATCACTTTAATTAATTTGCAGATATTGTGCCAACATTGCATCCTGTAATAAATGGTGTAGATCTTTTTAACATAATCCTAAGTTAGGGTTTCTAATACTTTGCTGAGAATTATTGTATCCATGTTCATAAGGGATATTGGCCTATAAATTTCTTTTTTTGTAGTGTTTTTATCTGGTTTTGGAATTAGAAATTTGTCTCACAAAATTAGCTTGAAAGCTCTCTTGAATCTTTTGGAATAGTTTGAGAAAGATAGGTATCGTTTCTTTATTAGAACGTTTGCAAAATTCACGTGTAAAACCATTAGGTTCATGACTTTTGCTTGTTGGAAGTTTTTGATTATTGCTTTAATTTCATTTGTTGTAATTGGAAAGATACCCTATTTCCTTTTTATTCAGTTTGGAAAACTGTATGTTTTAGAAATTTATCTATTTATTCCAGGTTGTGCAACTTTTTTGGCATGTATTTTTTTATAATATTTTATTATAATTCTTTGTATTTTTGTGTTGCTAATTGTATTTTGGGGTTTTTTTTTTGTTGTTTTTTTTGGTCTTTCATTTCTTATTTTTCTTGATGCATCCAGGTAAAGATTTATTTATCTTGTTTATTTTTTTCTAACAGTCAGTTCTTGGGTTTATTGATCTTTTGTTTTGCTTTTTTAGACTCTATTTCACTTATTTCCACTCTGATCTTTATTATTTCCTTTCATCCATTTATTTTGGGCTTTCGTTGTTCTTTTTCTAGTTCATTTACATGTAAGTTTAGATTGTTTATGTAAGATTTTTTTGCTTCTTGTGGTAGGCCAGTAATGCTATAAACTTCCCTCTTAGGATTGCCTTTGCTGTGTCCCATAGATTTTGTTTGTGTTTTTTTTTTTCATTTGTCTCAAGGTATCTTTGATTTCTTCCTTGATCTCATTGTTAACCAATTCACTTTTTAGTAACATATTATTCAGCCTCCATGTTTGTGTGTGTTTTTCAGTTTTTTTTTTTTCTTCTTGCACTTGATTTCTAGATTCATTCCATTGTGGTCAGAGAAGATGCCAGATATGGTTTAAATTGTCTTAAATTTATTGAGACTTGTTTTGTTTCCTAACATGTGGTCTATCCTAAAAAATGTTCTATATGTACTTGAAAGAATGTATATTCTGCTGTTTTGCAGTGAAATGCTCTGTAATATCTACATTAAATTTATGTGATCTAGTGTGTCATTTAAGGTCTCTGCTTCTTTGTTGATGTTTTCTATGGAAAAAATCTGTCCATTGATGTCAATGGGTTGTTAAGTTCTCCCCATGACTGTATTATTATCAATACTTCCCTTTATGTCCATCAAAATTTGTTTTACATATTTACATATTATATCCTCTGTTGGATTAATCTTTTCATTATTATGCAATATCTTTTGTTTGAAAATCTATTTTGTTTGAGATAAATATCACAATTCTTAATTTTTTTGTTTCCATTTACAATATCTTTTTTAGTCTGCAAGTATCTTTTTTCTAAGGTGGGTCTATTATAGACAGCACATTATATGGGTCTTGTTTTATTATTCAATCAGCTACTCTACATCTTTAGAGCATTTAATCCATTTAAATATAAAGTGATTGTTAGGCGGAGAGTGGATCTCTGCCCGCTGGCAGAGACGGGACTCGACCAAGTGGCATTGGCGCTGAAGGACAGGAGACAGCGTGCTGCCGGGCAAGTGAGAACATAATTCTCCTTTATATTTTTCTCTAGTGGACGGTGGAGAGGGGAGGAAAGTTTGGGGGTGGTAGGCCGTTCTGGAGGAGCCAGGAGCGCTCATCCACTCCCCAACCCTACCCTTGGGTCGCGGGGGCGCACATAGGGAAGTGCTCTCACTCACTGGCCCAGGTGCGCGGGGCCGTGAGTCCAGGCGTCCCTCGGACACTACCCAACGGACATAAGATCAGTGCCCCTATGGGCACAGGGAGGGCCCACTGAACAGGCAGAGAACCGTGCACAGACACCCCTAGACAGCTCCCGTGGGCCCAGGGCCCCAGGCCAGAAAGCAGACCACTAGCGCAGGCTCTGTTTGTGCCCGCCCAGACGGGTGAGGGAAGGCAGGTGGCTGCGGCACGGGAACAGCGGGAGGCAGCGACTCACGGATGCTCACTTCCACTGAGCACAAGTGTCCCCGGCCCTGCCCTAAGAGGTGAGAGACCAACTCCCGGAGCTCGGCTCAGCGGGACTAAGGGCACGGGGCAGTGCGCGAGCACGAAAACACCTCAGCCCAGGGACAATAGGCACCAATCCCGGAGAAAGCTCTCGGGCTGCCCACGAGTGCAGGGACGCGCGCAGGGACACCTCGGCGCGAACAGGGAACCACCGCAGCCCGGCAACAATAGGCTCCAACCGCGGGGCAAACTCTCGGGCTGCCCGAGCACGCAGGGGCTCGAGCGCAAGGGCACCTCAACTGGCTCCAGCGGGCAGCAAGGGAGCACGCCGTGCTGGCAACCGCGGGCGTGCACCATACCAGCAACCGGGGGCGCACACCAGTCCTGCAAAAAACAAGAACCTCTGACCTGCCACACTAGACCAGCTGCGGATGCAGAAAAAGAAGGAACACACCAAGGCTAAAACGGAGTAAAAACATCGCTTTTTTTTTTTCCAATTTTTTTCTCCCTTGTTCTTTCTTTCTTCTTAATTATTTCTTTTCTTTCCTTCTTTCTTTATTCTTTTCTTGGGTTTTTTTGGGGGGGTTTTGGGAGGGTATATATATTTTTTTATTTTCAATTTTTTTCTCTCTTTTTTCTTTCTTTCTTTCTTCTTTATTCTTTCTTTTCTATCTTTCTTTGTTCCTTTCTTTCTTCCCTTTTGGGGTTTTTGTGGGGGGGGTTGTGGTAAATTTTTTTTCTTCTCTTTCTCTCTTTCTTCTTTTCTTTCTTCTATTTTCTTGGGGTTTTTTTACGGGAGTGTTTTTCCTTCTCCTCTTCCAAAAATAACAAACTTTATCTCTAACGTGTTGCATATAACCTCTCCTTCTTATCCTTTCTCTTTAATCGTTGTTTATTCATTTGTGTGTCTAGTTTAGCCCCCCTATCACTCTAAATAATGTAATATAATTACTATATAAACCCAAATACAATACAATCCCACTTTCTTACTATATTATGTATTTTTCTATCCTTTTCTTCTATTTTTATTAACATACAATGTAACTATTACTTACTGGCTTGCACAGTCTCAACTATTATTAATCTATCACCCCCTCTATCAAAAATTATATTTTTCATCCCCCAAAACAACTCTTACCTATTCTTCTTATAGTATAAAAGCTCTAATCGCTTTACATTTATATTAATACGGGCTAGTTGGCTAACGATAACAGGATAGAGTGGGGGATACTTTTTGAGGGTGTGGGACTCCTGCCTGGGCTATGTGTTTATGTCTTTAACAGCATATCCACAAAAGAACTCAAGACAAAGCGGATAGAGTGACTCTCAACCAACTAGCCAGAAGGAAGATCCTATCAAAGAACATCTGAAATATAACCAAACAGCATAAACAAATGACATAAAGGGTAACTCAAGAACATCAGGCTCAGGATATCAAAGAGACTGCACCACTGAAACTCCCAGACCTTCGATAAAGAATATTACACCACAAAGGAGGGAAGTCAAAGCAAACTACCCCCCCCCAAATAAATAAATAAATAAATAAATAAAAACAAAAAGAATCCAACATGGTAAGATGTAGAAACAACCTCTCAATGAAAAGAAGAGAGGAATCCCCAGAAAGAGAGGTAGATGGAATAGACATAGCCCAAATGTCAGACTTGGAATTCAAAACTATGGTGGTGAAGAAGCTCAATATGCTCGAAAACCTCAAAAACAACTATGACAACCTCCAAGGAAGTTACCAACAGCTCCAAGAAAATTACAGGGAACTTTCAGAGAACTACACCAGAATAAAAAAAGGCATAGAAACTATCAACAAGAACCAGGAAGAAATGAAGAATGCAATCTCTGAACTGAAGAACACAGTAGAATCAGTCAAAAGGAGACTAAACGAATCAGAGGATCGGATTAGTGAGTTAGAAGATAATGTAGAGAAAAACTCCCAGACAATACAGCAAAATGAAAAACGATTGAAAAAATATGAACAAGATGTAAGGGAATTACAGGATAGCATTAGAAAATAATTTAAGGATCATCGGAATACGAGAGGGAGAAGAAAAGGAGCATGGAATTCAAAATCTTATAGGAGAAATAGTGACAGAAAATTTTCTGAACCTGATGAGAGAAAAAGCTATGCAAGTCCAAGAAGCACTGAGAGTTCCAATCAAGAGGAACTCCCCAAAACCCACTCCAAGGCACATCATAGTTAAAATGGCAACATTCCAAGACAAAGAGAGAATCCTAAAAGCAGCAAGAGAAAACAGCAAATAACATACAAGGGATCTCCGATAAGGCTATCGACAGATTTCTCAACAGAAACATTACAAGCCAGAAGGGAATGGTCAAAAATATTTCAAGCAATGAAAAACAAAGGCCTACAACCAAGAATACTCTACCCAGCAAGGCTCTCATTCAAAATAGAAGGTGAAATAAGGAGTTTCTCAGACAAAGGAAGACTAAAAGAATACATCCCCACCAAACCAGCATTGCAAGAGATGGTAAAGGGAGTATTCTAAGAAAAAAGAAGAAAAAAACAAGAGAGGAGAGGAACAGAGGTACAAAGGCAAATGAATAAATACACGTCAATAATAACCTTAAATGTAAATGGATTAAATGCTCCAATTAAAAGACATAGGGTAACGGAATGGATAAGAAAACAGGACCCACATATTTGCTGTCTACAAGAAACACACCTCAAAACAAAAGATTTACACAGACTGAAAGTAAAGGGATATAAAAAAATATTCCAAGAAATCGGACCGGAAAAAAAAGCCGGGGTAGCAGTTCTCATATCAGACAAAACGGATTTCAAAGCAAGGACAATAAAAAGAGACAAGGAAGGACATTTCATAATACTTAAAGGAACAATCCATCAAGAAGATATAACACTGATAAACATATATGCACCCAACATAGGAGCACCCAAATACATAAAGCAAATACTAGAAGACCACAAAAAGGATATCAACAACAACACACTCATAGTAGGAGACTTCAACACTCCATTATCAACAATAGACACATCATCAAAGCAAAGAAACACCAAGGATATACAGGCATTGAACAACACACTAAACCACATGGATCTAACTGATATATATAGACTTTTCACCACAAAGAAGCAAGATATATATTCTTTTCAAGTGCACATGGGACATTTTCAAAGATAGACCACATGATAGGTCACAAAACAAGCCTCAACAAATTCAAGAAAATTGAAATCATATCAAGCATATTTTCAGATCACAATGCCTTGAAACTAGAAATCAACCTCAGAGAAAAAAATCAAAGACACTCAAACTCAAGGAGATTGAATAACATGCTATTAAATAATGAATGGGTTAACAATGACATCAAAAAAGAAATCAAGAAATTTCTAGACACTAAGGATAATGAGCACACAACAACCCAAAACCTATGGGACACAGCAAAAGCAGTCCTGAGAGGAAAGTTTATAGCAGTACAGGCATATCTGAAAACGCTAGAAGAATCTCAAATAAAAAACCTAACCATAATGCTACAAGAACTAGAACAACAACAAACAAAGCCTAGGGAAAGAAGAAGGAATGAAATCATCAAGATCAGAGCAGAACTAAATGACATAGAGACTAAACAAACAATCCAAAAGATCAACAAAACTAGGAGCTGCTTCTTCGAAAAAATAAACAAAATCGACAAGCTTCTAGCCAGTCTAATCAAGAAAAAAAGAGAGAAGACACAAATAAACAAAATCAGAAATGAAAGAGGAGAAATCACAACTGATACCTCAGAAATACAAATGATAGTGAGAAATTACTTCAGACAACTGTATGACAAGAAATTTGACAATCTAGAAGAAATGGACAAGTTTCTAGAAACATACAACCTTCCAAAACTGAATCAAGAAGAAGTGGAAAGTCTCAACAAACCAATAACAAAAAAGGAAATTGAAACAGTAATCCAAAATCTCCCGGCACACAAAAGCCCTGGACCGGATGGCTTCACAGGCGAATTCTACAAAACATTCAGGGAAGAACTAACTCCTATCCTCCTCAAACTGTTCCAAAAAAATCCAAGAAGAGGGGAAAATCCCAAACTCTTTCTATGAAGCCAGTATTATCCTAATCCCCAAACCAGGTCAAGACACAAGAAAGAAAGAAAACTACAGGTCAATATCACTGATGAACATCGATGCTAAAATCCTCAATAAAATATTGGGAAACAGGATCCCGCAATACATCAAAAAGATCATACATCATGATCAAGTGTGCTTCATTCCAGTGATGCAAGGATGGTTTAATATTTGCTAATCAATAAATATAATACATCACCTAAACAGAATGAAAGACAAAAATCACATGATCATATCAATAGATGCAGAAAAAGCATTTGATAAAGTACAACACCCATTTATGATGAAAACACTCAGCAAAATGGGAATAAAAGCAGCATATCTTAACATAATTAAGGCTATATATGAGAAGCCTGAGGCCAACATCATACTCAATGGACAAAAACTGAAAGCATTCCCTCTGAACTCAGGAACTAGACAAGGTTGTCCACTCTCTCCACTCCTTTTCAACATAGTGTTGGAAGTCCTAGCCACAGCAATCAGAGAAGAAAAAGAAATAAAAAGCATCCAAATTGGGAAAGAGGAAGTAAAACTTTCATTATATGCAGATGACATGATAGTATACCTAGAAAATTCTATAAACTCCACTAAAAGACTACTCGATATAATAAGTGAATTTGGCAAAATCGCAGGGTACAAAATAAATATACAGAAATATAAGGCATTTCTGTACACCAACAATAAAACAGCAGAGACAGAGACAAAAAAGAAAATACCATTTACTACAGTAACAAAAAAAATAAAGTACCTAGGAGTAAACTTAACAAAAGAGATAAAAGACCTGTACTCTGAAAATTACATAACATTGAAGAAAAAAATTAAGGAAGAAACAAATAAATGGGAGCAAATACCATGTTCTTGGATGGGAAGAATCAACATCTTCAAAATGGCCATACTACCCAAAGCAATTTACAGATTCAATGCAATCCCTATTAAAATACCAATGACATATTTCACAGACCTAGAACAAACACTCCAAAAATTCATATGGAACCAAAAAAGACCCCGAATAGCAAAAGCAATCTTGAGACAGAAGAACACAGCAGGAGGAATCACAACACCAGATATCAAACAATACTACAAAGCCACTGTAATCAAAACAGTATGGTACCGGCATAAGAATAGACATATAGATCAGTGAAACAGAATAGAGAGTCCAGAAATAAATCCAGGCCTCTATGGTCAACTAATATTTGATAAAGGAGGAAGGAACGTAAAATGGAGTGAGAAGAGCCTCTTTAACAAATGGTGCTGGGAGAACTGGATAGGGACCTGCAAAAAAATGAAACTAGACCACCAACTTACACCACACACAAGAATAAACTCAAGATGGATCAAAGACTTAAATGTAAGCCGTGACACCATAAAAGTCCTAGAGGAAAACATAGGCAAGAAAATATCAGATATCTCACGTAACAATCTCTTCACGGATACATCTCCTAAAACAAGAGAAATAAAGGAAAAAATAAATGAATGGGATTACATCAAACTGAGGAGTTTCTGCTCAGCAAAAGAAAACATCAGCAAGATGAAAAGGAAACTAACCATATGGGAAAACATAATTGCCAATGACATCACAGACAAGGGACTGATTTCCAAAATATATAAAGAGCTGATATGACTCAACATGAAGAAAACAAACAACCCAATTAAAAAATGAGTAAAGGACCTGAACAAACACTTCTCTGAAGAGGACATACAGAAGGTCCATAGACACATGAAAAAATGCTCAACATCATTAGCCATCAGGGAGATGCAAATAAAAACCACAATGAGATACCATTTTACACCAGTCAGAATGGCTATCACCAACAAATCAACAAGCAACAAGTGCTGGCGAGGATGTGGAGAAATGGGAACCCTACTGCACTGTTGGTGGGAATGCAGACTGGTGTAGCCACTATGGAGAACAGTATGGAATTACCTCAAAAGATTAAAAATGGAACTGCGTTTTGAACCAGCGACTCCACTACTAGGATTATACCCGAAGAATCTTGAAACACCAATTCAGAAGAACTTATGCACTCCTATGTTCATTGCAGCACTGTTTCAATAGCTAAGTGCTGGAAACAACCCAAGTGCCCATCTGTAGATGAGTGGATCAAAAAACTGTGGTACATTTACACAATGGAGTACTATGTAGCAGAAAGAAAGAAGGAACTCCTGCCATTTGCAACAACATGGATGGAACTAGAGAGAATTATGCTTAGTGAAATAAGCCAGGCAAAGAAAGAAAAATACCATATGATATCACCTAATACAGGAAACTAAAGAACAACACAAACAAAGGAAGGAAATAGAACAAAGAGCAGAATGGCAGTCAATAGTGGGGAAGGGAGAGGGATAGAAGGGGGATAAGTAAGGGAAGGTTTAATTAAAGAGCCTGTATAAAAGACTCATGGACATGGACAACGGGGAGGGATATGATTTCGGGAGAAGGGGTGGGTTGTGTGGGGGAGAGAAATTAAGGGAAAAGGGGACAACTGTAATTGAAAAACCAAAATTAAAAAAAAAAAAAGAAATAAAGTGATTGTGGAAAGATACATATTTATTGCCATTTTATTCTTTATAATTATGTTTTCTTTCTTTCTTTTTCTTAAAGCAAGCCTTTTAACATTTTTTATAATACTGGTTTGGTGATAACAGACCCTTTTAGATTTTTCTTGTATGGGAAGCTCTTTATTTTACCTTTAATTTAATATGATTGACTTGCTGGGTAGAGTAGTCTTTGTGTAAGCTTTTGCTTTCATCACTGAATATTTGTGCCAATTTCTTCTGGCCTAAAATGTTTCTGTTGAGAAATCAGATGAAAGTCTTATGGGAGCTCCATTGTAGGTCTTTCTAACTTTCTCTTGCTTCTCTGAGATTTTTTTTTTTTTGTCTCTAACTTTGTCATTTTAATTATGATGTATCTTGTTGTGGGCCCCTTTAAGTTCATCTTGTTTAGAACTCTCTGAAAGTTATGGACATGTGTGTCTCTCTTTTTTTTTTTAACATTTTAGAAAAATGTTCAGTCACCATTTCTTCAGTTAGGGTCTCTATCCTTTACTCTCTTCTTTATTTTTCTTGTACCCCTATTATTCTTCATGTTGTTCCAGAAGCCTATCCCTACTTTTAAATTTTTTTATTTTTTTTATTTTTTTGCTATTCTGGTTCGGTATTTTCAGTTACTTTGTGATTCAAATTTCTAATTCTCACCTCTGCTTCATCTAGACTGAAATCGTTTCCTTCTAGTGTATCTCTCATTTCAGATAGTTTTTAATTTATGACTGGTTCTTTTGTATGGTTTCCTTATCCATTTTTATGTTTACTTTTTGTTTAAGTTCTTACTGAGTTCATTCATTCTTCTCCTAAGTTCCTTGAGCATCCTTATAATTACTGTTTTGAACTCTGGTAGCTTGCTTGCCTCCATTCCATTTAGTCCTTTTTCTGAGGATTTCCTCTTTTTTTGAGGTATGTTTATTTGTCTCCCCATTTTGAGAGCCTCTCTGTATCTGTTTTTGTGTATTAGGTAGATCTATGTCTCCAAGTCTTGGTATGGTTGTCTTATATAGTAGATGTCTCATGGTGCTCTGTGGCACAGTCTTCCTGATCATTTGAGCTAGGTTCCCCAGGAATATCTACTTTGTGTGAATTTTAAGCCCTTTTATTCTAGTTGAGTCTTGACTTGTGTTGGCCTATCTGTGAGTAGGTTTGCACCTTTGGCAGTCAACTCTGACTGCAATGTATGAACTGCTGTGCAACAGCTGACACCACAATGCAGAGTTTTTCCCTAAAAGGATCTGTTGCGTGCTGATATCTCCCTGTGGGTGTACTGTTTGTGGTGTTAATTTGGTTGTATTTTGATGTCCCCTACCCTTGTGTTGATTTCAGGGCTTCTTGGGAGGGAGTTCAATTAAAGTCAATGTTAAGCATAGCCTGTGACCTGCCCTGAGATATGTGTTTGGAGCTATAGTTTGTGGCTACCTGCACTTGCCTGGGTATGCATGGGAGGGGAAAAGCAGTGTACCAAAGCTGGTTTCCATCAGCACTGAGTCTAGGGAAAGCAATAAAAAATCCCAGGGCTCCCTTAGATCTACCTTCTCCTTATTTGCCTTTTAGGTTTGATATCAGAAAGAAATTTAGTGGTAAAGTTCCCAGTTGCATGAGGTAGGCTTTCAGTGAGTCACCAGGTAAGGTCAAGTGGTGTTCACTAGGTTAATACAAATTCAAACTTGGTGCCAGGGCTGTGTCTAAGATCATCCAGCAACAGTCTCAGGGTACACCAACATCAACCGCCACCTGCTGGATGCTCATGTTTGTTTGTGTTGGGGTGGTGTCTCAAGTATTTGTCAGTGTGAGACTAGCAGAGTTCAGGCCCAAACAGACCAAGATTTTTTAAAGTATATTTTATTGATTGTATTGTTACAGTAGTCCCATTTTTCCCCCTTTGCTCCCCTCTGCCAAGTACCCCTCTTTCCTCCATCAATTCCACCACCCTTACTTCATGTCCATGGGTCATGCATATAAGTTCTTTGGCTTCACCCTTTCCTATATTATTCTTAACTTCCCCCTATTTTGTACCTACAAGTTATGCTTCTTAATCCCTGCACCATTTCCCAATTTCTTCACCTTTCCCCTCCCAGCTGATAACCTTCCAAATGATCACCATACCAATGATTCTGTTTCTATTCTGGTTTGCTTAGTTGGATTTTGTTTTTATTTTTTAGATTCAGTTGTTGATAGTTGTCAGTTTGTTGCCATTTTCATGTTAATAATTTTTCTCTTTTTCTTAAGTAAGTCCCTTTGACATTTCGTATAATAATAGCTTGGTGACGATGAACTCCTTTAGCTTTACCTTGTCTGGGCAGCACTTTATCTGCCCTTCCATTCTAAATGATAGCTTCGATGAATAGAGTAATCTTGGTTGTAAGTCCTTGCTTTTCATCACTGTGAATACTTCTTGCCAGCCCCTTCTTGCCTGTAAAGTTTCTTTTGAGAAATCAGCTGATAGTCTTATAGGCACTGCTGTGTAGGTAACTCTCTGCTTTTCTCTTGGTGTTTTTAAGATTCTCTCTTTATCTTTAACCTTTGGCATTTTAATTATGATGTGTCTTGGTGTGGTCCCTTATGGGTCTAGCTTGTTTGGGACTCTGTGCTTTCTGGACTTTTATGTCTATTTCATTCACCAAGTCTGGGGGATTTTCCCTCATTATTTTCTCACATAAGCTTTCAATTTTTTGCTCTTTTCTCTCTCCTTCTGGGACTCCTATGGTTGTGATTTTGGCAAGTTTAAAGTTGTCCCAGACATTCCTAAGCCTCTCCTCATTTTTTTCAATTCTTGTTTCTTCATTCTGTACTGGTTGACTGTTTATTTCTTCCTTATGTTCCAAATCATTGATTTGAACCCCAGTTTTCTTTCCTTCACCACTGGTTTCATGTGGATTTTTTTTTGTTGTTGTTGTTGCTTAATTTAGCATAGCCTTCACTTCTTCCCTTATGTGTTTGCCGTACTTAAGCATATCTGTCAAGCCTGTAAGCATCTTTATCACCAGTGTTTTGAACTCTATGTCTGTTAGGTTGGCTGTCTCCTCATCTATTAAGTTGGCTACAGACCAAGATTTATTTGTCTTAGGGGATGTCTCTGCACAGAAACAATGGTGCCAATCAAGCTTGTGAGAGAAAAATGGCTCCTCTCTTAGAGCCTCACAACTCAGTGTTTTCCAGAATCTTCCCTGACCTCCTAAAAGGTCTTCCAAAAAATTCTGCACTGTGGGACAAGGTTAGCCACAGCCCAATAACAGTTTTTTAGAGTGTAAACTCAGCAGCATGAGACCACTGGGAGTCAGGAGTGTAAAGCTAATGGTTCTCTTACAGGTGGATGAGGTGCTGCTCCTCTGGCATGCAGGTAGCAGGGATCTGTTTCTCTGGCACATGGGGCATCTGCCACTCTTTTTGGTGCTGGGGTGGATAGGGCACTCTGGCCCTGACCTGTAAAGGGGAACCGTTACTCTAGAGCTTAGGTTGCCTAACACTGCTGTTGATTTTGTTTAACAAACAATACTTTAGAACATAAATTTTTAGACAATCCATTTAAATTCTCTAAAATATAGAGATAGTTGAGACAAATAAGTGTATTCAAGTAATTGCATCAATGCATCAATGTTCCAATTCACTTTGTGTGTATAGATAGACGCACCCATAATAACGTGTACAAATTTTTTAAAAGTATTTTTTCTAAAAGAGAGCTCCTACATATACAAACTCGAAATAGAAATACATTAATAGGAAAGATGGTAGGTTTTGTTCTAACAGAGTAGCAGGCCGTCCAACTCTTTCACCAAAAAATAAAGACCTTACCCATATACCTCCTAATTCATTTTTAAAACTTGAAGTAGAAGCAAATCTCTCACTTTCCCACAATAAAACATAAGAATGTCACTGTGGACCTAAGAAAAAGACAGTCACAAGTTTGTTTTTCAGTAGACTCCTAGGGAGCTGAACACAAAATCCAATAAATAATTAGCTCTCATGTGACAGGCTTCTGAATTACTGTGATACATTAATTGGACAAAATTAGCATGAATTAAGGCAAATAAGTATAACATGTAATTTATTACTTACTAAGCATGGTGCTACAGTGGAAGCTTCGGATTTCCCTTAAGATTGCTTTAACAGCTATAATGCATTCCTTAATTTACTCTGTGGAAAATCAATTTTTTCTGAGTTCATTAAACACCAACATGTTACAGTGCAATTCTCTAGAGCACAGAGGCTCAATACATTATGCAAATCCATACCAGAGTGGTACCAATATGTAAATAGCAGTAATATTATTGTTAGCATACTATTAGTAAGTCTGACCAGAGTGAGCATATCTAGAGCTTCTTGAATCTGTTGACTTTGTGTGTGTTGAGCAGTTGCATGCTGTTCTTTGTGACTATAGTGCTAATATTTCTTTCAAGATATGTCAAAACTTTTGTAAATGGCTGGTAACAGTGTTATTTCTTTCTAAATTACATATCTTCTTGTTTATGCTAAAGAACTATTCAACAAGTGTTTATTAAGTATATAGCGTGGGCCTACTGCTGTAATATTTAAATTTTAATTGATTCTGTATGCTTCATATACCTCATTTGAGTCAGATAAATAATCTAAGCTATTTAAGCCACAATTACCTGGAAGTATATCTGAATTTCTCATTTCAGTTGGCTTTAGTGTATCTAGGTTGCATTAATAACAAAAAAATTCAACACATTATTTGACTAAAAATAACTGTAAAAAGCAGTGTGTTCACGAAAAATGTACTAAAGCAACTTGGTTGGCTCTAAATATTGATATAAAGGGTGTTCATAAAAAATGAATATCCACAATATCAGGTTTTAAAAGGATTGGTGATTTGGGTCCCTCAATTATATTTGCAGTTCTATAATCTTTCTGACTTTTTTTTTCCAAAGAATAAAAGTTTACTTTTAATTTTGAATTAATTTTTACTCTTTTTTTCTATTGGTAATTTTTAGAATTAAAAAATCAACTAAATCTCCATGTTCATTAATAAGATGCTATGAACCAAATTGTGTCCTCCTAATACTCATATTTAAATACCATGTTGATGGTATTTAAAGGAGGAGAGATGGGAGATAATTAGGTTTAAAGGATATTATATGGGTGGGCAATTGTGATACCATTAGTGCTTGCTCACTTTCTCTCCATCATATCAAGACACAGTGAGAAGATGGCTATCCACAAACCAGGAAGAGTTCTCACCAGAAGCCAATCATGCTGGCATCCTGATTTCAGACTTTGAACCTTCAAAATAGTTATACATTTCTGTTGTTGAAGCCACCCAGTCTATAGTAATTTTTATGGCAACCTGATTAAAACATAGAGTAACAGAACAATCTAAAAAGATTCAATTTAGTAGATTACATAAATAAATTATGTTAAAGTAACATAATTATGCTAATTTGGTATTTTGTTTGGCTGGTTGGAAAATACTATACATATATGTAGAAAATCTTCATGAAAGATATAAATCTAAGAGTTGTCTGTGACTGACTTTGGTTTCTGTAATGAACTTGCATTGTTATTATGAGAGCTAAATATTACTTCAATAAAAATGGAAATCTGTTAGACCATATACAATTTTTTTCCCATGGAATATATTTCTTACTTCCTTTCTCCTCTGGTCACTTGGTTTCAGCCACATTGTTCTTGTTCTTTCCTAGCACACTCCAGAAAAGCTCACACCGTGAGGCCTTTGCACTTGCCATTATCTTAACCTAGAATTTTATGCCTTCAGACAGTCTTACCAACTCCCATACCTCCCCAGGTCAGCTCAATTAAATGTCACCACAATGGGGCTTATCCTTACCCCATAAATAACATTTCAAACACCTCCCATTCACTGCACTCCCATTTACTTAACCTGACTGACTCTTTCTCATAACAAAATGATACTTTTCTTCCTGACTATAACATACCATGCTGTATAAAATTTAATTTTATTTCATTTTTAACTTTATTTTTATTACAGATGTCCTCATCCCCCCCTTGCCCATCTCCCCTCCCTGCACTTACCCCCTCCCCTTTCCTCTGGCCATCACCACACTATTGTCTGTGTTCTTTGGCTACTCCCTTCATCTTCTTTCATCCAGTTTCCCCTACCTTTTCCCCTTGTCAGTCTGTTCCATGTATCCATGCCCCTGTTTCTATCTTGTTCAACAGTTTATTTTGTCCATTAGATTCCACATATAAGTGATGATCATCTGATATTTGCCTTCCACTGACTGGCTTATTTCACTTAGCATTATAGTTTCCAGGTCCATCCATGCTGTCACAAAAGATGAGTTCCTTCTTTTTTACAGCTCCATAGTATTCTCTCTCTCTCTCTCTTTCTCTTTTTCTCTCTCTTTCCTTCCCTCTCCCCCTTCCTCTCCCTGCTCCCTCCCTCCTCTCCCCTTTCTTCCTTTTCTTTCCTTCCTTCTTCCCTCCCTCCCTCCCTTCCTTTTCTGTCTTGGTTTTTTTTTTTTTTCTGTTCACACGAATGTAAATTCCAGCTCCTCTTCTACATGGCTCCATGGCTGTGTAACATCTCTGTGGCCATGCCTCAGCTATGAGGAGATGGCCCAGGGTGGCGGTGGGGGTGGGGAAGTGTGGGCAATGTTGTGGTTATATCTGCCAAGTGCTTCTATTCCAAGGACAATGAAAACAACTGGTTACCCTCACTCTTTGTGCACAAGCTGGATCCCTGGAAGGACACCCCTCTCCAATGTTGCTGTCCAAGGAGACCAGCAACCTTTATAAAAACCAGCTTCACAATGTGAAGCCCAAATATCTGGATGCTTACAACAGCCTGATGAAGGCTGTAATGCCCACACTACACCTGGATGAGGATTACCTGTGCTTGCTCCTGAGCAACTGGAATTCATGCTATGAAGAGGAGGACCAGGCAGTGCACCTGTGACAACTTTTAGATGCTACGCAGCTGTCATGGACTGCATAAACAACCTCAAAAACAAGGAGTACCTGGAGTTCCAAAAGGAGTGTAGCCAGATGTTGCTGTCCAGGAGAAACCAGATGTTCCTTGAGTTCAGCTTCTGAAATGAGCCGCAGGCCTGAGTGGGTTCCCATACGTATGAGCTGAAGAAATAGACGTGTAAGCCAGGAACCATGATCAATTGGGGAAACAACTGGGCTCAGGTCATCAAGTACCTGCAGGAGAAATAAGGAGGTGGTGGGTGGCTTCTTCTTACATATAGGAAAGCTCTAGGTTGTACATCAATTCTGGGCCTATAAATACCTGCAGTTTTGGGAAGACACTAGAAATGCTGCATGGAGGAAGAGATGTTGGGACAAAAATATCTAGTACACAGTCTTCCTAATGTAACATATGGAGTCTTGGATCACGATTCCTTAGAAAAATCTCACCTCTTCAATTATGTTACTGCTGCCTCCTTCATTTCCCACCTCCTTCATGGCAGCCACAGACAGAGCAACTCCCAGTCCTGCTGTCTTTGTCCTCAGATCTGGGAAGACTCTGGGGACTAGTGCTCAGCTCAGACAATGGGAAGCTGAAAGATGACAGGGTTCTGAGGTCTTTCAGCTCTGTCCAGACACATCCCACCTTCCCCATCCACTCCTTCCCCTGTGCTGGAAACAGTCTTTAATTTCTATGAATGAAAACAGCAGTGTTTTACTTCTTTCTCCTAAGATTCCTCATCTCAAGAACACTAGTCTCCAGTTATCACCATGAAAAACCACAGTTTACCTTTAGTTGCATAAAAGGTAGTGTGTCTAATGGTTAGATGTGGGGTGTGAAGGGAAGAGATGAAACCAGATAAGGCTCTCAGGAATTCTCTGTTCTCCTCTGGACCACCCACTTGCTGGACAGTCTGAACCAAGTTCCTCCTGCTGGGGAAAAGCCTAGAATTCCACAAGAAGTAGAGGAAAACCCTCAAGTTAGCAAAGTCAGCAAGAGGTCTAACTGACTTACCCAGAAAGGCTGGAAAAAGGGAGCTGAAAAGGATGTGGGGGCAGGAAACAGACTGGAATAAAAACCAGAATCAGGAACCCAGAAGGTAAAACTTAGAATTCAAAACTTGTGGTTTAACTGCAGATCTTGGAATACAGAATGGGTTAGGGTTAGGTTTAGGGTTCCTAATATAAGACAGTTGGAAAGAAGTTTCCCTCTTCATAATAAAGTTGTAAACTTGAATGTGTAGTCCTAGCCCTTTTGTGCTCTCCCTTTTCCTACCTGTAGGCAAAGATATGGGCCATCCTGCATCCCTTTTCTCCTGCTTCACATTTGATCAGTCCAATGCTCATTTTACTGGGCCACTGGGTATCTGGATTTGGGTCAGTAACTTTGGAGGCCTCTTCAATGACCCCCACACCTCATGAACATCTGGGTAGATTGGTTCTGCCTCCCTTTCAGGAAAACCTGTGCTGTAGTTGTAGATGGAAACAATCAAATGCTTACTATAACAACCAAAAAAAAAAAGAAGAAGAAAATGTAAATTACATAAGACCAAGGATATTTGTTTTATTCACTCATGTGTCTTAAATGTCTAGAACAGTATATGATAAATATTTGATAAATTATTTTTTTTCTGAATGAAAAAATATTCTGACTCTGGTTGTTTGTTTATGTGTGTGTGTGTATGTGTACATAGGAAAATATATTTAATTATTTAGTACCAAATCTGTAAAATGGAAAAATAATACTTAAAACTTATAGGGTTGATATGAAAATCAACTTACATAAGGTTTGCAAATTTGAAGCATAGAAGAATGTGAAAAGCATTTGATAAATGTCATTTTAGTTTATTTACCATCTAGTTGTCTACTGTTAGAGGCAAGCTCTTTAGTGTTGTACAGATTACAGTTTTTCACACATATATAATTTATGTTATATTTAGTTTTATTTTTTTCTGATTAATACCCTTTTATGGATATTTAAGGTATTCCAACTTTTGACTAATATAAATATTTACATTATTTTGTCACTGTTTCTTTTTCTTACCTTCTTTTACTTCATAACACGTAACAATCTTTAATTACATAATTATTAAAATGTAAATTTGCTTAATATGTTTTCATAATGCACTATAATTTCATTGATGGACTGTACCCATGTAATTTGGTAACCTTTTACACTTAGAGCCTGGCAGTGTGCTTGGAACATAATAGGTAATACTTATGAATTGAGATAAACATTAAAGATCTAAAAGTAAATTTAAAAACATAGGTGGTAAACTCCTTGGTATTGGTCTTGGCAACACTTTTTTTGGATTTAACACCAAAACCAATAATCAACAAGTAGAACTATGTCAAACTAAAAGCTTCTTATAACAAAGAAAACCATGAACAAAATGAGAAAGCAAACTATCAGATGACAGAAAGTATTTGCAAATCATATATCTAAGAGGTTTATATTCAAAATATATTAAAAATTTAAACAACTCAATAGCAAAAACTGTTGTTTCTAAAAACGGGTAGCTGATCTGAATACACATTGTTCCAAAGAAGACAGGCAGATGATCAAAAGGTACAGGAAAAGGTGCTCGACATCACTAATCATCACAGAAATTCAAGTCAACCATAATGACACATCACCACACACCAGTTGGAATGGCTATTATCAAAAAGATAAGAAATCGCGACATGGGTGCGAGTTGGAAGCTTAAAGCATAGTTGGTCTTCTACCTCTCGCCCACTTTTTGTTGGGGCTAAAGAATTTTTGCTGTTGCAGATCTCCTGACAGATTTTTCCCCCCTTGAATCATGAGGGATGAAATTGCAAGAACAGTTTTTTTTGTCACAAGATTGGTGAAAAAGCATGATAAACTGAGTAAACAACAAATAGAAAACTTTGCAGAATAGCTGATGACTATCTTGTTTGAGACATACAGAAATCACTGGCACTCTGATCGCCCTTCCAAGGGGCAAGACTTCAGGTGTATCAGGATAAACAATAATCAGAATAAAGATCTCATTCTACCAAGGGCTTGTGCTGAAAGTAATGTGGATTTTTCTCACCTGGGACTTCCAAAAGAGAGGACAATATGGGTAGATCCCTTTGAAGTTTGCTGTAGTGTGACGAGAAAGGTCACCCATTTACAGTTGCTTCTTTCAAAGGCAGATGGGAGCAGTGGGAGCTGTCGCAACAAATCCGGAATGCCATCAGTAGAGCCTCACTAGACTCCTCTTTCAACAAGTCCTCGGATGAAGAAAATTGTGACAAAGAACCTCAGATGATTCCTAAAGTCAGCAATCCAAAGAGAGTATTTGTAAAGTTGAAAACTTGAAATGTCCCTTTCAATATTGGTTCCAAATCCCCAGCAAAAAAGAATCTGATGGATGGCTGTCTGGGTTTCCTGGGAAACGCTTGTCATGCATTGTGTAAGAACCCCAAGGGTCATAGGCCTGCACCTCTCTGCCGGGTGGAGAGGTACCACTGGGTCAACAGAAACCGATAAAGCAGTGGCTGGGCACTCAGTACGCAGAGCTCAAAGGAGCCACTTTATTTTATCTAAACCCAAACTAGTCTAAAATGGAGAGGCCCATGAAACAAAAAATAATGACATCAGGGACCAGCGTGCATCGTGGTGAATCCTCTCACGTAAATTATGACTGTGTTCTTAGCTGTACTTTTAATTCTTACTTAATTTCATATAAAGTTTTATGTAATACTAATGAATATACCCAATAATAGACTGAAGATCCTAACCTGTGATAAGATTCAATGAATTATGAAAAGTAACAATTTAAATAAATGTATTGTGTTTTTAATATATTCCTCATTCAGTTTGTTGCAAGAAAATTTTAAAAGTTTGTGTTTCTTCAATATCTATTAAAAATAGATCATCATTTATGGAAAAGTGATTTTCATAATACAGTTTTTGGTTCTACTTTATTACCTGCCCTCACTTTTATTCATAAGGCCAGTGAGAGCTTGTTTGAAAATTACTCCTTAAGAAAAATAATTCTCTTTTTTAAAAATTTGTTTATTTCTAAACCTTATAATAGACTTAACCATTATGACTTATTTTATAAGAGTGATACAGTCATCCTCTTATATATACAAGTGCAAGAATATATATACAGACAATTTAAGTAAAAAACCATACTACAGAAACTACTTGTTAAAAAATTTAGATTTAACTTTATCTTAGCGAAATTAAGAAACCTAAAATGAAACAAAGAATTACTGAAGTATTTAAAAGCTTTTCTATCACAAAGTATTTTATTTCCTGTACTTCTTTTTTTTTTACTATCTTTATTTATTTATTTATTTACTTATTTTACATTTTTATTTCTTTCCCCCACTAAAAATTATTTTGTTTGTTTTTTCATTACAGTTGTCCCACTTTTTTCCCCCTTTTGCTTCCCTGCACCCTGCCCACCCCCTTATCCCACATTCAGTCTTTAAAGGAAAACATCAGGATGCTGGAGCAGTCTTTTAAACTTAATTTTTTTTATACAGTATTATTTGTTGCTATGTAAGTTGCAGAAATTAGCACTCTTCATTTTTCTCCTATCCCTATTTCCCATATCAGTTTTTAAGACTGAGGTATAATTGACAGATAACATTATATTATTTTCAGGTTATACAACCTAATTTAAATATATATGGACCCTGTGAAATGATCACGACAATAATTCCAGTTAATATCCACTACCATACATTGTTACAAACATTTTTTTTCTTGTGATGAGAACTTATAATGTTTACTCTCTTAGTAATTTTCAAATATGTAATGTGTTTACTGTCAAGGTTTAACATTTATGTTCTGTCCTAGAACAATTATTCCTGTAGTTTTATCTTAGTTTTATGTTTCAAATGATTCAATGTTCATCAATAAACTTTACTATATGTGAAATTTATTTTGATTCATCTTTGGTTAGCTGGATTTTATTGTTAAGCAGCTTTTCTTTTTTTAAAAATTAAACTTTTTGAGAGAATTGTAAATTCACATGCAATTAAGAAGACAAGAGATCCTGTGTATGCTTCGTGTAGTTTCCACCAATGGTAACATTTTATGAAATTATGTCACAACAAAATATTGACTTTGATGCAGTCAGGGTACAGAACATTTCCATCACCCACAAGCATCCTTCTTATTGCCCTTTTGTAGTCACACCCATTTCCCTCCCATTCCCATCTCTTCCTTAACCTCTTTGAGAACTACTAATCTGTTCCCCACTTCTATAATTTTGTCACCTCAGCATATATTAAATGGAATCATAGGTAGGTAACCTTTTGGCATTGGCTTTCTTCACTAAACATAGTTCTCTGGAGATTCACCCAGGTTGTTGCATGTATTAATTGTTTGTTGTTATGGTGTTTCATGGTATGGATATACCAAGATTTGTTTAATCATTTACCCATTGAATGATGACAACTAGGTTGTTTCTATGACAACTAGGTTGTTTCTAGTTTGAGCGATTATGAATAAACCTGCTATAACATTCATGTAAAAAAAAAAAGAAAAGAAAAAGCAAGGAAACACTTGAACACTGTTGCTGGAATTGTAGATTGCTACAGCCACCATGGAAAACAATATGGATGTTCCTCAAAAAATTCCACTTCTGAGCATTTATCCAAAATAAATAAAAATACTAATTCAAAATATTATAGGCACCTTCGTTCATTGCAACATTATTTACAATAGTCAACATATTGAAACAACCAAAATATCTATCAATAAATGAATGGATAAAGAAGATATGATGTACACACAGACACACACACTCACCGAAATATTATTCAGCCATAATAAGAAAGAATATATTGCCATTTGTGATAACATAGATGACCTTGAGGGCATTATGCCAAGTGAAATAATTCAGGTAGAGAAAGACAAATACACAATGATCTCCTTATATTTGGAATCTAAAAAATAAACAAACAAAGCCAATCTATAGGTACAGAAAACAGATTGGGGGTTGCCAGAAGTGGAAGTAGGAGAGTGGGCAAAATGGGTGAAGAAAGTTAACAGGTATAACTTTACAATGATAAATAAGTCATGAAGATGTAATGTATTATATGGTATCTATAATCAATACTATATTGTATATTTAAAAGTTTCTAAGAGACTAGATATTAAAAATTCTCATCACAAGAAAAAAATTTGTAACTATATATGGTGATGGATGTTAATTAGACTTCTTTTTTTTAAGTATATTTTATTGATTATATTGTTACAATAGTTCCAATTTTTTCCCCTTTGCTCCCCTCTGCCCAGCACCCCCCTCCCACAGCAATCCCGCCCCCATGTCCATGCCCATGGGTTGTACATACAAGCTCTCCCGCTTCACCCTTTCATATATTCTTCTTCTATTTCTTTTTTAACAGTAAAAAATAACAACCCCTCACTCTCAGACTTAAGACCCTTTATAATCTTATAAAGGACAATGGGCGAAGGTCTCAAGCTCCTCTAGCTGCTTCAAGCAGGACATGGTCGTCATCCTATCTACCTTTGGGTCCAGAAATCCTTAATAAGAGTGGGGGTGTGGAGGGGAGGGTGGCCTTCCCACCTGGGGAAGGATCATGCAGACTCCAGGTCAGTTGGCTGTCCCCAGACAACAGCGTGTTTGATTTAACAGGCTGGCATCTTTGTTTTATTCTGGGGGCAACATATTTGGCAACAGGGTCAAAAGATATTATTCAATCCATAACCACTAGATGACAAAAGGCAGGTATTAATTTTTCAATGTCCCACATTAGGGAAAAAAAGAGCTTCTTTGGAGGAAGGTGTGCCAGGCATGTATCACCTGTTCAAAACCCTTTTGCCCATTATACTTAGTTTGGGCTGAGGGAAATATTTTAGGTTTCCCTCCTCTCAGACCTCTGGGCTCTTTCTGTCCAAGCCATTAGGATGCAAAAGAGAAACCAGTTTTAAAGTGAAGCCCACAGACCTCCCCATACTTCACCAACCTAGCCACTTAGTTCAGCCAAACCATTGAGTCTCAGGAGGCAGCGATGCAGACAGGATTAAGTGAGGTCTATATGTACAAACAATCACTCAGGTAATGAGATCATAGGCTTATGTTCTATGAAAACAGAAAACACATATTAATTTATGTAATATAACCCACAAACAAGTCTCTAAATCTGTAGGACTGTCTTATCGGAAAGACATCCAGTTGCAAGGCATTTGACATTCTTCTTGCCTGTAACTTAAACATCTTTGATGATACCACAGACATAGCTTAACTTTCAAATGAAAACAAATTTTAAATGAAAAGAAACTTTAAAGATGGTTAAGTGTACTACTTTATAGTCTACCACTGAGCATTGTGATTTTGCTTGAATCACAATTTTTCTCCCTTAAGATTACCCTCCTTGTCATTAAAGGAACTTCATTAGGTCCATTTTTAATTTATCCTGTTTATTTGCATAAACACAACAAGAGCATATAATGATCACTTATGATCTTTAAGTCTGCTTTGCTGGAACTTACACAAGGAACATTTAGGGTGACCTTCAGTCTGCCCTTCGGAGCACAGAAGCTGAGCCCCATACCTGCCATTCAGCCTTGCCTGTGAACACCTGTCTTTTCCAAGTCCTTCAGGTTTTCCATTGTCCCTTATGGTCCCTTCTAGCCATCTTTTAGAAAAGCAACCTTCATTCCTTCCCTGGAAAGATTTCCATGGGCTACACATCCAACCTAGGTATCAGGCGGCTTTTCTCATGGCCTTTTAGTACCTTCTAAGGTCAACCTTAGTTCCTCGGGGCTTTTTGGTGACAACGAGAGCTCAAGCATGTCTCCTTTAGACATGACATTCTAGTCTAAGTCTTGGTAAAAAAAAAACTATTAACAACTGGTGTTATTAGTTTCATGTCAAGAATTTAAAGTCATTACTTACTTCTTCAGGATGCCAAATTCTGAAGGGATCAGGTAGGGAGAAAAATATACACTGTGAAGGAAAATCCTTGTCCTTCTAATATTCACTAATATTGCATATCCATTCTTTATATATATATATATTTCCCCACTAAAAATTTGTTTGTTTGTTTGTTTTTCTATTACTTTTGTTTCAGTTTTTTTTTTCCTATTGCTTCCACACACCCTGCTCACCCTTTCTCCCACAGTCGGTCCCCACCTAGTTGTCAATATCCATGGGTCATTTATACATGTTCTTTGACTTGACACTTCCCCTTCTTACCCCCTTCTCTCTCTCCCACCTTTTCCCTTGTCATTGTTAGTCTACACCTTGTTTACATAATTCTGGTTCTATTTTGCTTATTTGTTTGTGTTGTTCATTAGACTCCTGTAATAGGTGATAGCATAAGGTATTTTACTTTCTTTGCCTGGCTTATTTTGCTAAGCAAAATTCTCTGTAGTTCCATCCATGTAGTTGCAAATGGTAGAAGTTCCTTCTTTCTTTCTGCTGCATAGTACTCCATTGTCTAAATGTACCAAAGTTTTTTGATCCACTCATCTACAAATGGGCACTTAGGCTGTTTTCAGCACTTGTCTATTGTAAATAGTGCTGCTATGAACATAGGGGCGCATAGGTTCTTTTGGATTGATGTTTCAGGGTTCTTTGGATATAATTCTAGGAATAAAATTGTTAGTTCAAAACACAGCTCCACTTTTAATTTTTCGAGGAAATTCCATACTGTTTTCCATAATGGTTACACCAGTCTGCATTCTCACCAGCAGTGCACCAGGGATCCCTTTTCTCCACATCCTTGCCAGAACATGTTGTTTGTTCATTTGTTGATGATTGCTATTCTGACTGGTGTGAGGTGGTATCTCATTGTTGTTTTTACTTGTATATCTGTGATGGCTAGTTATTTTAAGCATTCTTTCATATGTCTATGGACCTTCTTTATGTCCTCTTTGGAGAAGTGTTTGTTCTGGTCCTTTGCCAATTTTTGATTTGCGTTGTCTGTCTTCTTGGTGTTGAGGCATATAAGTTCTTTGTATATTGTGGATATCAATTCCTTGTCTGAGGTATCATTGGCAAATATGCTTTTCATCTTGCTGATGTTTTCTTTTGATGAACAGAAAGTCTTAATTTGATGTAGTCCCATTTGTTTATTCTTTCCTTTATTTCCCTTGCCTTAAGAGATATATCAGTGAAAAATTTTCTATGTGGGATATCTGAAATTTTTATGCCTACGTTTTCCTCTAGAGCTTTTATGGTGCCATGGCTTACAGTTAAGTCTTTGATCCATCTTGAGTTTATTCTGGTATACAGTGTAAGTTGGTGGTCTAGTTTTATTTTTTTTTATGTCCCTATCCATTTCTCCCAGCACCATTTGTTGAAGATGCTCTTTTTACTCCATTTGATGTTCCTCCCCCCTTTCTCAAATATTAGTTTACTGTATAAACGGGTTTATTTATGGGCTCTCTATTCTGTTCCATTGGTCTATGTGTCTGTTCTTATGCCAATACCAGACTGTTTTGATTACCATGGTTTTGTAGTATAGTTTGATATCAGGTATTGTGATTCCTCCTACAGTGTTATTCTTCCTCAAGATTGCTATGGCTATTCGGGCTATTTTTTGGTTCCATGTTAATTTTTGAAGTGTTTGTTCTAGGACTGTGAAATATGTCATTGGTAATTTAACAGGGATTGCATTGAATTTATAAATTGCTTTGGGTAGTATGGCCATTTTGATGATGTTGATTCTTCCCATCCATGAACATGGTATATGCTTCCATTTATTTGTAACTTCCTTAATTTTTTTTCTTTAGTGTTATGTAGTTTTCTGAGTATAGGTCTTTTACCTCCTTGATTAAGTTTATTCCTAGGTATTTTATTTTTCTTGCTGCTATGGTATACAGGATTTTAGTTTTTTGTTTATATCTCTGAAATATTATTGTTGGTGTACAGAAATGCCTTTGATTTCTGAATATTGACTTTGTACCCTGCTATTTTGTCAAATTCACTTATTAGGTCAAGTAGTTTTTTCATGGAATCTATAGGGTTTTCTATGTGCACTATCATGTCATCTGCAAATAATGACAGTTTTACTTCCTCTTTCCCAATTTGGATGCTTTTTATTTCTCTTTCTTGTCTGATTGCTGTGGCTAGAACTTCCAAGACTATCTTAAATAAGAGTGGAGAGAGTGGACATCCTTGTCTTGTTCCTGTCCTCAGGGGGAATGCTCTCAGTTTTTTCCCATTGAGTATGATGTTGGCTTCAGGTTTCTCATATATGGCCTTTATTATGTTGATGTATATTTCCTCTATTCCCATTTTGCTGAGTGTTTTCATCATAAATGGGTGTTGTACTTTATCAAATGCTTTCTTAGCATCTATTAATATGATCATGTGGGTTTTTTTTCTTTCATTTCATTTATGTGGTGTTTTATGTTATTGATTTGCAAATATTAAAGCATCCTTGCATCCCTGGGATGAATCCCACTATATCATAGAGTATAGTCTTTCTAATGTGTTGTTGGATTCAGTTTTCCAATATTCTGTTGAGGATTTTAGGATCTATTTTCATCAGTGATATTGGCCTGTAGTTTTTTTTTTTCTTTGTTGTGTCTTGACTTGGTTTTGGAATTAGGATAATACTGGCTTCATAGAAAGAGTTCTGGAGCTTTCCCTCTTCTTGGATCTTTTGGAATATTCCGAGGAGGATAGGAATTAGTTTTTTCCTAAATATTTTGTAAAATTCACTTGTGAAGCCATCCGGTCAGGAGCTTTTGTGTGCCAGCAGCTTTTTGATTGCTATTTCAATTTCACTGGTTGTTAATTGTCTATTCAGGCTTTCTGCTTCTTCTTGATTCAGTTTTGGAAGACTGTATGTTTCCAGAAATTTGTCCATTTCATCTGTTTTCATATTTCTTGTGATACAGTTGTTCATAATAATGTCTTACAATCCTTTGTATTTCTGTGGTATCGGTTGTGATTTCTCCTCCTTCATTTCTGATTTTATTTACTTGGGTCCTCTCTCTCGTTTTCTTGATGAGCCTGGTGAAAGATTTGTCAATTTTGTTTATCTTTTCATAGGACCAGCTCCTATTTTTGTTGATCTTTTGAATTGTTTATTTGGTCTCTATGTCATTTAATTCTGCTCTGATCTTGATGATTTCCTTTCTTCTACTCTCTCTGGGATTTGTTTATTATTGTTCTAGATCTTGTAGCTGTAGGGTTAGATATTTTTTATCAGAGATTCTTCTATCCTTTTTAGGTAGGCCTGTATTGCTATGGACTTCCCTCCTAGACTGTTTTGCTTTGCTGTATCCCACAGGTTTTGGGTTGTTGTGTGTTCATTATCATTTGTTTCCGGAAACTTTTTAATTTCTCCTTGATGATATTGTTAACCCATTCATTCTTTAATAGTATGTTAATCATTCTCCATGAGTTTGAATATTTTTGATATAATTTCAGTTTTTTTGAATTTGTTGAGGCTTACTTTGTGTCCTATCATGTGGTCTATCTTTGAAAATGCTTCGTGTGCACTTGAGAAGAATGTATATTTTGCTTCTTTGGGGTGAAAAATTCTATATATATCAACTAAGTTCATTTGATCTAGAGTGTTGTTCAGTGCCTCATTATCTTTGGTGTTTCTTTACCACAAAGATCCATCCATTTTTGACAATGAGGTGTTAAAATCCCCTGCTATGAGTGTGTTGTTGTCTATATTCTTCCTGAAGTCTTTCAAGATTGTCCTTACATATTTGATTGCTCCTACGTTGGATGCATATATGTTTATAAGAGTTATATCTTGTTGATGGATTTTTCCCTTAAGTATTATGAAATGCCCTTCTTTGTCTCTTTTTATGGCCTTTGCTGTGAAATATGTTTTTTCTCATATAAATATTGCTATCATAGCTTTTTTTTCATGTTTATTTGCTTGATATACTTTTTTCCATCCCTTCACTTTTAGTCTGTGTAAATCTTTTGTTTTGAGGTATGTCTCTTGTAGACAGCATATATGTGGGTCATGTTTTCACATCCATTCTGCTACTCTATGTTTTTTAATTTGAGGATTTAATTCATTTACATATAAGGTTATTATTGACAGGTATTTATTTATTTACATTTGTACTTGCTTTCCTCTCCTCTTGTTTTCTTCTTTTTCTTGCAGCATCCCCTTTAGCATTTCTTGCAATGTTGGTTTGGTGGAGATGTATTCTTTTAATCTTCCTTTGTCTGAGAAACCCCTTATTTCACCTTCCATTTTGAATGAGAGCCTTTCTGGGTACAGTATTCTTGGTTGTAGGCCTTTGTTTTTCATTGCTTGAAATATTTTTTGCCATTCCCTTCTGGCTTGTAGTGTTTCTGTTGAGAAGTCAGTTGATAGCCTTATCGAAGCTCCATTATATAATATTTGTTGTTTTTCTCTTGCTGCTTTTAGGATTCTCCCTTTGTCTTTGAATGTTGCCATTTTAATTATGATGTGCCATGGAGTGGGTCTTTTTGGGTTCATCTTCATTGGTATTCTCTGTGCTTCCTGGATTTGCATCACTTTTTTACTCATCATTTAGGAAAATTTTCTGTCATTACTCTTTCAATTGGGTTTTCTATATCTTTTTCCTCCTCTTCTCATTTTTGTGTCTCTATGATTCTAATGTTGTTTAGTCTCATATTGTCCTGCAGTTCTCTTAAACTCTCTTCATTCTTCTTTATTCTTTTTTCATTTTGTTGTATTGTCTGGGAGTTTTTTTCTACATTGTCCTCTAACTCACTGATCTGTTCTTCTGCTTATTTAGCTGCTTTTAATTGATTCTACTGTGCTCTTCATTTCAGAAATTGTATTTTTTATTTTTTCCTGGTTCTTATTAATAGTTTTAATATCCTTTTTCATGCTGGTGTAGTTCTCCATAAGTTCCTTGTAGCTTCCTTGGAGTTCTTTGTAGTTTTCCTGGAGTTCTTTGTAATTCCCCTGGAGTTCGTTGTAGTTTTCTTTGAGTTTGTCAAGGTCATTGAGCTTCTTTATAACCATTTTTTTGAATTCCATGTCTGACATTTGGGTTATGTCTATTTTATCTATCTCTCTTTTGGGGAATTTCTCTTTTTCTTTCATTGGGAGGTTGTTTCTGTGTCTCCCCATGTTGAATTCTTCTTGTTTGTTTTTGTTTATTGGATTTGTCTGCTTTGATTTCCTGCTTTCCTGATATGGGATTTTTTAAAGGAGACCTGGGGTATTCAGTGGTGTAGTCTCTTTGATCTTCTGAGCCTAATGCTCTTGTGTTGCCTTTTATGCCATTTGTTTATGCTGTCTGGTTGTATTTCAGTTACTTTTTGGTGGATTCTTTCCTCTGGCTCATTGATTGAGAGTCAATCTGCCTACCTTGTCTTGAGTTCTTTTGTGGATGTGTTGTTAAAACATAAGCACACAACCCAGGCAAAAAATCCACACCCTACAAAATATCTCCCAACTACAACCCCACTATCAGCAGCTAACGAACTAGTATTAATATATATGTGGAGAGATTAAGACTCTTATATTATAGGAGAAAGAGATAGGGGTTGTTTTAAATGAAAGAAAGATGTTTTTAAGAGAGAAGGTGGTAGAAATATAATATTAGCAAATAGATTTAAGGCTATGTGAGACAGCAAGTAATATATACCCTGTATGTTTACAAAGGAGGAGAAGAATGCAGAATGAAGTGAGAAAGTGAAAGTGTATAGTATTGGGTTTATATACCAGTTATATGCTGGTATATAAAGTGTGAGAGGGAAGATAAACAAAACAAACAAACAGACAAACCAACAAAAATTATAGCAGAAGGATCTGAGGGATAGGAGGTAGGAAACAGATTAAAGAAAGAGTTAAAAACATTATTCAAATTATTTCAAAAACAGGAAAGAAATAAAGAGAGAGAGAAACCAAAGGGAAGGAAAAAAGACAAAGAAATGAGGGGGAAGAAAAGAGAGGGGAGAGAAGAAAAAGGAAAAAAAATTAAAAATAGAAAGAGAGAAAGAGAGAGAAGAGAGAGAGAGAGAGAGAGAGAGAGAAGGGGAAGGAACAAAGGAAAAGGAAAGAAAGGGGAAGGAAAAGAGAGAGGGGACAAAAATTAAAATAAAAAAATAGAAAGAAAGAAAGAAATGAAAGAGAGAGAGAGAGAAAGAAAAGAGGGGGAAAGGAAGAAAAAGATAGAAAAAAGAAAAAATAAAGGATGGGGAAGGAAAAGAGAGGGAAAAAAATAGAAACAAAAGGTTTTTACTTAGTTCAGCTTTTAGGCATAGTCTCCTTTTTTTCTGGATGTGCCCTGACCAAAATTCCATGGGTTTCAAATTTTTTCTGGTTGGTTGGCTGGCCTCTTCTTTCTGTATTTGCACCCGAAGTCCTTCCGTGGTTGAAGCTAGCGGATAACACCACTACCTACTCCACCACCATCTTCTATCCAGAGTATATAAAATTTTAACACAATCTGTAATGCAGAAATTTATATGACTTTTATTACAGGTACTTTGTTTATTTTATCTGTTTGATAGTTATTTTGGGGCAGTCTTTTTAATATTCATTTTAAAAATTAATACTCTATAAGATCAGATTGAAATATAAATATCTCATTAAGTAACATGTTGTCAGAGATTAAATTGTGAATGAGAACATTTTTATGAGTGCAATAGCTATGGAATCTTTTCATGATTTAAGTAGTGCTGTTAGATTGAAAAATGCTTAATTTCTCAGTTTCCAAGTATTTTTCTCTTTCTATAACTATACATTCTGAAAGTGCTTTGAATGATATATTCTTTTGGTCTGAGATTAGTAACCACATTTGTTATTTGTTTATTATGTGTTTAATAATAATGTAATATTTGTATAACTTACAACAATCATACAAATATATCACTTCCTAATTAGAATCACTTTTACATAGGCTTTTTAAAAATATATAAACACTGAGTAAAAAATCTGAATTCAAATTAAGTCTTTGCTTTTCACTTATACAGAAGACATATTAGAATACCTAACATTCATTGAGCACTTACAACTGCCATCCATTGTGCTCTGCATAGTTTATTCACTCTCATCTCCACAATGACCCCTGGCATGGGCACCTTCACCATTTTTTCTTTATAAGTTAGGAAACTGAGGTTAAAGAGATTAAGTAATTTTCCCGAAGTTACACAGCTTGTGAATGACAGAGATAATAATAGAATCCTGCCCCTCCTGAACCTTAAGCTTGATTTTAATACATTAAATGTTTATATATTTTTTATTATTTTATTTTTAGAGAAAGGGAAAGGATGGAAGAAAGAGGGAGGGAAACATTGATGTGAGTGAGAAGCATGGGTTGATTGCCTCTTGTTTGCATCCTGACTGGGGACTGAACCCACAACATAGGTATGTATATACCCTGACTGGGAATCTAACCCGAGATCTTTTGTTTTGTGGGAAATGACCAACCAATTGAGTCACATTTACTTTATAAACTATAGTGACTAAAGACCATGGTTCCCACAGAATAACACTTTGTTGTCAATGATCTTGCCTTACCAGAGGTCTAAATTGTGGACTTGTGAGAGCTACATGGGGAACTTAATGTTAATTTCCTTTTTTTATAACCATCACTTTCCTCTCTCAAAAACATCTGTCACAGGAGTCTGTCATTATTTCCATCCTAAAACTACCAAGTCAAATAGAAAACAAAAGACTAAAAACATATATTTCCAGTATCTCACTCTTAATGTTACTGATTTTGCTATTCCAGGGATTAAATTTGGTTTTAAATCAGAGAAGTCAGATTCAGAAGTATCCATTCAAGTGTGATTAGTGAAAAGAATCCTAAGGTAAAGCAAATAGGTCAGCCCAAGGAAGCAAAGCATGAGGGAGACATTCAACAGTAGAGGGTAAGAAGCCATGAAGACAGAACCAAGTGTTAAATCTGAATGGGAAATAAGAAAAGACTAAAAGAAAGCTGTGGAGGAAAGGCTTAGATGATCAATTTAGATCTAAGGAGGCAGTAGTAAACTTGATGTGGAATGAAGGTGAACAGAGATTAATTAATATGATCAAGTCCTATTAGAAACTTTATATGTGTGTCATGTGTGATTTATCCAATAACCTTGTTATGAAGGAGTAATCATTCCCATTTTACAAAGAGGAAATAGGCTTAGAGAGGAACAGTAGTAAGGAATGTAACTTTAAGCTAATGACTGACAGAATGTACAACCCATTAATTTTCCACTGCACTGAATATATGATAATGCCAGAGTTCTTTTTTTAATGTACAGTGCATGATTAACAAGGTTGTGATTCCTTAAAAGAACCACACAGGGCCAGAAATTAGTATAGCTAAACCAGCAGTGGTCCAAAATATTTCATGTCTTTAAAATTTTAGAAAACTATTTTGAGTAATTTTTGTTATCAATCAGTCATTTTTATGAGAGATTTAACTTATGCTCTTTGATTGTCATGGATTATTAATCAAACTTGTTTGTATATCTAGACAGACCCATAATTAAAATTTTTATAGTTATACTAGAATCCTTCTTGCCTTATTCTCTCACCTTCAGTTGAAAATCAAATGATTTGAGTTTATTTCTAAAATGGCTCTTAAAATGTTATGCTTCTTTCATTTCTATATCAATAATCTAGGAAATGTCACCTTCATTTGCCCTGGCTGGTTTAGCTCAGTGGATTGAGCGTCGGCCTGCGAGCTAAGTGTCGCTGGTTCGATCTTCCAGTCAGGGTACATCAGAGAAGGAAAACTCTGACTCCAAAAAACCTCCGCTGCCTTGCGGCATACCTCTTCAGGGAAAAGGCTAAGGGAGTAAACCCCGACAGAAAATCCGGAGCCGGAGTCCCTAAGGCGGTTTGACGTTGTAGTCAACACCGGCAACTCCTGCGGCGCACCTGAACCCAAGCTGTATCGACTCCGTCTTTCCCTTGGACCCTTCAGCTGCGAAGAGAGGGGGGGTCTGCTGCATGGGCAACAGCAGACCCTCTATATTACCCTGCCCAGGCTCTGTAGCTTCAGCGTCATCGCAAGATGTCGATTCAACACGGGAGGAGACAGATACCATGTCACTCCCGAGTCGGACTGCACAGCCATTCTTGGCGGTGCAGATAGACTCTGAAGAAGCTACACCATCGTCTCTCGAGACGGACGGCTGCCGACGACGACGACGACGACGACGTCACCTTCATGTTTCACTTCAACTGTCAGATGACTGTTAACAGAGTTTCTGAGTACCAATATTCCTTTACCGAATCTCTCCTTCTAATTGTCACTCTACTTACTAATAGTCATCCATTACTACCTCTTACAGAATAATTTCAAACACTATATATAGCACGGCAAGCAAAGCTTTTCATTATTTAGTGCTAATATTTTTTACCAGCCTCATGTCTTGCTATTTTGTTCTTAACTATAAAGAACTTTGAAATTCTGATTTTACCCTATTTGCAAGCTAACAAGCTTACCAGTAATAGTTTTATGAGTTTTCACAAGAGACAAGAGATTTTGGGGTTTGAAACAAAAGACTTAATTATGTATAACAATAGTAGTAGCCAGAATATCAGTATTTCCCAGCATTGGTTCTCAAAACAACTTTTACATGCTGGTTCAGAGAGCCAAGTGACACCTGCCAATGCATTGCAAGAGAACTCTGAGCTTAGTGTAATTAGTATTTTATAATGAACAGTAAGCATGACAGCCTTTGCTCTGGAGGAAGACCTTATTTTTATTTTATTAAACAATAAGTATGGCTCTCTTTTGATCCAGAGAAAGACACTACCTCTCTCTCATTTTTATGTAAATTTAAGGGAAATTATTGTAAAATCATGTCAGTAACAATTCTGGTGGGGAATGGGAGACCCAACAAATGGTTAAATATAAGCCTCTTGCAACAGTTTGGGAGACCCTGTACCAGGATGTTTTTATTCATGAGAAATGCTCCAGGGTGACTCTGACAAGCTACATATGTTAATATCCATCTCCTCACCACCACCCAAGTGCCAGAGTTGTTTTACCTTCACTGCCACAAAATCAGTGTGTCACATACCTATAGCTGTAATGCCATCTTTTCCCCAATTATCTCTTACTTGCATCTAGATCTTTTATCTGGAAACATCAAATACAAGAGGAACAAGTGCATTTCTAATAAACTAACAGAAACATATTATACCACCCACTTTGGCCCATATGGGCAATGTAGGGGACTTGGAAAGCAATATACTTAGACAAGTATTCATTATCCTTATAATCTAGGATCAAAAATCCAATAAGAGAATTCACAGGATTGAATTACAATTAAGTTTGGGTTACCTAGGCCTCCTTTTTACCAGGATGATAGCCAGATATTATAGCAGCCAGCCTTCCTAGGGTTATGGGTAGGGGAAAGAAAAGTGGATTGGGTCTAGCAATGGTCAGAGGGCAAAATGCTCAATTTTCAAAATAGGACCATATGATTCTCAAGCATTTTTTGGACCTGCTTATTACTCATAGCCCAGGTGGGAGGAAGGGATTCCTTTTTGGAGAAAACCAACTTTAGCAACCAAATTGTCTTGTTAAATTGTGAATCAGAAAGAAGTAAAAAAAGTAGAGTCAGAAATATTTTTGACTTGACATTTGAATAAGCCTTTCTAATGTTCAATAGTATCAAATATTATGGGAGAATGAAGGCCTACCAAATATACCTATACTATAAGCTACTATTGAGAAGCTTTTCCAATAAATGTTAAAGCATTGCCAAAATGTAAGTTGTTTAAAAAGCTGAAAATATGACACAAATAATTTCAAGAACCATAATAGTAGAGGCATTTGATATGACAAGAATATTAGCACTGAAACTGAAAAAATGTCAAAAGTGGTGAGGCACCAAAAATTGCCCCAAAAGAAAGATCAAAGTTCTGATGGAATTTATTTGTTAAGAGTGAGAGGAAATAATGCCTCTCATGATGTACCCTCTCTCTATGATAGAAACAGGTCAACTTTTGGCTGGAGCTGCATTTTGGCATGCAATGGGAGCGTATGCATCAGAATATAGAGCCTTTTACTTTGTGAGTGGCTTATGATTTTATGATCATGGATGCTTCAATTTCAATTAAGATGATGCATCCAGGCAGCATTCATGGCAATGTAGGTTGTCCAGGCTCTATAAGCAGCTTAATTTCATTGGTCTCATCAGAGAGCTGACTCTTACTAGGCATTAACATGAGTGATACAGACAGTTTAAGCAAAAGCCACAATTTGTTTTTAGAGTTCACAGCCTCAAAGAGGAGTATCTTTAATCAGCTGTGAAGGAGTTAAATGGGTTAGTACATGTACAGAGTTAAGAATAGTGCCTGGTAAAAATATGTACCTAATAAACAACTCAGCGAGTGATTGAGTCAGGACAGGGATCCAGGAAAAATGGGTACTAATTGTATTACATTTCTATCAATGAATCTAATAAACTTCATAAGGCATTTTATGTTTTTAATGTATATTGTCTTATTTGATCCTAAATACAACTGGGAGATAAGGTGCAATCCTTTATCTTGTTCAATGGTGAAAAGAAAAAGTTTCAAAAATAATGATCTATATACATTGTCACACAGCTTGTTATTAACTGAGTCAGATTTTTATCAAGATCTTCTGATGCCATTGTCTACATCCATTGCATGAGACACAATACTTTCATTTATTCTGTCTCAGCCAGAACATTCTCAGGAGTCTGCTTAGTGCAAATATATTACCTTCAAACAATTTCTAAGATTTTAAAAAGCCATGAATTGTGAACAACTACTTCAATATGTATGGATATTTTAATCAGATTTTCATCTCAATTTAAAATATAAAACTAATTACAAACAAATGTAATACTTATAAATATAAGAATTTTAGTAGCATCAAATAGTTTTGGAAATAGGTTTGTGAATAGTAAGTTTAAAAGTGACTTTTTAAATAAATCTGTGTATTCTTACCAGTGGATTTATAATGTTTTACTAGTTTTGTTCAGTGTGTGTCTCAGGCTACATCTAAACTCCTTTTGTCTGTGGTTTGCTGTCTTCTAACATGCCCCAGGCTGTCTTTGTTGTTCAGTCTAACTTGGTTGCTGCTTCTCTTGGGAATAGTTCAATCTCTGTTACTTTGCATGTTTCAGAAGCTTACAGACCTTTTTAAGCAGTAACCCAATGTTAGCTTGGTGTTCCTATTATTATCAGGGCTTACTATCTTTACTGTAAAAGCCTATACACTCATATTTTACTATTTTCTAACAAGTTTTTTTTGCATTTTAGACATTTTTTTCCTGCTTTTTGCAGACAGGATCACATGGTAGATATTTCTTCACATGCTTAACTACTTCGGCTCCCTCTTGGCCAAGTACACACTTGGTATTTGCATATGTGCCAATGGCCCACATAACTTTTTTTTTTTTTTACTAACTATTCAGTATGGGAGGGATTTTCACCCGCTCTTCCTTCAGGAAATCCTCAATTTGACTTGGAATGAACTGTTGCTGAACAGAACTACCAGAAATTCAATCTCTCTCAGGAAACAGCAAAACTGTGCCTGCAGATGCTTCTCATTCCTTCATTTTGTAAAGGCACTTTGGCTAAAGTAAAAAAAAAGGAAGGCTATACATCAAAGAATTTCTGTGACATGACTCATTTTTCTATGTTTAACTCTTTAAATTACTTGTAGTTAAAAATACACAATTTAAAAGATTAAAAAATTTTATTTGAGGCAAGAACAAAGTAAGAGATGTCATAAATAAAATGTCTATTTGTTGTTTTATAAATATGCAATACATTATTATTTAACAGTAAGTATATGTTTGTGAAATATAATGAGGGTCACTTTAGTCTTAAAAGGAAGGAAGGAAGATAAATTGCATGAACTCTCTATAGCCCTCTTCAATCATTCTCTGCTTTATTAAAGGAAAAGGAAGATAAAAAAAATATAACTAGAGAAGGGAGTCTTAAATGTTTGCATCTTCCAAAGATTGCTGTAATTAAAATATAAAGTAAGTTGCATTTTGAGAAATTATCTGACAGTCTTTTGGGAACTTCTTTGTTGGTAACTGTCTGCTTTTCTCTTGCTGCTTTTAAGATTCTCTCTTTATCTTTAACCTTTGGCATTTTAATGATGTGTCTTGGTGTGGTCCGGTTTGGGTTCATCTTGTTTAGGACTTTTTGTGCTTCCTGGACTTGTATATCTATTTCCTTCACCAAATTTGGGAAGTTTCCTTTCATTATTTTTTCAAATACGTTTTCAATTTCTTGCTCTTCTTCTTCTCCTCCTGGAACCCCTCTGATTTAGATGTTGGTATGTTTGACATTGTCCCAGAGGCTCCTGAGTTTATCCTCATTTTTTGAATTATTTTTTCTTCTTGCTATTCTGATTGAATGTTTTTTTTTCTTAGGTTCCAAATCATTGATTCCATTCTTAGCTACACCCCTTCCACTGTTGTTTTCCTGTAGACTTTTCTTTATTTCATTTAGTGTAACCTTCATTTCTGCCTGGGTCTTTTTTATGCTGTTGAAGTACCCATGAATTCCTGAAGCATCCTGTTAACCAGTGTTTTTAACTCTGCATCTGATAGGTTGCTTATCTCTATTTGTTTAGTTATTTTTCTGGAATTTTGTTCTGTTTTTTCATTTGGGCCATATTTATTTGTCTCCATATGCTGATAGCCTTGCTGTGTTTGTTTCTGTGTATTAGGTACAGCTGCTTTTACTCCCTGTCTTAGTAGCATAGCTTATTGGAGAAAAGTGCACAAAGGACTGGCAAGAAGTATTCAAAGTGATGAAAAGCAAGGACCTACAACCTAGAGTACTGTATCCAGCAAAGTTATCATTTAAAATGGAAGGGAAGATGAGTGCTTTCCAGACAAGATAAAATTTAAAAAGTTCATCATCACTAAGTCATTATTATATGAAATACTAAAGGGAATTATATTTAAAAAAATGAAGATCAAACTATGAACATTAAAATGACAGTAAACTCACAACTATCAACAACTGAATCTAGAGGAAGATGGCGGAGGAGTGAGGGGAGGCTGCGCTTTCAGGCTCCCGAGACCCATCTGTAGTTTGGACTAATTGCAGACAGAACATCTCAGTGAGCAGCTGGACACGGGCAGGAGTTGAGCCATGGCACTGCTGGATTAGAGAAAAACCATCTAGGAACAACCTGTTTAGTGAGGATAGCAGAAGAAAAAGGGACGAAAAGCGATTCCTGACTGGGGTGGCTGCCCAAGCTGCAGCTGGAAGTACACAAAGGCTTTTTGGTGACCACAGGCTTCCCCAGAGAGGAGTTGGGAGGAGAGCGGATTTCTGCCTGCTGACAGAGACAGGACTCGACCGAGTGGCATTGGTACTGAAGGACAGGAGACAGCATGCTGCCGGGCAAGTGAGAACATAATTTACCTTTATATTTTTCTCTAGTGGACGGTGGAGAGGGGAGGAAAGTTTGGGGTTAGTAGGCCATTTCTGAAGAGTGTAGGGGCAGAGGCGCACTCATCCACTCCCCAACCCTACCCTTGGGTCACACAGGCGAGCATAGGGAAGTCCCCTCATTCACTGGCCCAGGTGCGCGGGGCCGTGAGTCCAGGTGCCCCTCAGACACGCCCCAACAAACATAAGATCAGTGCCCCAACGGGCACAGGGAGGGCCCACAGAACACGCAGAAGACCATGCGCAGACACCCCTAGCCAGCTCCAGTGGGTGCCAGGCCCCAGGCCGGAACGCAGACCACTTGCCCAGGCTCTGCTCCTGCCCACCCAGATGGATGCAGGAAAGCGGGTGGCTGCGGCACGGGAACAGTGGGTGGCAACGACTCACAGACAATCACTTCCCCTGTGCACAAGTGTCTGGGACCCCGCCGTGGGAGGCTAGAGACCAGCTCTGGAGCACAGCGCAGCTGGGCAGGCCCCAGGCAAGCTCTCGGGCTGCCCTGCACATGCAGGGGCAGGCGTGCAAGGGCACCTCAGCTGGCTCCAGCGGGCAGGAAGGGAGTGCGCCATGCCGGCGACCGCGGGTGCACACCAGTGCTGCAAGGAACGAGAACCTCTGAACCGCCACACTAGACCAGCTGCGGATGCAGAAAAAGAAGACGACACACCAAGGCTGAACTGAGTAAAAACATTCCTTTTTTTCTTTCTTTCTTTCTTTCTTTCTTTCTTTCTTTCTTTCTTTCTTTCTTTCTTTTCTCTTTTTCTTTCTTTTCTTCTTTCTTTCTTCTTTCTTTTCTCTCTTCTTTCTTTCTTTCTTCTTTTTTCTTTTTCTTTTGTTTCTTTTTTTCTCCCTTCCTTAAAAAAAGGAAAAAGAAGAAGAGGAGAGGAGGGGAAGAAAAAAAGAAAATAAAAACAAACCATATCTCTAATGCATTTCATATAATGTCTCCTTCTCATCCTTTCTCTTTAATTGTTGTTTATTTGTTTGTGTGTCTAGTTTAGCCCCCTTTTCACTCTAAATAAATAGAATATAATTACTATATAAACCCAATACAATATAATCCCACTTTCTTACTATATTCTGCATTTTTCCATCCTTTTCTTCTATTTTTATTAACATACAATGTAAATATTACCTACTGACTTACATAGTCTCAACTAATATTAATCTATCATCCCCTTTATCAAAAATCATATTTTTCCTCTCTAAAAACAACTCTTAACTATTCTTCTTATAGTATAAAAGCTCTAATCTCTTTACATTTATATTAATATCGGCTCATTGGCTGACGATAGCGGGATAGAAGGTGGGGGATATTTTTGAGGGTGTGGGTCTCCTGCCTGGACTGTGTGTTTATGTTTTTAACAGCATCTCCACAAAAGAACTCAAGACAAAGTGGATAGAGTGACTCTCAATCAACTAGCCAGAAGGAAGATCCTACCAAAGAACATCAGAAATATAACCAGACAGCATAAACAAATGACATAAAGGGTAACCCAAGAACATCACGCTCAGGAGATCAAAGAGACTGCACCACTGAAACCCCCTGATCTCCTATAAAGAATCTCACACCACAAAGGTGGGAAGTCAAAGCAGACCATCCCCCAAAAATAAAAGCAAACAAGAAGAACCCAACATGGAAAGATGCAGAAACAACCTCTCAATGAAAAGAAAAGAGGAATCCCCAGAAAGAGAGGTAAATGGAATAGACATAGCCCAAATGTCAGACATGAAATTCAAAACAATGGTGGTAAAGAAGCTCAATATACTCGACAACCTAAAAAACAACTATGACAACCTCCAAGGAAGTTACCAACAGCTCCAATAAAATTACAGGGAACTTGCAGAGAACTACACCAGCATAAAAAAAGACATAGAAACTATTAACAAGAACCAGGAAGAAATGAAGAATTCAATCTCTGAGTTTAAAAACACAGTAGAATCAGTCAAAAGCAGACTAAACGAAGCAGAGGATTGGATTAGTGAGTTAGAAGATAATGTAGAGAAAAACTCTCAGACAATAGAGCAAAATGAAAAAAGATTGAAAAAATATGAACAAGGTGTAAGGGAATTACAGGATAGCATGAGAAGGAATAATATCAGGATCATCGGAATAAGAGAGGGAGAAGCAAAGGAACCTGGAATTGAAAAACTGATACAAGAAATAGTGATAGAAAATTTTCTGAACCTGATGAGAGGAAAAGTTATACAAGTTCAGGAAGCACAGAGAGTTCCAATGAAGAGGAATCCCCAAAAACCCTCTCCAAGGCACATAATAATTAAAATGTCAACATTCCAAGACAGAGAATACTAAAAGCAGCAAGAGAAAAACAGCAAATAACATACAAGGGATCTCCGATAAGGCTATCAACCGATTTCTCAACAGAAACATTACAAGCCAGAAGGGAATGGTCAAAAATATTTCAAGCAATGAAAAGCAAAGGCCTACAGCCAAGAATACTCTACACAGCAAGGCTCTCATTCAAAATGGAAGGTGAAATAAGGAGTTTCTCAGACAAAGAAAGACTAAAAGAATACATCTCCACCAAACCAGCATTGCAAGAGATGCTAAAGGGAGTATTCTAAGAAAAAAGAAGAGAAGAAAAAAAAAATAAAAAAAAGAGGAAAGGAACAGAGGTACAAGGGGAAATGAATATATACTCGTCAATAATGACCTTAAATGTAAATGGATTAAATGCTCCAATTAAAAGACATAGGGTAACGGAATGGATAAGAAAACAGGACCCACATATTTGCTGTCTACAAGAAACACAACTCAAAACAAAAGATTTACATAGACTGAAAGTAAAGGGATATAAAAAAATATTCCAAGCAAATGGACTGGAAAGAAAAGCTGGAGTAGCAGTCCTCATATCAGACAAAATGGATTTCAAAGCAAGGGCAATAAAAAGAGACAAAGAAGGACATTTCATAATACTTAAAGAAACAATCCATCAAGAAGATATAACATTGATAAACATGTATGCACACAACATAGGAGCACCCAAATACATAAAACAAATACTAGAAGACCACAATAAAGATACCAACAACAACACATCCATAGTAGGGGACTTCAAAACTCCATTATCAACAATAGACAGATCATCAAAACAAAGAAACACCAAGGATATACAGGCATTGAACAACACACTAAATGACATGGACTTATAACTGATATATATAGAAATTTTCATCCCTCAAAAGCAAAATGTACATTCTTTTCAAATGAACATGGCACATTTTCAAAGATAGACCACATGATAGGACACAAAGGAAGCCTCAACAAATTCAAGAAAATTGAAATCATATCAAGCATCTTTTCAGACCATAATGCCTTGAAACTAAAAATCAACCTCAGGGAAAAAAATCAAAGACACCAAAACTCATGGAGAATGAATAACGTGCTATAAAATAATAAATGGGTTAACAATGACATCAAAAAGAAATCAAGAAATTTCTAGAAACTAATGATAATGAACACACAACAGCCCAAAACCTATGGGAGGCGACAAAATCAGTCCTAAGAGGGAACTTCATAGCAATACAGGCATATCTGAAAAGGATAGAAGAATCTCAAATAAAAAACCTAACCCTAAACCTACAAGAACTAGAACAACAACAACAAACAAAGCCTAGGGCAAGAAGAAGGAAGGAAATCATCAAGATGAGAGTAGAATTAAATGACATGCAGACTAAACGAACAATCCAAAAGATCAACAAAACTAGGAGATGATTCTTTGAAAAAATGAACAAAATCAACAAGCCTCTAGCCAGGCTCATCAAGAAAAAAAGAGAGAAGACCCAAATAAACAAAATCAGAAATGAGAGAGGAGAAATCATGACTGATACCACAGAAATACAAATGATAGTAAGAAATTACTACAGACAACTGTATGGAAAGAAATTTGACAACCTAGAAGAAATGGACAAATTCCTAGAAGCATACAATCTTCCAAAACTGAAGCAAGAAGAAGTGGAAAGTCTCAACAGACCAATAACAAAGAAGGAAATTCAAACAGTAATCAAAAATCTCCCTGCACACAAAAGCCCTGGACCGGATGGCTTCACAGGTGAATTTTACAAGACATTTAGGGAACAACTAACTCCTACCTTCCTCAAACTATTCCAAAAAATCCAAGAAGAGGGAAAAATTCCAAACTCTTTCTATGAAACCAATATTACCCTAATCCCCAAACCAGGTCAAGACACAACAAAGAAAGAAAACTACGGGCCAATATCACTGATGAACATAGATGCTAAAATCCTCAATAAAATTTTGGCAAACAGGATCCAGCATACATCAAAAAGATTATACACCACGATCAAGTGGGATTCATCCCAGGGATGCAAGGATGACTTAATATTCACAAATCAATAAATATAATACATCAACTAAACAAAATGAAAGGCAAAAATCACATGATCATATCTATAGATGCAGAAAAAGCATTTGATAAAGTACAACACCCATTTATGATGAAAACACTCAGCAAAATGGGACAAGAGGGAGCATACCTTAACATAATCAAGGCTATATATGAGAAGCCTGAGGCCAACATCATACTCAGTGGACAAAAACTAAAAGCATTCCCCCTGAATTCAGGAACTAGACAAGGTTTTCCACTCTCTCCAATCCTATTTAACATAGTGTTGGAAGTCCTAGCCACAGCAATCAGACAAGAAAAAGAAATAAAAGGCATCTGAATTGGGAAAGAATAAATAAAACTATCATTATATGCAGATGACATGATAGTATACCTAGAAAATCTTATAAACTCCACTAAAAGACTACTCAATATAATAAGTGAATTTGGCAAAATAGCAGGGTACAAAATAAATATACAGAAAATAAGGCATTTTTGTACACCAACAATAAAATATCAGAGACAGAGGCAAAAAAGAAAATACCATTTACTATAGCAACAAGAAAAATAAAGTACCTAGGAGTAAACTTAACCAAAGAGAAAAAGACCTGTACTCTGAAAATTACATCACATTGAAGAAAGAAATTAAGGAAGATACAAATAAATGGAAGCAAATACCATGTTCTTGGATGGGAAGAATCAACATCATCAAAATGGCCATACTACCCAAAGCAATTTACAGATTCAATGGAATCCCTATTAAAATACCAATGACATATTTCACTGACCTAGAACAAATACTCCAAAAATTCATATGGAACCACAAAAGGCCCCGAATAGCCAAAGCAATCTTGAGACAGAAAAACACAGCAGGAGGAATCACAATACCAGATATCAAACAATACTACAAAGCCACTGTGATCAAAACAGTCTGGTAGTGGCATAAGAACAGACATATAGATCATTGGAACAGAATAGAGAGCCCAGAAATAAACCCAGGCCTCTATGGTCAACTAATATTTGATAAAGGAGGAAGGAACATAAAATGGAGTGAGAAGAGCCTCTTTAACAAATGGTGCTGGGAGAACTGGATATGGACTTGTAAAAAAATGAAACTAGACCACCAACTTACACCACACATGAGAATAAACTCAAGATGGATCAAAGACTTAAATGTAAGCCATGACACCATAAAAGTCCTAGAGGAAAACATAGGCAAGAAAATTTCAGACATCTCACGTAACAATATCTTCACAGATACATCTCCTAAGGCAAGAGAAATAAAGGAAAAAATAAACAAATGGGATTATATCAAACTAAAGTGTTTCTGCTCAGCAAAAGGAAACATCAGCAAGATGAAAAGGAAACCAACCATATGGGAAAACATATTTGCCAATGACATCACAGACAGAGGACTGATTTCCAAAATATATAAAGAGCTTAGATGACTCAACATCAAGAAAACAAACAACCTAATTAAAAAATGGGCAAAGGACCTGAACAAACACTTCTCTCAAGAGGACATACAGAAGGTCCATAGACACATGAAAAAATGCTCAACATCATTAGCCATCAGGGAGATGCAAATAAAAACCACAATGAGATATCGTTTTACACCAGTAAAAATGGCCATCATCAACAAATCAACAAGCAACAAGTGCTGGCGAGGATGTGGAGAAACGGGAACCCTACTGCACTGTTGGTGGGAATGCAGGGTGGTGCAGCCACTATGGAAAACAGTATAGAATTACCTTAGAAAATTAAAAATGGAACTGCCTTTTGAACCAGCGATTCCACTACTAGGATTATACCCTAAGAATCTTGAAACACCAGTTCAAAAGAACTTATGCACACCTATGTTCATTGCAGCACTGTTTACAATAGCTAAGTGCTGGAAACAACCTAAGTGCCCATCTGTAGATGAGTGGATCAAAAAACTGTGGTACATTTATACAATAGAATACTATGTTGCAGATAGAAAGAATGAACTCCTGCCCTTTGCAACAACATGGATGGAACTAGAGAGAATTTTGCTTAGTGAAATAAGCCAGGCAAAGAAAGAAAAATACCATATGATATCACCTAATACAGGAAAGTAAAGAACAACACAAACAAAAGAACTAAATAGAACAAAAAGCAGAATAGCAGTCAATAGAGGGGAAGGAAGAGGGAGAGAAGGGGCATAAGTAAGGAAAGGGTTTAGTCAAAGAACATGTATAAATGACTCATGGACACGGACAACGGGGAGGTATATGATTACGGGAGAAGGGGTGGGCTGTGCGGCGGAGAGAAATGGGGGAAAATGGGACAACTGTAATTGAAAACCGAAAATAAAAAATTAAAAAAAAAGTGAATCTAAAAAACAAACTAAGCAAACAAGCAGAACAGAAATGGAATCATAGATATGGAGATCATTTGGAGAGTTATCAGCTGGGAGGGGAAAGGGGAAGAACTAGGGGAAAGATGCAGGGATTAAGAAGTACAAATTGGCAGATACAAAATAGACAGGGGGATGTTAAGAACAGTATAGGAAATGGAGTAGCCAAAGAACTTATATGTGTAATCCACAGACATGAACTAAGAAGGGGATTGCTGGAGTGAATGGGGGCATGGGCAGAAGGGGACAAAGGGGGGAAATTGTGACAACTGTAATAGCATAAGCAATAAAATATATTTTAAAAAGAGAAACAGCAAAAATCAGAAGATATAATGTAAGTTTATTTTATTTGGCCTTCAGATGTTATTTTTTATTTTTCATTTAAGCTTATCTTCAAAGAATTGTTTTAATAGTTGTGAAAGTTCAAACTCTCATAGATTTAATAAATAAAATATTAAAATTATTGGTTGCTACACAATAGTTTAATGGAAAATCAATATAACCAAAAATTGGCACCGAATGTGGAAAGTTCCATCACCTTTAGAAATGCACAGAGAAGGTCTGGAAGTGGTAGGTCAGGAAAGGGTGGAACGCTGTCATTAACAGTTATAGAAAATATCTCTTTGATTTCCACAAGGAGTGGCATAGATATGTCTTATTAGTTTCTTTAAACATGTTCTTAAGACCTCCTTGTGTGAAAACCTAACATAACACTAAACTCCTTTGTCATAACTAATCTCTGATTATACTATAAAATCAGCTTTTCATTTTTTTCATTTTCTAAATCACATCTTTATTTTAAAAATCAAGTTTATTTCCTATTAGAATGAAAGTACTGTTGAGATAATTATGTCACAATTTACAATATTTTTTGTATAATAACCCTTTGCATAATACTTCCAAGTGATATTCACAAGAAAATCAAGTCTTGTGTGTATGATATGACATCACCTGGTGTCATCTCTTATTGTCTAACAATAGCCCATAAGCCTATATAAGTTTTTCCATTTATAAAATTGGCAGAGCCATTGACAGAGATTGGGCAATATTGTAAAAAAAAAAAATTCAGTGGTTATATAACTGACTAATGGGGGTATTGCCTATGACTGCCCCTTTCTGCCACATCAAACTTGATAACTTGCACCATGGGCTGACCTCAGTGCTGAAAACAGAGGTTAAGATCAACCAGCCTCTATGTCCCTGAGAATTCAGAGAGCTTTAAACATTTGGGGTTGCTAACATTTTTAAAATTTATTTGTTTGTTTGTTTATTTATTTTATTTTTAGAGAGAGGAGAAAGAGAGGGAGAGAAACATCACTGTGTGGTTGCCTCTCAGTTGCACCCCCAACTGGGAACCTGACATGCAACCTAGTAATGTGCCCTGACTGGGAATCAAATCAGCGACACCTGGCTCGCAAGCCGACGCTCTATCCAACTGAGCCACAGCAGCCAGGGCTTAGTTGCTAACATTTAAAATTTGTGATTTTCTACATTGAAAATCTAAATTTGAAAGTCTGGTACCACAGTACCTGTGAGTCCTACACTGGCCACAATGGATGAGTAGAGAACCAGCCCATCCTAAGTATTTATTTATATGTCTTGAGTAGTTCCTGTAAGCATTTGAGTTTGACACAATAAAAGGATATTATCTCATGCTTTTTAAGAAAACTTGATTGAAAAATAAAATACATAAAATGTGCACATATTTGTACACATCTACTGACTTATTACATGCTAAACACTCTCACATAATCAGCCTCAAGATTAAGAAAAAGAGTGTTATTAACATTCAGAATCTCTTCTGTGTCCCTTGCAGTGATTATTTATCTTCCAGCAACAGCATACTGATGTCTAACCAGTTCTGGTTTTGACCATATTTCTAGAAGGTTTATTAAGTGTTTGAATGCATTTTGTCTCTTTTGAGCCTTACAACAACACTTGGAAATAGGTAGGGCTGTGTAGTCAATCAGATGAAGAATACTCCTCTACTTTTTCAATGCTGTTTTTTATTGTCTTCACTATGATATTTCATAATTTAGGTGACATATTTTATGAATAACTGAATAAATCCACCTGTAAAATCCTCCTATCTTCCTGGAGTAACTAAACCTGAGATGTTATAGAACATAATAAAACCAAACCCATTGAAAACACTTGTTATTTTAAGCAGTAGGAGACTCCAGTGTTGCCAACTTCTCTTTTCCCTCAAGCCTTTATTCATGTTGCTTGTTTTGAGAGCTCCTGGGTGCCTCTCTGATTAGAAGTGAAGAATACAGTTAGAACATTTGCTGCAGCTGTAGACTCGCCTCTCAAAGTTCATGTATTACCGAGATATTGCAATGCCTCTGAAAATACATAAAGCACTATTGTAATTCTTAGCATGAGCTTTGTAATACCTTCATTTGGGGAATTTATTTTGATAGAAATAGCTCATTAGACAAGAAAATGCCTATTTTGTTTTTATTTCATTGAAAAAAATCTGTTCGTGTTTGCATAGCCTGTAGAGTTAAAAACTTAGTGTAGCAAGACTTCAGCTGTTTTTTCTTACCTTTCAAAAACAATAACAGAAAGGGTAATTTATCTATAATATGCTGTAATTTACCCGAATATAATGAATACATACAATTTTGTATCCTCAAGCATTAATTACAGAGAAACTTATAGCAGTTTATAATGAACCATAAAAGTACTTCTTAAGAGCTTGGCCAGAGTAAATGGTAACTCTAGTTCTCACTTATCATAAGGGAATAACTGCATTGAAAAGACTTTTTATTCTAATTGTATAATTGAAAAATAACATTTAACTTAACCTTTAAACCTGATGTACTCATTAAAAAACTTTTTATTTGTTATTTTACAATATTTAAAATGACTACCTTGTTTTAAAAAATAGATATTATTTAGCTATAATAGTCATTTATACACTAAGAAATAATAGAAGAATATTTTTTTCAATTATGTCACTATATGTCCAAATATACTGGAGATATACTGAATTATAGTTTCCTCATGTATCTGTTTAAGAAACTTTCTGTAATTGTAAACTTCCATGGTATTGTGACTCTAGAATTAACAGCATTTTTTTCTTTTATGTAAAAAATATGTCACCAAGTTTTCTATGACTGTTATAAAGAAGTGGAATCAGTTATCAAAGTGGGGCAAATGGATTCTGCATCTTCTTTTGGGGGTTTTTATAATATTTACCCTTACTGTACTAGTAACTTGAACCAGGATCCTAATTGTGTTCTGAGAAATAGATGTGGTACTTTTCTTGCTATTCCATTTTGACCCATTGTCTTTATCTTTATAACTTACAGTGCAGCTGGAGTAAAGAATTCAGACAGGACTTTATCAAAAGATAACAAAATAGAAATAAATTTAGAGAAGTAGAAAAACTATTTGTCACATGGGGTAGAATTTTTAAATGTATTGATTTTAGAGAGAGAGAGGAGGGGAGAGATAGAAACGTGGATTTGTTGTTCCACTCAGCTGTGCATTTATTGGTTGATTCTTGGATGTGCCTTGACCAGAATTGAACCCACAACCTTGGCACATCTGGATGAAACTTTTACCAACAGAGCTACCCTGCCAGGAATATGGGACAGAACTTAATTTCAGCTTGTATTTTACTACCAGGATACCACAGCTCTATTCTGGGTCCCCTAAGACCTATCTTTAAATGACAGAGGCCATAACTACACACTGCCCCTTGCAAACTCCTTCAAAAGTATCTAGAAGACCAAGTCAATAGGAAGATTTAGAACCAGAAACATAGTTACCTCTTTTTTTCTTTCAATGTTTTATCTAAAGGCAAGACATCACACTTCTATGAGTGATTGATCAACAGACCTCAGGAGAGACAGCATCTTTCAATAAATGCAGGCCCTTGGCTTGCAGCCTGAACAGGATAGCTATTTAATAATATCACTCCTCAATCAAAAAAAAAAAAAAAAAAAAAGACTGATGCATAACAGAGTGGTTGTTTTGAATTTTTAACCTATGTAGGAAAGCCCTTCATTTTTTATTTAAATTTTACTTTTTAATTACAGTATACATTCAATATTAGTATGCATTAGTTTCAGGTGCACAGCATACTGGTTAGACAATCACATGATTACAAATGTTCCCCTAATATTTCCAGTACCCACCTGTCACCATACATAGTTTTTACAATATTATTGATTATATTCCCTATGCTGAATTTTATATCTTCATAAGAATTTTATAACTACCAATTTGTAACATTTAAGTCCTTTCACATTTTTCATCCAGTCTTCCAATCTCCATTCCCCTCTGGCAAACTTAGTCTGTTCTCTGTATCTATGAATATGTTTCTGTTTCATTTGTTCATTTATTTTGTTTTTTAGATTCCACATATAAGTAAAATCATATGGCATTTATCTTTCTCTATTTGACTTATTTTATTTAGCATAATACTCTCTAGGGCCATCCATGCTGATGCAAATGGTAAGATTTCATTTTTATGGCCAGGTTCATAGGTACTACTTCTTCTTTATCTAATGGTCTATTGATGGGTACTTGGGTTGCTTCCATGTCTTGGCTATTGTAAATAATGCTGAAATAAACATAGGGATGCACATATACTTTCAAATTAGTGTTTTGAGTTTCTTTGGATGTATACCCATTAGTGGAATTGCTGGGTCATAAGTTAATTTCATTTTTAAATTTCTGAAGAATTTCCACATTGTTTTCCACAGTGGCTATACCAATCTACATTTCCCACCAACAGTGCATGAGAGTTTGTTTTTCTCCACATCCTCACCAAAACTGTTCTTTGTTGTTTTATTGAAGAAAGTCATTCTGACAGGTGTAAGGTATTATCTCATTTAGGTTTTAATTTCCATTTCTCTGATGATTATTGACATTGATCATCTTTTCATATGTCTGTTGTCTATCTGTATGTCCTCTTTGAAGAAGTATCTATGCAAGTTATCTGCCCATTTTTAAATTGAATTGTTTGGGTATTTTTGGTGTTGATTTGTGTGAGTTCTTTATAAATTTTAGATATTAACCATTTGTAAGATGCATCATTGACAACTATCTTTCCCTATTTCGTAGGTTGTCTTTTATATTGTAAATGATTTCTTTTGCTCTGAAAATATGTTTTTAGTATGATGCAATCCCATTTATGTGACTTTTTGTTACCCTAGCCCAAGGATATATATTAAAAAAAAACAGTAAGAGAGACATCAGAGATGTTATTGCCTATGTATGGAGTTATATATTTGAGACTTTAATCCACTTTGAGTTTATTTTGGTATATAGTTTCACTTTTTGCATGTATCTGTCAAGTTATTCAACATCATTTATTGAGTAGTCTCTTTTTACCCCATTGTATGTTCTTGTCTCCTTGCCATATATTAATTGACTATATAGGTGTGAGTTTATTTCTGGGATCTTTATTCTCTCTCATTGATTTATTTGCCTGTTTTTATGCTAATTTCATGTTGTTTTGATTGCTATAGCCTTGTTGTGTAGTTTAATATCATCCTGCATGATGCCTCCCACTTTGTTCTTTTTCCTAAAGATTGGTGTGGCTATTTGGGTTTTCTTGTGGTGCCATATACATTTTTGGAATTGCATTGATAGAAATTGCACTGAATCTATAGATTGTTTTGGGTAGTCGTCGTCGGCAGCCGTCCGTCTCGAGAGACGATGGTGTAGCTTCTTAAGAGTCTATCTGCACCGCCGAGAATGGTTGTGCAGTCCGACTCGGGAGTCGGACTTGGGTAGTATGGACATTTTAATAATGTTACCTATTTCTATATCTGGGCATGGTATATCCTTTCATTTATTTGTATTTCATTCAATTTCTGTTTTAATTGTCTTATAATTTTCTAAGTTCAGGTCTTTTACCTCCTTAGTTAAATTTATTCTTAGTTGTATTTTGATGGAATTGCAAATGGTATTGTCTTCTTAGTTTCTTTTTATGATAGTACATTATTGATTTATAAAAATACAGCCAAGTTTTGAATATTTATTTGGTATCTTGCTACTTTACTGAATTTATTTATTAGTTCTGATAGCTTCTGGTGGAATCTTTAGGGTTTTCTATATACAGTATTATGTCACATGCAAATAATAATAGTTTTACTTCTTTGTTTTTAATTTGGATACCTTTTATTTATTTTTCTTGTCTGATTTCTGTGGCCAGGACTTCCATTACTATGTTAAGTAATTATGGTGAAAGTGGACATCCCTGTCTTGTTATGAATCTTAATGTCAAGTGGGAAAGCCCTTCATTTCTATCCCAATGAAGTACCCATATCCCTTTATTATGCTCTGGCATATAAAGGACAGATTTAGCCTCAGTGAGGGAAAAACAACATTTGGCCTTCATGTAATCCTAAACCACTAAAAATCTGGACAAAATATGTATATAGTTATGCAACATAGTCAACACTCTTTCCCTCCAGATTATAATTGTTGATACTTCATGCCAGCTTTCTTCTCTGAGCTTTTACCCTCTGGTACAGGTGTTTCCTTGACTTTCTTCCCCATAGTATATAGGGATTTTGCTGCAACTAGTTTTCTGACACCTTTGTAGGGGGAGCAGGTAAACTCTCATTTCTTAGGTAAAGGTCATGTATATTAATCAGGTTTCCTTTGATTGCTATTTACAGACACCAAAATAAATAAAATTAAGGAAGAGAAAATGTATTGGCTTATGTAGTTAGGAAAAATACTGGGGTAATCCACTTTTTCAAAGAAGAATATTCAATAAGGACTAAACCCAGAGACCCAATGCTATCTGATTTACCTTGTATTTATTAATTTCACTTCTGTAGTTCACTGGTTACATTCTACACATACTAGTCTCTGTCAGTTCTGCTGGTGAAAAAGAGTTGATTTGCCTCAGTATTCATTTACTTACTCTAAAATAAGACTGTTGGTTTTGCATTTGTTATGGGCTCATGTCTTGGAACAATCACTATTGGAGATCAGCGTCAAAGACTTGGGGTAAGGTTTAAGGCCAGAAGAAAAGAAGAAGGTTGTAAAAACTTTCTGGCTGGAAAAAAAAGTATATCTATATATTCTGTAACTATATGCATAGCAATATAACAATTCACTTTAAAAAAAATATGTGCATCCTCTTCTGTCTGCCTCTTTCAAAAAGGGTTGGTTGAAGGCTGTTTCTTTATGAGCTTATCCAAATGCAAACATATTTACCATGACTATATTCCTACATAAAGAATGAACATTTCTCTTAATAACTGTTTTTTGGCATCATTCCTTTTGAATACCTCTGATATAATTTTACTAAAAGTGCATTTGTCTTCAAGTTTGACTTAGGCATTTTAAAGGCCCTCATATTAGTTAAGAGTGCCTCTGTCTGTGAAAAGTTGGATGGATGTTTCTTTCATCATAATTTCTTTGTGAACGTCAAGCTTATCTCCTGATGGTGATTTTTTAAATTTTTTTCTTGTTATAGCTACAAATAGACAACTAGTAACTGTGTATATTTTTTGAGACAACAAAATAAAGTTGGTGCCAAGGTGTGTGTCTTTCAGGAGGGTTCACAGAATATTTACACAGAGAATGAGATTAATACCTTTTCAGAAAGCAGAACAAAAATTCACTATAGTGGACACTGAATATTTTTTAACCTGAAAATTACTTTTCCCTCAAACTTTCCCTAATACTTCAACCTCAGAAATTAGCTGCTTAAAATAGCTAATTTGGCAATATAATAAGAGCAAAGCACAGGAGTGAAAATGGACAATAAACTGGTTATTTAGGTTTAGTAGAAATGACGGCCATCCTTTATTTTGACTGTTTTAATATTGCTGTAGCTACTAACATAATTCACTTGATGTTGGAAGTTAGTATTGAGTATGAAAGTGGTCAAAATGTACAGATTAACTTGCTATGACCTTATCACATAAGTCGCACAATTTATGCCAGTTGGTCAGCTAATTTCATTTAGAGGAAGCTCACATTTAAAGGCAAGCATTCAGACACAAGTGAGAAAACCTTCTGCTCAAAACTGATTGCTGATAACCAAAGGCAACATATATACTTCTTGCTTCTTTTGTCATATCCCTAAGGAACTGTCACTATTGACATGTATTATTTATTAAATCTCAATCTTCTTGAGGCCACTGATTATTTCTTTTGGGGAAATGTCCACTAATTTCAAATATTACTTTAGAAAACTTGTATAAGATAGTTCACATAAATCCAATAAGATTACAAGTCTTCGGCTAAAAGTCAATTTGCCAAATGGCCAATTTACCTAAAGTTAATTTTCTAAAAATCAATTCACTGAATTACCTAGTCTCCAAATTACTGAGGATTAAAAACTGTTCTTGGTCTCACCACTGCTACCACTTCTACCACTTCCCTTTGTCACCACCTTTGCCCTTGTCAAGTCTTTGTCTCTGGGGGCAAAACAGCTACAAATTGTGCAAAGACCTGTTTCAAGCATTTGTCTGAAAGTCCCTAGGGCCTATGCCTTTCATTTTAGAGAAAAGAAAACTGAGGTTTACAAAATTAATTAACTTGCTTATTTAAGTGAATTGAGATCCCATACATATGATATACATAGGTTACTCTGGGTCTAAGGCATACACTGTTATTAACTATTGTGTTATGTTGTTATTTAATCATCTGTAAAGTGTATTATACTGTGATCATACCAGAAAAGTATTAGTTAGGCAAAATAAGTTCATAAAAACCAGAAAAAAGAAATAAAATAAAGGATTGTTATATTATTAAATGTCATCTGAGAAAATGGCATATCTGAATTGATTAAATATTCTGTTCAAAATGATTACATGTGTCCCATATTGGTAGAAATATTTAAGTCTAATAACATAAAAGTACACAATTCTACACCTATACAGGATATGCAAAAGTAGGTTTACAGTTGTGAGTAAGTGAAACACAGTGTTTATTCTTGTATTGTTATTTATTAATTTTGTATTATTTTTATATGAACAACTGTAAACCTAATTTTTCCCCATCCTGTATGGGGAAGAAAATGCTATTATTTACTTTAAATTTATTCAAAAGTTCCTGCTGAGCTTGAAGTTACTGTTTTGATAAAGAGAAGGTTGGGTTCAGCATTTGCTTAAAACCAAGATCTAACAAGCATTTAAAATACTGAAAGAACAAAGTTATGTATTCATTTGACAAATTGAATCACCCGTCATACAAAATTGTTATTTTTAAGACTTTGGGCAACTCTTGGCAGTATGGTGGTAAGGTAATTTTGCTTTGGAATGGTCACTTATTGACAGAGTGATGTCATCTAACAAGTGGAAGGAGGTCACTGTCCCTGCCCAGAGGAAGAGTTTAAGATGTAGTTCAATCAGTACAGTAAAACTGAGGTTGAGGGGGTACACCTGTGATGTGCACAGGCAAAGTTTAAAGACAAAGAGAGAGCTTTAAAGGCAGCAAGAGAGAAAAAATTAGTTACCTACAAGAGAGTTCTGATAAGGCTGTCAGGAGATTTTCAACAGAAACACTTCAGGCCAGAAGGGATTGGCATGAAGCATTAAAGATGATGAAAAACAAAGGCAATCATTTAAAATTGAGAGTGAAATAGTTTCCCAGTCAAAAACTAAAAATACAATTAAAAAGGCTAAAGGAATTCATTACAACCAAACCAGTACTGCAAAAAATGTTAAAGGCACTGCTTTAAGGAGAAGAAAAATAGAGAGGAACATAATTATAAAGAAAAAGTAAATAAATAAGCACCTATCAATAATAACCTTAAATATAAATAGATAAAATGCCTAAATCAAAACACTTGGGGTAGCTTAATGGATGAAGAAAAGACCCATATATATGCTGTTTACAAAATACCTACTTCAGAACAAATGATTCATACAGGCTAAAAGTGAAGAGATGAAAAACAATATTTCAAGAAAATGGAAACAAACAAACAAACAAACAAAGCTCGGGTAACAACAATTACATCTGAAAAAAATAGATTTCAAAACAAAAACCATAACAAGAGACAAAGAAGGTCACTATATAATACTAAACAGATGATCCAACCAGCAGATATAACCCTTATATAACCTCAACACAAGAGCACATAATTATATAAAGAACATTTTGATGGACTCTATGGGAGACATCAACAGCAGTACAGTCATAATAGGAAATTTTAACCTCCCACTGTTGAAAATTGACAAATATTCAAGACAAAAAATTAACAAGGCAGAGTGATCTCAAACAACATAATAGATAGGATTAATTTAATTGATATTTACAGAATATTTCATCCAAAAAGCAGAATATAGATTCTTCTCAAGTGTTCATGGAACATTCTCGAAGAAAGACTACATGTTAGGACAGAAAACAAGTCTTTACAAATTCAAGAAGATTGAAATGATATCATGATACGCAGCATCTTCTCAGATAACAATGGCATAAACTAGAAATAACTACAAAAAAAAAGAAAAAATATTCAAATACATGGAAGTTAAATATCATGTTACTAAACAATAAATTAGTTAATAATGAGATACATGAATAAATAAAAAATTACCTGGAAATTAATGAAAATGAGCACACAACAACCCAAATTCTATAGGACACAATGAAAGTAGTCATAAGAGAGAAGTTTATAGCATTACAGGCCTAGCTTAAGAAGCAAGAAATATCTCAAATAACCAGTCTAACACTAAACCTAAAAAAACTGAAAAAAATAAAAATAAAAAGCCCAGACTAAATAGAAGAAAGGAAATAATAAAGATCAGAACAGAATTAAGTGACATAAAGACTAAGAAAAAAATACCAAAGATCAATAAAACCAAGAGCTTGTTCTTTGAAAATATATTAAAAAATAAAGATTGATGAATCTTTAACCAGATACATCAAGGAAAAACAGAGAGGACTCAAATAAATAAAATCAGAAATGAAAGAGGAGAAATCACGACCAATATCACAGAAATACAAAGGAATGTAAGAAATTTCTACAAACAACTGTATGGCAAGTAACTTGACAACCTAGAAGAAATGGAAAAATTTCTGGAAACATATAATTTTCCAAAACTGAATCAAGAAGAAGTAGAAAACCTGAAGAGACTGAAAACAAAGAGGCAAATTGAAACAGTAATAAAAAAAAAATAAAAAACAGGCACATAAAAACCCTGGACCAGTTGGCTTCGCAGGCTAATTTTACAAAACATTTAGGGAAGAACTCACCTCTACACTTCTCAAACTATTCAAACAAATCCAATAAGTGTGAAAACTCCCAAACTCTTTCTATGAAGCCAATATTACCCTAATTCCAAAACCAGGTCAAGACCCAACAAAGAAAGGAAACTACAGGCCAATATCACTGATGAATATAGATGTTAAAATCCTCAACAAAATATTGGCAAATCAGATCCAGCAACACATTTAAAAGATCATACACCACGATCAAGTGGGATTCATCCCAGGGATGCAAGGATGGTTTAATATTCACAAATCAATAAATACAATACACCACATAAACAAAATGAAAAACAAAAATCACATGATTATATCAATAGATGCTAAGAAAGCATTTGATAAAGTACAACACCCATCTATGATGAAAACACTCAGAGAAATGAGAATAGAGGGAGCATAGCTCAATATAATAAAGGCTATATATGAGAAACCTGAAGCCAACATCATACTCAATGGGCAAAAACTGAGAGCATTCCTCCTCAGGTCAGGAACAAGACAAGGGTGTCTATTCTCTCTACTCCTATTCTACATAGTGTTGGAAGTTCTAGCCACAGCAATCAGACAATAAAAATAAATAAAAGGCATTAAGTTGGAAAAGAGGAAGTAAAACTGTCATTATTTGCAGATGACATGATAGTGTATATAGAAAACCCTATAGACTCCACTAATAAACTACTCTACATAATGAGTGAATTTGGTAAAATGATAGGGTACAAAGTCAATATTTAGAAATAAAAGACATTTCTGTACACAAAAAATAAATTATCAGAGATAGAAACTAGAAAAAAATCCTATTTACTATAGCAGCAAGAAAAAGTAAGTACCTAGGAATAAAGTTTAGCAAAGAGATAAATGACCTGTACTTGGAAAACTACAGAGCACTGAAGAAAGAAATTAAGTAAATGGAAGGAAATACCATGATATGGATGGGAAGAATCAACATCATTAAATTTAGGAAAAAAAAAGAAAAAAAATTTTAATGAAAAGGAACCCACTGTCTGCCAATGATATTGCCAATTGTATATTTTCCAATGATACATCTGACCAGGGGTTAATTTCCAAAATATATAAAGAACTTATACAACTAAAGGAAGACAAACAACCCGATTTAAAAAAATGTGCAGATGGGCTGAATAGACAATTCTCCAAAGTGGACATATGAAAAATGCTCAAAGTTACTAATCCTTACATAGATAAAAATTAACAACATAATGAGACCTCAGACCTGCCAGAATCACTACCATCTGCACACCAGCAAAGGACAATTTATGGTGAGGATGTGGAGAAACATGAACCCTAGTGCACTGTTGGTGGGAATGCAGACTGGTGCAGCCACTTTGGTAAACATTGTGGAGTTCCCTCAAAAGATTAAAAATGGAATTGTCTTTTGACCCAGCAATCCTGCTTCTAGAAATAGGTCATAAAAATTCTGAAACACCAATTTAAAAGAATATATATACACCTATATTAATTGCAGCATTATTTATAATAGCCACCATCTGGAAACAGCCTAAGTGCCCATCATAAAATGAATGGATAAAAAAACTGTGGTTTATTTACACAGTGGATTATTGTATGGTCATAATAAAGTTGAAACCTCACCTTCTGTGTAAGCATTACACCAGTCAGAGAAAGACAAATGCCATATGATCTCATTTATATGTGAAATCTGACAAACAAAACAGAAACAAAGGCATGAATACATGGAACAGATGGAAAACTGTTTGAAAGGAAGGGGTGAGTGGTACTGGATGATAGAAGATGAAGGGATTGCCCAAAAATGTATATGCATACCCATAGACACAAACAACAGTGTGGTGATGGCCAGAGGGCACTACATGTATATGTAAAATAACAGTATATAGAAGAAAGGAATATCTTTTCCCATCACCAGTAAAATCTAGAAATAGCTGCTACAGGACTCAGTACTGGTGTTTAAATAATTTACCCAAGCACTCCTGACCAGTAAACAAGAATGTTACTTGGGGCCTTTTGACTCAGAGAGTTGCTCTCTAAAATTGGATACTCCACTGTCTTTTAAGCACTTTTACTGTCTTCATTTTGTTCTTGAAATTTTCTCTGTAATTGCTATAGGAAAACATCATCCCTCTTATTTTTATTCTGTTTTCCTTTTTCTAGTTGGGAATTCCATTTGACTCTGGTCAAGTCAAACAAGTACAAGAATAGAGCTAATTAAATATCTTTATTAAACAAATTGAAAATTTTACCTTTTGTAGTAAAATTAGACAATATCAGACAGCAGTGGCATAAACCTTAAAATATCTTGAATCCTCTTCAGAATCTAGAGTGACATCTACTTTCTTTTCTTATAATTAACATTTTAATTTAATTTATCTTAAGCACCAATGTTCAAGAGAAAATTTCATATTAAATTTTATTGTACTTTTTATTTTCCAAATGTATAGCAACATTTACCTCATTTTGTATGAATGAACTTGAATACTGTTTCAGACTTTTTTCTTAAATTCAAGTATCTCTTTGGAATTTATAAATTATGTAAAGTATGAGATAGAATCATAAAAGCAGTTTTATTTTTATACAGTTGATTGATTCACTGAAGGAGTTTCGCCACATTGTGGTCAACATTACATATACTATAGTATTACATTGTACTTATTTAAATGCTTTCTCTATATGTGTTCTCTTATGTTTTTATGTATTTAATTTTTTCCATTGCACTTTTAAATTATCAAGAGTAGAATCTCTTTCTACTGCATGGCATGTCTGTTTATAGCATAGACCACATTGGCTTATTTTTATATAAGTTTAATAAATTTTAATACATTTTGTTATATGATTAGTCATCAGATGTGAACAACTACAGTGACAGTTTTGATAAAATAATATAACCCTTTCATTACACATTTTATTTATGTTGCCTTATTCAGTAAGTTTTACTTAGTTTATCCAAACATTTTTATAATAATAAATTTTGGGAGGAAGCTAGGGTAAAATCTTTAGTCTAACCCTTAATATCCTGTCCTTGACTCAGATTACCTCTAGTCTTTGTTTTTCTGCAGCATAATTGAGAAGGATGGGACCCAAGAAATCCTGGCCTGTGGAGCTACAGCTCTTCCATTGAGATAGAATATTCTATGAACTTATAGAGTTTACTTTTCCACATATATTTATAAAGTAGGGAATGATATTCATTATAATAATTATTATATTGTTTCCAGATTAAATATAGGCTTAACCTCAATTATAATTTATATTTTCATTCTTAATACTTTAAATCCACTTATTTGTCTTTATAGATTTCATCTTTCTCTCTCATATGCTATATTTTATGTATTTATGCATTTTAACTTGCCTATTACAGTATATCCACCCTGGCTGGTTTGGCTCAGTGGATTGAGCGTCGGCCTGCGAGCTAAGTGTCGCTGGTTCGATCTTCCAGTCAGGGCACATCAGAGAAGGAAAACTCTGACTCCAAAAAACCTCCGCTGCCTTGCGGCATACCTCTTCAGGGGAAAGGCTAAGGGAGTAAACCCCGACAGAAAATCCGGAGCCGGAGTCCCTAAGGCGGTTTGACGTTGTAGTCAACACCGGCAACTCCTGCGGCGCACCTGAAGCCAAGCTGTATTGACTCCGTCTTTCCCTTGGACCCTTCAGCTGCGAAGAGAGGGGGTCTGCTGCATGGGCAACAGCAGACCCTCCATATCACCCTGCCCAGGCTCTGTAGCTTCAGCTTCACTGGAGAGGGCACTCCAGCATCATCGCAAGATGTCAATTCAACACAGGAGGAGACAGATACCGTGTCACTCCCGAGTTGGACTGCACAGCCATTCTCGGCGGTGCAGATAGACTCTTAAGAAGCTACACCATCGTCTCTCGAGACGGACGGCTGCCGACGACGATTACAGTATATACTTTAAATCTTGTATAGTCTCCTTTTTTTCTTAACACTTTATTTTTAAGATTGACCCATGTTTGCTATTTGCATTTCTACTTCATCTAAACAAGCCATAACATTCTATAGTATGCCGTCACCATATTTTACTTATCTGTTCTGTTATGTAATGAATATCTTACTTGATCCCAAATCTGCTATCACCACCAATGTGACATGTTCTTCTAAATTTCCCCTTAAGAAATTGTGTGAGAGAGTCTTCAGAGAGCTACCCTGGAGAGGTCATTAGTTACACCATTCAGATTTTCACTAAGTACTGCCAGATTGCTCTTCAAAGTAACCATACTAGTTTTACTTCCACATTTAGACTGTTGATGTTACTCGACATTCTTTTACAAAACTAAAGAATATGAGGTAATACTTGCATTTATTCTAGTAATTTGTCAGGTTGAGCATCTTTATAAATACTTGTTAGCTATTTATGTTACAATCTGTGAATTCTTCTTCCTGACATTTGTTCAAAAAATTTTTTTATATCAGGTTCTCTGCATTTTTGTTGTCTTTTTTGTAGAATTTTTTATAGGTACATATTAACACCTAACTAAATTTCGGTTTTGAGAGGTCTTTTACCTTTTTCTGGTCTGTTGTTATGGTAACTGATAAACATAAATTCCAAATTTTGCTTTAGTCTTCACCTTGCTGACATTTTTTGATCTCGATTAACAAGTCATTTTTTTTACTCTAAGTCACAGGGACTTTCACCTATAATTTTCTGTATTAGCTTTACTTTTGTTCCTCTAATCTTTCAAAGGAAAACATTACTTCATTGAACTTCAGAGGATGTTAGAGCCTTCCGTCTGAGTGAGTAGCTTGAAAACCACATGACATATTAAACCAAGTTCAGCATTTGGATAAAAAGCATAACCTGGAATGAACCAGTTTTTTTATATTTAATTTAATTTATATTTAAAAGTACTAAAATGTGAGAAAGATTTTTAAAATACCTGCACATGTTTTAAACAGATTATGAGATATGTTCATAACTCTTGATCTGATTCTCTGCCAGGAGTGACAATGGAAAGATAGCTTAGTGCATTTAATTATGTAGCCTCATAGCAAAAGTGAAGTTCTTCTTTTTAAATTTATTTTTATTGTTTTTTAATTACAGTTGTCCCATTTTTCCCCCATTGTTCCCCTCCACCCAGCCAACCCCTTCTCCCACAGTCATTCCCCACCCCGTTGTTTAAGATTGGTGTGAAAATAATGTTCAATTTCGAGGTCTATTTTAAAAATGAAAAGCCCATGATTATGAAAATATTTAATCATTAACATAATCTCCTTTGCTTTCTGGAACCCTTATTCCATCTCTCATCTAGATTATAAATGCCATGCTTGTAAAATTCTTTAAGTGTTGAAGCAAAATATGAATCCAACTCATTTTCAACCTCTTCTCTTATGTCAACCTAAGACCATCAAAATGGTTCTGTAGTCCCCAAAACAAGTCACAATCAGAAGGAACAAGATCAGAAGAATATGGAGAATGAAGCAATATTTCCCAACCAAGCTCTTTCAAGAAATTTTTGGTGAGTCAAGCTGTGTGAGGACAAGTATTATCATGATGGAAGATGACACCCTTTCTGTTGACTAAGGAGGGTCACTTTTGGTTCAAAGCTGCTTTCAAACAACAAAGCTGTTCACAGTAAAGATTGGCAGTACATAATTATTTGATTGTTGTCTAACAGTTTGTAATGGACAATTCCTTCCATATCCCACCATGTACTCAACATGATCTTCTTTGGATGAAGTTCTCCTCTTGGTTGTTGAACTTTTCTTCCTCCTCGACTGATCCACAATCAGCGGCATTTAGCGTTATGGTAAAGGAGCCACTTCTCAGCACCTGTAACAAGTCTACCTAAAAATGGTGCCTGAAGGTGTCATGAAAGCAATGATTCACAACAAGCAACACGCTGTTGCAGATTCTCTGGAGACAGTTCATGTGTGACACATTTTCCAACTACTGAAACCTTTCTAATCCTTTTCAGGCTGTATGGGCTATGTTGAACTGTTTTGCAAGTTCCCTAGAGGTAATGGTAGGGTTTTCTGTGACAAAAGCTTCCAACACTTCAGAATCAAGTTTTTTTGGACAATTCTCTTTTGGCTCATTTTTCAAACTGAAATCCCCACTTTGGGAAGGGGAAAACTGCCTCCTGCAACTTCTTTCAGTCACTGCATCATCCCCATAAGTGTTCTGAATAGACTTTGCTGCTGTACTTGCATTGGCACCTTTATGCAACTCATAGAGTAAAACATTTGTAATGTGGTCTTTAGATGGGATGAACATGGTGCAAATATTGTGGATGATTATGAACAATACTTTGATAATCTGAAAAAATAAGAAATAAATTAGTCACTGTGACATTAAAAGATTATAAGAAGAGGTACAAATTTAATAAATACTATTTAAAACTTTCTTTTAAAAAAGTCAAACATTACTTTTGCACAAACCTGACATGTCTGTGGGTTATTTATATTAGTTCCTTTACTAAACTCTTCCCCTACTTATCCCCCCTTCTCTTATTCCCCCCCCACTCCCCTGATAACTGTTATTCTGTTCCTTGTTCAATTTTGTTCATTTGTTTGTGTTATTCATTAGTCTCCTGTATCAGGTGATATCATATGGTATTTTTTTTTCATTGCCTGGTTAATTTGGCTAAGCATAATTCTCTCTAGTTCCATCCATGTTGTCGCGAATGGCAGGAGTTCGTTCTTTCTTTCTGCTGCATAGTATTCCATTGTGTAAATGTAGCACAGTTTCTTAATCCAGTCATCTACAGATGGGCACTTAGGCTGTTTCCAGAACTGGGCTATTGGAAACAGTGCTGCTATGAACATAGGGGAGCATAAGTTCTTTTGAATTGGGTTTCATGATTCTTCAGGCACAATCTTAGCAGTGGAATCACTGATTCAAAAAGACAGTTCCATTTTTAGTTTTCTGAGGTAATTCTATACTGTTTTCCATAGTGGCTGCACCAGTCTGCATTCCCACCAACACTGCAGTAGGGTTCCCGTTTCTCCACATGGATGGAGGTACCACATCCTTGCCAGCACTTGTTTGTTGATTTGTTGGTGATGGCCATTCTGACTGGTGTAAAGTGGTATCTCATTGTGCTTTTTTATTTTTATAATTTATTTATTTGTTCATGTTTGTTTGTTTGTTTGTTTTTAGAGAGAGGGGAAAGGAGAAAGAGAGGGAGAGAAACATCACTGTGTGGTTTACTCTCACTCATGCCCCCAATTGGGGACCTGTCGTGCAACCTAGTCATGTGCCCTGACTGGGAATTGAACCATTGACACTTCGCTCGCAGGCCAACACTCAATCCACTGAGCCACAGCAGCCAGGGCTTCATTGTAGTTTTATTTACATCTCTCTGATGGCTAGTGATGTTGATCATTCTTTCATATGTCTATGGACACTCTATGTATCCTCTTATGCCCATTTTTTAATTGACTGTCTTCTTGGTGTTTAGATGTGTAAGTTCTTTATATATTTTGGCGATCAATTCCTTGTTCTGAGGTATCATTGGCAAATATATTTTCATCTTGCTAATGTTTTCTTTTGCTGAGCAGAAAGTCTTTAGTTTGATGTAGTGTCACTTTTTTATTCTTTCCTTTATTTCCCTTGCTTTAGGTGATGTAATAGTGAAAATACTGCTACGTGGGATATTTAAAATTTTTCTGCCTATGTTATCATGTCATGGCTTACATTTAAGTTTTTGATCCATGTTGAGTTTATTCTGGTATGTGGTGTAAGTTGGTGGTCTAGTTTTATTTTTTTACATGTCCCTGTCCATTTCTCCCAGCACCATTTGTTGAAGAGGCTCTTCTCACCCCATTTTATGTTCCTTCCCCATTTTTCAAATATTAGTTGACCATATAGACCTCGGTTTATTTCTAAGCTCTCTATTCTGTTCCATTGATCTACATGTCTATTCTTATGCCAGTACCAGACTGTCCTAATCACAGTGGCTTTGTAGTACAGGTTGATGTCAGTATTGTGATTCATCCTATTGTGTTCTTCTGTCTCAAGATTGCTGTGGCTATTCGGGGTCTTTTTTGTTTCCATATAAACTTTTGAAGTATTTGTTCTAGGTCTGTGAAATATGTCACTGTTATTTTAATAGGGGTTGCCTTGAATCTGTAAATTGTTTTGGACAGTATGGACATTTAAAAGTGAAGTTCTAAAGGTAACAGTTTGTAGTTGCTTGGATAATAAGAATTCCATTATGGAGAAGAAGTGTAAGTGAATTTCTTTTTGGGTTAAATATCATTATTGTTTTCAAAAACTCTTTTTAATACTCACTCAGGGATATGTTTATTGATTTTATAAAGATAGGAGGTGGGGAGAGAGGGGGGAGGGAGAATGAGAAACATCAATGTTAGAAACATTGATTGGTTGCCTCCCATATGTGCCCTGACTGGGATCGAACCTGCAACCCTTTGCTGTATGGGATGATGTTCTAATCAACTGAGCCACCTGGCCAAAGCAAAAATAATTTTTTCTTTGCTTCTAACTTCGTTTCATTTTCTGCCTCTCAAACAGTAACACAACTACATCATTGTGCAAGAAGGGATGGGCTGGGAGGGGGGAGCAATGGGGGGAAAATGGGACAACTGTAATTGAAAAACCAAAAATAAAAAATAAAAAAATAAAAAAATAAAAATTAGTTCTATTAGGTTGAAAAAAAACCAAATTGAGACGGTATTAAAGTTGAGGCTTCATAGAAACTCTGAGCATATTTTTCTCTACATTTTTATTTTTGTGCATTTGTTGTTTCTTTCAGTTCTTAAATTAACCTAACTTATAAATCAAGTTCTATTCCTTACCATTTATTTTTTTTTATTACTTGAAATTTGTGTCAAAAACTCAGTGGATACAGCCCCAGAGGAAACAACCTATTTCCTAACTTTAGATGTTAATTCTCTACTTATTTTTTAGATTTTTAATTTAATTTAATTTTTTTTATCCTCCATATAAGTGAAATCTGGAATGAGTGTTTCTTGGGAACATTAGCCTATTCCCTGAAGAAAGATACAGAGAATGTACACATATATGAAAAGATTTTCATAGCTCATCTGACCTTTGTTTTCTGGGAAGTCTGATTTTTTCATGCACCTACCATTCCTGAGATAGCCAGAAGCCAGAGAGCAGATCCCAGGTAGATGAATAGAGGTACTGATCCAGTGACCTTCCAAGCCATCTGTGTGTGCAATGACCCCTTTATCTTTCAGGTGTAAGAAAGCTCTATAGTGAATGCTCAGCACAAAGTGCTCCCTCCTGCCTTCACTGGCTCAGGCAGGTGGCCTCTTGTCTCCTCTTTGAGTTGTATTTTATTTGTTTGTAAGCACAGATGTGTATTTGGATGTGAGACAGCTGTTTAAAGAACACCTCAGGATGAAATGCAACTTTTATTCAGTTATTAGAATCAATGATTTGTATTTCATTAGTTTTATAAATATTTTTGGCATTACTCAAAAAAAAAGTGGAGACTAATTGCTTGGATATTTTCTCAATAAAGTCACTGCTAACATTACTTTAAAAATAGCTATTTTCATGTTTTAAAAAAGCATTTTTAATAACCCCCTCTTATCAGGGCTGAACCTATAACTAACTTACCTAATTTAAAGGGTGTAGAAAGTTCATTTGGTTCATAAATACTCCACAAGCTTGTAATGAAACCTAAAATTCATCCCAGAGAGGGACTCCTTTATTTAAATAAACATTCTTAAATAAATTCACATGTACGGTTGTCTTAAAGTTCATGTATAGTCATTTTATTGCAATCCTGTTGTGGAACATTGTGCTGTGAACTAAAGATGCAAATCGTCGTCGTCGGCAGCCGTCCGTCTCGAGAGACGATGGCGTAGCTTCTTGAGAGTCTATCTGCACCGCCGAGAATGGCTGTGCAGTCCGACTCGGGAGTGACAATCCCTGCCACACTTGTTACAGGTGAAGGCAGATGGCCGTTGTTGCTGCTGTTGACGCTGCTTCCGCCTCGATCTTTTCTGGACCGCCTCCTCGTTGCGCGCAGCCTCTGCACGTGACGTACCTTGCCTGACCGCGAGCCTCCAGGCTAGGCGGTCGTCTGCTTGAACTTCCAATGTGCTGAGATTGATGGAGCATTGTGTCATGTCCTTTTTGCAGATGTCTTTGAACCGCAGTTTTGGGCGCCCTGTCATCCTCTGGCCTTCTGCTAGCTCGCCGTAGAGGAGGTCTTTGGGGATACGGCCTGCATCCATTCTTTTGACATGGCCGAGCCACCTGAGGTGTCTCTCGCTAAGAACTGCATGCAAACTGCTCATATTGGCTCGCTTCAGCACCTCGGTGTTGGGGACCTTATCCTGCCAGGCGACATGCAGGACGCGTCGCAGGCACCTCATGTGGAAGCTGTTGAGTTTCCTTTCGTGCCTTGCGTAGGTGATCCACGTCTCGCTGCCATAGAGGAGAGTGCTGAGTACGCAGGCTTGGTAGATGCGCAGTCTGGTTTTCTCAGTGAGGCTGGAATTGTTCCACGCTCACCAGTTCAGTTTGGCCATAACTGTGGCTGCCCTGGCGATTCTCCGGTTGACCTCCATGTCGACTGACAGAGAGCTCGAGATGGTGGACCCGAGGTAAGTGAAGTCGTTGACAACCTCCAGGGTGTACCCGTCGATGGTGATGCATGGGGGAGTCCCCGTGCCTTGAGCCATAACATTCGTCTTCGTCAGGCTGATGGCTAGTCCGAACTCCTTGCATGCGTGGGAAAGGCAAGTGACTAGCTGCTGGAGTCCCTCTTCGGAGTGTGATGTCAAAGCTGCGTCGTCGGCGAAGAGCATCTCACGGATGAGCACCTCTTTGACTTTGTTCTTGGCTCGTAGACGGGCCAGGTTGTAGAGCTTGCCATCAGATCTGGTGTGAATGAAGACACCCTCGCTGCAGTCCTTAAAGGCGTATTGGAGGAGCATGGAGAAGAAGATTCCGAACAGCGTAGGCGCGAGGACGCAGCCCTGCTTTACTCCGCTGCTGACTGGGAAGGCCTCAGAGGTTGCGCTGTTGTAGGACACCGTGCTGTGCATGTTGTCGTGAAAGGACATGACCACAGCAAGCAGATGTGGTGGACAGCCAATCTTCCGTAGCAAGCTGAAGAGACCGCTTCGACTGACCAGATCAAACGCCTTCGTAAGGTCGATAAAGGCGAGGTAGAGTGGTTTATGCTGCTCGTGACACTTCTCCTGCAGCTGGCGTAGGGAGAAGATCATGTCCACTGTTGATCGGCCAGCTCTGAAGCCACACTGGGACTCTGGGTAGACGCGGGAAGCAAGGGTCTGCAGGCGGGCAAGAGCGACCCGGGCGAATACTTTGCCGACGACGCTGAGGAGAGAGATGCCCCGGTAGTTGTTGCAGTCGCTGCGGTCTCCTTTGTTCTTGTACATGGTGATAATGTTGGCATCTCTCATATCCTGGGGGATGTAACCCTCCGTCCAGCAGAGACAGAGTAGATGGTGGAGCGGCTGTAGCAGGACTGGTTCCCCGCTCTTTAGGATTTCTGGAGGGATTCCGTCGCTTCCTGGTGCTTTCCCGCAAGCGAGGCGGTCGATGGCTTTGCTGAGCTCTGCCGCAGTAGGTGGGGTGTCTAGCTCCTCCATGACTGGTAGGTCTGGGATGGCGTTAAGAGCAGTGTCGGTTACGGTGTTCTTCGTTGCGTACAGCTCGAGGTAGTGCTCGGTACACCGCCGCATTTGCTGTTCCTGGTCAGTGATGACCTCACCTGTCTTGGACTTAAGGGGGGCGATCTTGGAGGGGATTGGGCCTGTTGCCTTCTTGATACCCTCATACATTCCTCGTGCGTTGCCTATATCGGCGGCTTCCTGAATGCTTCTGCACAGGTTTAGCCAATAGGTGTTGGCACAGTGGCGGGCGGTCTTCTGGGCTTTGTTCCTGGCAGCCCGTAGAGCTTGAAGTGTACTGGGAGTGGGCGTGACCTTGTAAGCCAGTAGGGCCTTCCTCTTAGCCTCGATCACGGGTTCCATTTCCTCCCAGTGAGCCTCGTACCAGTCAGCGTTCTTCCGCTCTTTCTTCCCGTAAGCAATAATGGCGGAGTTGTATATGGCGTCGCGGAGACGTGGCCAATTGGATTCGATAATGTCATCTGCCGCCACTCCCTCGCCGAGTGCATCTTCCATCTTGTTGATGAATTGCTGGGTCTTAACTGGGTTGCTGGCACAACTGGTGTTGATGCGTGGGCGACCCTTCATCTTGGAGTGGTGCAACCTCTTCGGCGTTATGCGCACCTTGCTTACCACGAGGGCATGGTCCGTGTCGCAGTCTGCACTGTGGTAGCTGCGGGTGAGGAGGGTGCTGCCAATATCCGTTCTTCTGGTGATGACGAGGTCAAGCTGGTGCCAATGGTGGGAGCGGGGGTGCCTCCATGACACCTGGTGGATCTCTTTGCACTTGAAGAATGTGTTTGTCACGCACAGGCCGTGGTGACACGAAAGCTCAAGCAGTCGCTGACCATTCTCATTGATCTTTCCTCTCCCAAAGTTTCCGAGGCAGGTGGGCCAGGCCATGTGGTCGGCTCCTACTCTTGCGTTGAAGTCTCCAAGGAGATAGAGAGCGTTACTTCTGGGGATCTTGGATAACGCTTCGTCCAGTGCATGGTAGAACTGTTCTTTCTCTTCGATGGTGGCGCAGAGGGTTGGGGCGTACGCGCTAAGAATGCTGACTGGGCCGAAAGTTGTTGACAATCAGAGGGTAAGTAATCTCTCTGTGCCTCCTGTGGGTGGCTCTATGGAGTTAACAAGCGAACCCAACACCGTGCTGTCTTGGTTGGTCCGGAGACTTCCCTTGCCAGTAGAAGGTGTAGTTGGTTTCTCTGATAGTTCCGTTGTCGGCCAACCGGGTCTCCTGTAGAGCCGCAATGTCGATGTTTAGTCATGCCAGTTCCCTATCGATGACAGCGGTTTTCCTGGCACCCTTGATCCACGGAAGGTCTGCAGTAAGTCCGGGGCACATGGTCCTGATGTTCCAGCTAGCGAGGCGAAGAGCCGGAGGCTTCTTTCTTGTTGTTTGCTTGGAATTAACTGGTGCGGGTGTTTTGTGGCCCACTTTTCGAGAGGCGCCTCTCTGATCCCCACGCACCCAGTGGGGCAGGCGAGCCATGGCGAGACGGCACCTAATTGGCTGGGGCTGCCCATCTTGAGGCGGGCGGTAGCTGTCCAGTGAGGTGCGATGACCTCTCCCACCGTCAGAGGAGACCCCTGGCGCTCGTTTCCTTCGCCAATCAGATGAGCTTATAACCGGTATCTGTCTCCTCCCGTGTTGAGTCGACATCTTGCGATGACGCTGGAGTGTCCTCTCCAGTGAAACTGAAGCTACAGAGCCTGGGCAGGGTGATATGGAGGGTCTGCTGTTGCCCATGCAGCAGACCACCCCCTCTCTTCGCAGCTGAAGGGTCCAAGGGAAAGACAAAGTCAATACAGCTTGGCTTCAGGTGCGCCGCAGGAGTTGCCGGTGTTAACTACAATGTCAAACCACCTTAGGGACTCCGGCTCCGGATTTTCTGTTGGGGTTTACTCCCTTAGCCTTTCCCCTGAAGAGGTATGCCGCAAGGCAGCGGAGGTTTCTTGGAGTCAGAGTTTTCCTTCTCTGATTTTAGAAATTTCCTTCCTCTTTCCTCCTTTACAGGAGTAGAGATGGCCCACTTGGTGTCTGAGCCACCTGCCCCTTCCAGGACCTGATTCCCTGATTCTGATCAGAGGGGGATGGGTGGAAGGCTTGGGCTTGATCAGCTCTCAGGAGTCAAGGTGGTGGTTGTATGAGGTCTCCTGGCCCCAGAGGGCATAGGTGATTCCAAAGTGCACAGAGTTCCCTTCCCACTTTCCTTGCCTGCCTTATCCAAATCATATTCCTATTTATCTGTGGCTTCTGCCTTCCTTTCTTCATAATCTGCGTAACTGCAAGAAGACATGGGAAAGGGGTAAGCGTAGGAGGGATGCCAGGGCAGGGCACAGATTAGGGCGGCAGTGCCAGGACCCCGGCGGCCAACCGGCGGGGACGGAGGTCCGCGCCTTTTGTCCGGATTTTTCAGGCAGGGCACCTGCCGCCGTTTCCTCTGCCCGAGTTTTCGTTTTCCGTCCAAGATTATACCTTTTCTCACACCACCTTCATGCACAGCAGTAGGTCCTGGTCTCTCTCCGCCTAGCGGTTCCTGCCGCTTCTGCCGCCTCCCTGGACCGTTAGCCGCCGCCCGTTAGACTCTGATAGACTTTGCCCTCTTTCTCTTCCTCTGACACAGTCTCAAACCCAAAGTGCGTTTCCGTTGCCCGCTTCTCTTGGGACAAGAGCCGCGCACCCAGTGGGCTCCCAGGCCAGGAGTTACGAAGCCCGGGGAGCCCGCAGCAAATGAACACATGATAAGTATGGTACCTGTCCTTAAAGTGCTTAAGTCTGAAGAGGCAGGAAGCATATGTATAGATCATTACATCAATCAGTGTAAGTCACATTTATAGGAGCTCAGAAAAATCTTCATGGGCTGGTCCTCAGAGAAAGGTTTTTGGATAACCAGGTGATTGAACCTAACACCAAAATGTAAGGCTTAGATAAGAGAGAAGACAGCCTAGCTGGTGTGGCTTAGTGGATTAAGCACCAACCTGTGAACCAAAGGGTTGCTGAATCAATTCCCAGTCAGGGCACATGCCTAGGTTGCCAGCCAGGTTCCCAGTTGGGGGCATGTGAGAGGCAACCACACACTGATGTTTCTCTCCTTCTCTTTCTCCTTCCATTCCCCTTGTTCAATAAATAAATAAATAGATAAATAAATAAATAAATATATCTTTAAAAAAAGAGAAGACAAAGTACAATCTAGACAAGGAACAAAGAAAGATTTAAAAGTTTATAATATACTCTGGAAATGGTTCAGACCAGGGTGATAGATGGATGAGTTCACGTAAGAGGTTCCTCACAGTGAGAGGATATTGTTGAAGACAAAAACCTGTGTAACAAGGTTAAATGAATGGATGTTGCTTGCCATCTTTTTTAGATCTAACCTATGAAAAGCATTAATTTTTTAATACATATAAATCAAATAAAATCATTCTGTTTATTATTTGAGCCACAGAAAAAATTAACACAGCTGTTTATAGATGACAACCAGGGCTCCTTCTAAGCAAAACTGAACACATCAAAACTTTCTTTGATACCTTGTCACTCTCTTTTCTAGAAACTCAGTTTACTTTACAATTTGCTGTCCCTTCTTCTGGAGATAGATAAATGTCTTTGAGATTAGCCCACTGTCTGTACATCCAGGAGGATTTTATCATAAACATTGGGGAAGGGGAATAAACCCACTACAGCTCTTGCATCCTTGCTGTCACTGTATGCTCTTAACTGGAAATCCATCACTCTCTCTCTCGAACCTTCATTCCAGACTGCTCTGTGCTTTACTTTACCTGACTCCTATTCCACTGCATTCACACCCCTGAACTTTTCACTGAGATATCTGAATTCTCAGTTACTCCTGTATCTTCAAATACTTCATGGGATGTGTCCTTTCCTTCCTAATCTTACTAGAGGTCTGAAAGTCCCCATAAGTACAGTTTCTATGGTTGATAATTACACACTGCTAATTAGCTTCTAATGTGCACCCCTCCATTCCACATTTTTTATTTTCAGCAGATGACTTTGCCTCCAGACTCACAAACTAAAGAAAAAAGAAAGGCAACTCTCTTACTTTTTCTTCCTAATCTAACAAATGTAACAACGTTTTCTCTTTCTATTCTCTTGTATCAGCAAAGACACCCTTATACATCAGTAATATCCTACACATTGCTCTTTGACCCATCCTTTTATATGATACTGCCATTTGGATTATTAGTTTCTCATGTATCTGTAATCTCCAACCTCCTTATTTAATTACCATTAGTTCTTCCATCTCTAAATGCTCTCCTAAATCCTGCATTCCTTTCTACCTATGACTTCATCACTCCTATCCTCACTGGCAGAATTCTCCAGAGTTGTCTACACTCACTCTATGCTGTATTCACCTCTCTATTCATACTCTCTATCATTTCATTTTAATTTTTACCATCATGAGGATCTACTCTTTTACAAGAATGAGGTTGTTCATTAAAAAAGACATTTGTAGGGTCCTCACCTTCCTTGTATACTAGGCAGCATTGACATTTCTGGCTTCTTCCTTGTTTCTGACATGGTGCCCTTTTGTAATACAAGTCCCTTCATAACAGATTCACCATCGTATATTTGAACCTTCAACTTGCCAACGAAATCCTTACTCCTACATCCACATTCAAGCCTTCTTCTTCCCTCCTATTGTAAAAGAAAAGATGTTCATTCCTGCCTAAGGATAATTCTGGCACCTACAGCTTAGATTCCACTCAGATATAAACTCAGGCTTCTTCCTTGAGGCCTTGACATAATTGCGCATTATGTCCTACTGATTCTGCCCCCTTACTATCTCTTGACTCTGTCCAGTCTCCTCATTCCCACTTTAAGTACTCTGGATAAGTTTATCATTATCAGTTCCACATTGGTATTTCAACAGCCTCCTTAGAATACATTGCTGAGTTAGTGAAGATTTAGTTTTAGGGTTCTATATTTCCACAGGTCTTTGCAAATGTCCTGGTATTAGAATGTTGTATTCTATGTCTTATAGAGATCTTCCAAATAATCTAAAGTCCAGTACCCACTACACTAGTTATCCTATCATATCCAACACACTCTTTCTCTGGTATTATCCTCAACTAACATATCTCCAAACTGCTCATAGTGTGACTGTTTGCAAATAAAAATTATTCCATTCTCCTGTTTTAAAAAGTGTTCCATGGTTTTCTATTGTTTTAGGTTTCAGGAATCAAATTTTCAGCATAGCTTTTAGTTACATCCTGACCTGACCTCTGCTTTTCTCTCTGGTATTATCTTTCATTTACATGTTTTACATGTTTTCAGGGGGTGGGTGGGAGCATGCTCTCATCTATAGTGAGGTAGGCAGGGCAGGTTCTGTCATTCTTTAAAGGTTAGGAAAATAAAGATCAGACAGGCTAAATAATCTTCCCAAGTTTATAAAACAAATGACTTATGTGGTTGAGATTTGAGTAGAGTTATTTAGATTCCTTTTTGTGATTTATTTTTAACATGTGTCTTCTACGTACAAATGAACTTATTCTGTGTCTATGCTAAAAACAGAGAAGTCTTTGTCAGTAATTTCTGGGTCACTTATTAGTTGATAAGGTTTTCACAATTTGATATATAAGTAAACAAAATTAACTTTTATGTGTAAAAACTAAGGTAATTGTTATATTTTAGTTGCTACAGTAATCTAAGTGTCTATTTTAACTTTTTGAAAATTGACATATTTTATGACATGTTTCCCAAAGAGATGCATTTAGATATTACCTGTTCTGTGTGAGATCTTACTACTTTCAGAATAGTGTACTGACCAAGAGGGTCTAAAGCCAGGTTTATTCCTGGCCAAGAACCCTGACCTCTGTGTCTTAGAACATTTACTTTAAAAAAACCACAACAATTTGAAATTGTAAATCTCCTCTCTGCCACCCTGGGATGTAAATCTTCTTTCAGAAATATAACAATGCAATAATCACAATAAGGTCTTCCTTGCTGTTTTTAACAAGTAACCTGTACACATTTTTATAGGTCCCATTTTTAAGAGCATTTATAACAATATGAAAAAAAATCACTTGCTGACCTTGGTCACTTTTATTTCATTTTACTTGCCTAAAAGCAATTATCCCATGTATTTTCTACTTGTATTAATAATAATGTATTATTCTCAAAGATCATATACACTATTCCAGAGATCATTGATTTGGTTAGACTCTATTTAAATAGAGATTCTGAGATAAAATGTCACTTTGGCTCATGGGCCTCTCTGCTTTCTGTGTGGTATAGATTATTTTCTTGTCAAAATTTTTCTTAGTATAAGAACAGACAGAATTGTTTCCCTTTAAGATGGTGTCTTGAGTAATTTTATGACATAGTTTCATTTGTCTCCATAAAAGCAGGAGGTTATTGAGAAGGCTGGAATATAAGAAAAGACAGTTCAGCCCACCAGGGTCTTTTCTTTTTAATGTACCCTGGAGAACATTTAATTGCTTCTTGAATGACCCCCAAGGTCTTCCTAAAATGAGCTTGTTGTCTTCTTTGTGGTAGAGACCATCCCCATTTCATTTGAACTCATTGTGACTTAATTATAGGATACATATTATAAATTGAAGGCAATCAGTAATCCTTAATCAAACAGGGTATATTTGTTTCACATGCAAGACACAGTGGGCCCTTGTGAAATAGATGGCATACTTTCATTTACTGAATGATACCCAGATTAATTAACTCACCTGATAGCTGTGGTTCCAATTTCCCAACTGCAACTCGTCTATCCTAAGCTTGCCCTTCTTTCTTGTTATCATTCTATGAAACTGTTTAATAGACTTTCAAATTCAAAGATTATCATTTCTATCCACATATATTGCCTTGTCATTATATAAAATAAATTATGTTTGTCTATGAGTCACGTATGCCATAGTGTATATGCATGTGCACATATATGCAAACACACATTCAGTGGTGATGACACTAGAATTTCTTTCTTTAGTTACAACTGTATTACAAATCTGAGTTCAATGGGTCTATCAGAATTTTACAATAATCTTATCAAGCCTCCAGCAGTGCCTAATCATTTTCTAGAGCAGAGATTTTCACTGTTTGATTCTGCTGGCTGTTTACCCTGAAAATTACTTTAAATAATTTAATTAATTTATATTGCATTTATCTTGTAAAAAGTTGAGGTTTTTATTAAATTTTAAGTGTCTGTTTAGTGCCTCTCATTGTGTATCCTGATTACTTTTGGTGACTCATTGTAACATTTAATAACTATTAGATTTTTATTGGAGGGTGCTTAAGCAAGAAACAAGAGTTCTTGCAGCTACATAGATAATTAACTTAAGCTTGTCTGTCTCTTGAGAGACATCAAATAAGCAAATGAGGAACTTAAGCCTAAACAAGACATGGTAAGGAAATACCAAACGTTTATCACATGAAAGCTAAAATCTGTTGTTACAACATGTATCAATATTCTTAAAAGAACTAATATATGCTTCTTGCTTCAGATTTATAAAACTTTATGGGTTTTAAATTCTTTTTCAAAGCTGCAGGAGCTAAGTCATCTGTTAACTGAAAAAATAAATAGATAAGAAAACAAGGGCAGCAACCAAATTTAAATGCTTCACGCTGCCTACCACCTTATTGAAACCCAACAAACATTTTAAAGCCTTATACCAAATTTTTCTCTTTTATTTTTACAAAGTCCTTATTTGCAATATCTAACATTGTTTCAATCTTTTAATCGTGATGCCTTACAGAGCCAACAAATACATAATATCTTTGGAATGTTTTACTGCTAAAGACTTAAAAAAAAAGAGCTATTTATGTTTGATGTCTTAAACTAATTAATTCTCTTTACTTTTCTGTACATGCCTTATAATATAATGTATTCAAGAAAAATATAGAGAAAAAGACCCTTTATAATTTCTGTGTTTTTAATAGAAAGAGAAAACATTCTATAATTACAAAAAAATTTAGTTACCTAAATAACAATTTTGTTATAATCTATGGATTATGTATTTTTGAGACAGCAGAACTAGTGAATGGAATGGGTGAAATTGAGAAACTGTTTGTATATTCACAAAAGAATAATTTCTTGAAAAATCAATAATTTTTTTTGTATTTCATTGAAAAAGGCAAACCATTTAAAGCTTTTAAAGACAATATACTTGGCTATCAGTGGACTATGCACTTTTAATAAAACATACTTTCAATTTTTTCCTTAGTCTCTAGTTCGGTATGCAGATTGTATATTGGATATTATAAAGCTGTAGTTATTAGTGGCATCTAACTTAAGTACAGAACTTCACTTGACTCCAATTTGGTTGGATACTCCTACAGTTCATGCAGTGGTTTGTGTCCTGTGGGGATAGGCATCCACTTTGTGTTCACACAGGGCCACCATTGCAGTGGCTTTTCCCTCTGCAAGTCTGTGCCACATCACCAGGTGTCACCTGGGTTAGAACCAGGATTGGTATGGAATGTACATGATTTCTTTAAGGAAATTGCCTGGATCTTAAGTAAACACATTAAATAACACTTGCTCAGGAATAAAGGGCATTTGTATACTTGATCAGTTCTCTTCAGTCAGAACTGAGTGCTTCCCATGTCAACTGTGGCAAATATGATCAAAGATAAAGTGCTCTAATGACAAAAGACAGCATGCAGAAATGGCCATACTCATGATTTTTCTTAAGATATTAATGCTAAATTCTTGTCCTTTTGCTCAATATTCCAGTTTGTTTTAAGAAAGGCATGTTTCCCTACATTATATTTCTCAGTTTTCCAATGGATATTACTAAGATTTGTGTAGTCATAGCAGTAATGCAATTCTAAATGGTAATTTTTATTTTCTTTAGACTTGTTTTAAGGGTCTCATAAGCATGAAATCATGCCTTCTCTAACACACTGTAGAGGGTGTGAGATGTTCTTCAGCTCACAAGAAGTTTACAGCCTTATAAGAGAGATAAAGTTTAGATTATGCATATTTACTAGCTTGTGTGGCACAGATCTGGTTCCTGCTTGACTTCCAAACTCACCTCTTAAGTTTATAATAAAAACAACCTCTTATATTGGTATTCTACTTACCTGTTCACAAAAGTTTGTCATTTTTATAATCTCACTTGACCCTGGTAACATTGCTTATCCTATTGCCTTATTAGCAGAAGTCAATTTCTACACTCATTAAACACATCTCCTAGAAAATGAGCCAAATCATCCCAATCATCCTGAAAACAACAAAATACAAAGCTTTTGTAGCAAAAATAGGGCTGGATCTGTTGTGGAAGAGCAGTGATGTAATAGTTGTATCTAACTACATGAATTGATCCAAGAAAGCTTTGGTAATCCATTTATAAGCTGATTTATAAAGATCTGGACCAGTTGTCCCTTAATTCTTACTTCTTTGGCTTACATTCTTCAAATTAATGATAGAAAATGAATGACAGAGTGCCTAACTCCTTCAGAAGAAGAAAAAAAATGAAGAAAATAAACACTTGCCTGGCTTCCTATTTAATTCATTATCTAAAATGATTTTTTAAAATTATATTAATAATTTTGAATTTTGTCGCAAATAGATCCAATTAAATGTAAACAAGGAATATTTTCAGAGACAGAAAAACAAGTTTATGGTTCAACATTTGGCCTTTTTAAAAGGTAATTTATTTTTTTCCCATCAAAGTAAAAATGTAAAATTCTTAAATTATTAGAATACTTGGCTTTTAAAATAAGGATTATTTTTGGTTTAATTACTGGAACTATCTTTAATAACCCTAACCCTACATCATTCATGACTCAAGACTGCCTTAATTAGGAAGGATTTCTATCACCTGTTACTCTTTATTTTTGGCACATATTGTTTCACAGTTTTCTCTTTGACACTATTGACATCATTTTTCATGTTCCAGATACATAACTATTATTTATAGATTTCTGATGAAAATATATAAAATATAAAGAAACAAAGGTAAAATTTCCTGAAATCCACAGGAATGCATCAATTCTAGATGCTTGGGATTTGGGTAATATTTGTGTTATTTGGCGGTCTAAAGAACAATGTGCTTTGCAATTACTTTCTTTTGTTAAAGACATACATTAGAGAAAATCACAGATTTGGGAAAATTTTTTTTTAAATACTTAAAGGTCATATTGTCAGAAAAGTTGTCATTTGTTGGCTCTTTATGAATTGTTTATAATTACTTGACATGAGAATAATTAAGGAATAAATACTAGCTCTTTCCTTAAGAAGTTATAGCTTTTTTGACCCATGTGGCCCCATTGGTTGGAGTGTTTTCCTGTACACAAAAAGGCTGAGGGTTTGATTCCTGGTCAGGGCACATACAGGAGGCAAACAATTGATGTTTCTCTCTCTCATTGATGTATCTCTCTCTCTCTGCCCCTCTTCCGCTCCCTTTCTCTCTCTCTAAAATCAATAAACATATTGAACTGTTTTTTAACAAGAAAAATTATAACTGTCATTGGCTATAATCACTCTCTCTGTATTTATCGCTCAGGGCAACATTTTGCAAAGGTATTTGTATTTTGATAAATGTTCAAATAAAATATATTTTCTAACTGCTTTTTTTAAAGTGTATTTTATTGTTTATGTTGTTACAGTGGTCCCAAATGTTTTCCCCTTTGCTCCCCTCTGTCTTGTACCCCCCTTCCCTCCAGCAATCCCAGCCCCCTTATTTCATGTCCATGGCTCACTCATATAAGTTCTTTGGCTTCACCCTTTCCTATATTATTCTTAAATCTCCCCTGTCTATTTTGTACCTACCAATTATGCTTCTTGATCCCTGCACCATTTCCCCATTTCTCCCCCTTCCCCCTCCCAGCTGATAACCCTCCAAATCATCCCCATACCAATGATTCTGTTCCTATTCTGGTTTGCTCAGTTAGATTTTGTTTTTATTTTTTAGATTCAGTTGTTGATAGTTGTGAGTTTGTTGCCATTTTCATGTTCATAATTTTGATCTTCTTTTTCTTAAGTAAGTCCCTTTTACATTTCATATAATAGCTTGGTGATGATGAACTCCTTTAGCTTTACCTTGTCTGGGAAGCACTTTACCTGCCCTTCCATTCTAAACCATAGCTTTGCTGGGTAGAATAACCTTGGTTGTAAGTCCTTGCTTTTCATCACTTTGAATATTTCTTGCCTGCAAAATTTCTTTTGAGAAATCAGCTGATAGTCTTATAGGCACTGCTGTGTAGGTAACTCTCTGTTTTTCTCTTGGTGTTTTTAAGATTCTGTCTTTATCTTGAAACTTTGGAATTTTCATTATGATGTGTCTTGGTGTGGTCCTCTTTGGGTCTAGCTTGTTTGGGACTCTCTGTGCTTCCTGGACTTGGATGTCTATTTTCTTCACCAAATTTGGCGAGTTTTCCTTCATTATTTCTCATGTAAGTTTTTAATTTCTTGTTCTTCCTCTTCTCCTTCCGGCACCCCTATGGTTTGAATGTTGGCATCTTTAAAGTTGTCCCAGATGTTCCTAAGCCTCCCTTATTTTTTTTCAATTATTGTTTCCTCATTCTGTACGTTGACTGTTTTTTTCTTCCTTATGTTTCAAATCATTGATTTCAACCCTGATTTCCTTCTCTTCACCATTGGTTTTATGTGGATTTTCTTTTGTTTCATTTACATAGCCTTCACTTCTTTCCTTATGCATTTGCCATACTTAAGCTTATCTGTCAAGCCTGTGAGCATCTTTATCACCAGTGTTTTGAACTCTACATCTGCTAGGTTGGCCATCTCCTTGTTGCTTAGTTCTCCCACTGGAATCTTGATCTGTTCCCTGTTCTGGGCCATATTTCTCTGTCTCCTCATCTTGACAGGCTCCTGTGTTTGTTTGCCTCTGTGTCTTAGGTAGAGCTGTCATTCCTGTTATGTTGTAAGTGGTGGAGCCTTAGGTATTCGTCAGTAGAGGGTGATCTGTTTCACCACATCATGGCACTGTGTGTCGGGGAGGGATCTGAGAGGGAGCAATGCTGCCTGCTCAGCACTCAGCCCTTTTCCAGGCAGCTCTCCCACTTCCGTATGGGAAAGGCACCTTTCTAACTGTTGCCCTGGCCATTGTTCCCAGAGTGGGTGGGTCTGCGGACATTCTAGGACCATGGGGGTCCTTTAAACATGTGGACTCTGCTGAGAGACTGGCAATTTCTTCCTCCACCCCAACCCTGACTGTTTTTTTGCAGTCAAAAACAATGAGGCTTTATTTCCCCGATGCGGGGAGCGCAAGCTGCGCGTTCTGGTGCTGGGAGCGCTCCCCAAGTATCCCTCCTGACTTTTTAAAGCACGTGACTGCACTTTCCACTGGCCTGCCACTGCCACCACTGCTGCTGCCACCACACCACGTCCTCTCTGCCTTGGCTCCGCCCTTCCTACCTGTCTGGATGAGTATTTCTTGTATATATCTTTGTTTGTTGGACTTCCATGCAGCTTGATTTTCTGAAAACTTTTGGTTGTTTCTAGTTTTGAGGTAGTTATATTCCTTCTTAGTGGTGGAAGGAGACCCAGTGTGTCTGTCTAGGCCCCCATCTTGGCTGGAAGTTCTCTAACTGCTTTTAATTTGATAAAGTATAGGGAACTGGGCCGCAAGGTAATGGCGAATGTAGTTCAGCCCGGGTTCAGAAAACTGACAGGCACAAGGCGGCACACAGGAACCGGGCCCAAAGATCAGCTTTCCTGTGGGAATCAGGCTTGCATTTTATCTAGGCTGTGAAGCTTGCTTTTGCTAAAACTCCCTCATCCTTAGTTGGAAACAACAAATGTTTAATGTACAATTTTAAAATATTTTCTGAGCTGTTTCAAACATGGGATATCCCTATCCCAACCATCCTTATCACTCCCTTGTAAGCATGACATTCTTTTCTATAAGGAATAGTCATCTAAAGCGACCTTGCCTTTAGCATAATGAGTTATGGCTTTGTTTAAGGTAATCCACTCTGAAAGCAATAAATGCCTGTCCAAGCAAGGGTCTGGGTGCTCTCTCACCTAGAGAGTGGCCACTCTGTCCCTTTTCACCACAGGATTCAGAATCTGTAATTTTGTTCACTGCATCCACAATGCTGTGGACACCACTGGCCAGGGTCCATGAAAATAAAGTCCAGTTTTGAAAATGTAAGTGCAACTATTTATGTGATTGTAAATTATTTTATAATAGAGAAAGAAAAGTGATTTAGATTTCAAGTTAAAATAGATTACAAAACATTTAAAATGCAACGAACCATATCTTGGAAAAATATTATTATAGTAACCAAATTAACTAACAAGAAACACTTTTGTTTCAGAAAAAAATAGAATAAGGCAAACAAGAATGTATTATTCAAGCACTGGACACATTTTCTTTTTCAAAGAGCTAAGGTTACACCATGCAATAGATGAAATCCTGTTTCTTTGGGTTGGGTTCTCATGGACATTTTCTCTATACACTCAACATTTGCCATTAGTCATAGTATTTTTTCAATGAACTATGATTTTAAATGGGGATTTATTTAATAAGTTTAGTTTTAGAAGTTGTTTTGTGTACAAACATACTACCTTTGATTTAATGTTTTTCTGACACCATGCCCACTACACAGTAGGAAAAAAAGTGTAATTGTAGTTTTGTCCTCTATAGCACAGGACAAATAAATGTCAAAATCAAATGATAGTGTCCCCCAAGGGAAAACACTTCAGTGATGAAATGTTCTTCCTCACTTTTCATCGCTATTCCTCTGAACACCCAGGTAAACCTGCCTCAGGAACTAATCTAATTCTGCTAATTTGCATAATAAAAGCCCTGCCGCAAGATTTTAGAATGTTATAGGGAAAAGTGTATAACATCTCTAAAATGGTATATTATAAATATATGTGTACATCAGCTCTGAATCTACAGTTTATAAACACTTAGAGTAGTTTCACTGAACCAATTCTGATATGAGTCTCTGCTTATGTTGTTGATGGGTTAAGTGTCAGTTTAATTATCTGCTTTAATAAAGATTGTTAGAAGTGGCACTCTGCTATTTTCTGTTACTTGAAAATACTGTAATATTGATAAAATGTCAGACTTCTTCTTGGGAATGACAATAGTTATCAACTTTGCAAAGCAATCATTAAGGTAGCTTTAAAAAGATAGCTATATGAGCAAACTGTTTTCCTGTGAACTGCTTGTACTTACTTTATACTAGTCCTTTTGATGTTCAAAAATAACACTCAATATAGTTAATGTAAGATTTTCTTACCAGAGTCATTCCTTCCTCAAATTATTTAAAATAAAATATTTTTTCATTCATATGAATTATTTTTGGAATAAATTTTTTGATCTTAGGACCCTGTTTTTTTTTATCATTTCTGAAAACTTATGTAGTGGGTTAAAAAAACTCATTTTGCAATATTATTTTTAAATTTATAGGGTCAAAGTGAAGCTTTTAAAAAATTATAGTTAACATCAACTTCACAAATATCAAGTATTAAGTTTTTACTCCCAAATGTCAGTATTATATACAGAATTTTGAAAAATAACTTCTAGAAGTTATAAGAGCTACATCTACACATTTGAAATGCTAAATTATATATTTTTCCTTATGAAAAGATAAATTTCCTTGCTCTGAAATTGAAGTTACTGAAGTGGTAAAGGAATATACTTGAATTTTGAGATAACCTATCAATCTCTTATTATTCCATATTGTAGAGAGATACTATTATTGCATTTGTCATGAGACTCAGTAAATATGTATTCTATTTTATAAGCCACAATAAATATTATCATTTTAAGGACACAGTAGGTTATACAGAGTGATTCACTGTTTGAAGTCCATATGGTCAGAAGGAAGAAGGCTGAACTGAAGCATGAAGAGTTGAGGTTAGCCAGAAATTTACTGGCTAGGTTAGAGAAGTTACTAGGATCAGTTTGGAATTTCTTAGAGTTTTTGAAAATACAATTGGTCCTCATTTACCAATGAAGAAGAGAGCAATATTTAGCCTTATGTCAGTGTACTTTCATGTAACAAAGTTTATGTTACAGGAACATTAGTGTTCTACAGTGCAAATCATGCCTTCTATAGAGCAACAGTTTTGTAGAATAAAATGCTGTGTAAGCAAAAGTAGTAATTACAACAAATGTTTGTCTCTGTCACCAAATAGCAAGCTTATAAAAACTGTTGGGCTTTTTTTTTACTTAACACAATCCTTAGACCACCCTTTTTATCACAAGAAACAAAATTCATGTATCTCAAGAACAAAGCTTTGACTGTTAGATAGAAAGTAGGGAGACAGAAAAAGGAGTGGAGTATGCGAAGGTTTTGATTCTTAAATTATGGGATTTTCTGGCAAAAAATCCTGTTCAGGGGATTGATAGTTCACTAAAGCAGACTGGAGTCCCCAGTGGGCTGGAACTATGTCCAATCCATTTTGTTGTTGTTGTTGTTCACGAAGCCTATAGTAAGTAGTCCCTCCATTAGTGTATGTGGATGAATGAATGAATAAAGTAAATATCAGTTGGTCAGGGTTCCTGATCTTTCTGAGGGTGAGTGCACTTTTTAAGGACTGAGGTTGTATTTTCATTTACTCAGCAACAGAAATAACTTGGTGTACACAGAATTTGAAGGTTTCTTATGACAATCCTTAGATCCATACTGTCTCCTGGACAGAAACTGTTCTCAGATGGTGAGAAATCAAGTGGATTGGATGCAGTGGCCACTTCTTCTTATCCTCTAACATATTGGCAGGCACTGCACTGCAGATGAAAGAGTACTCAGAATGGATAAATTACTTTTTCTTCCTTTTCCAAATGATATGATGGAGTGTCACTGCTCACACCTGATGTTTCCCATCAGGATCTTGGTTATCTCCTGTCTTAGATTATCTTTCTCCTTCCTTAGGCTACAAGTAAGCAGTTTCTTGTTTTATGCTTCTGTGATGTGAAGAAAATGTTTGGAATTCATGAAAATGTTATTACGTAGAGACCAAGAATTAAATTACCTTATTCTAAGCCCTTTTAATAAGTTTGATAGGAGTTTATGTTTTGTTTCCTGCTTTATTATTACTTTCAATCCTTTCTGTCTTCTTCTTTCTCTTTCCCTCTTCATTTATACTGTTGCCTGCATTGAAGTAATTTTTCTTATGGTTAGTCTGCTTCAAAAAGTATTTTGGATTTATATTTGCTGCATAATAGAATTTGATGAAAAACTTCTGATATGTCTACACCCATTCTGTTGAAATGTTACCTTTATATACTATACATATCTTTAGTGTATACACTTTTGAAATTGGGCTTGATGTATCCAAAATGCCAAAATTTGAAGATTTACTTATTTTTAGAGAGAGGGGAAGGGATGGAAAGAGAGAGGAAGAGAAATATCAATGTATGGTTGCCTCTTGCATGCCCTCAATTGGGGACCTGACCCACAACCCAGGCTTGTGCTCTGACTGGGAATCAAATTGGTGACTCTTTGTATTGTAGGTCAATACCCAGTCCACTCAGTCACAACAGCAAGGACAAGGCACCAGAACTTAAAAGCTACTATGTGGGTTTTATTCTTTTCATAATGTGTTTACATAGTTCCCACTATAGTTTTGGCTTTTAATTTTATTCTATGGATTTATTATTTACTTTTTTCATTTAAATTTTTGATGTAATTATCTCAAAGTACTCAGGAAAATTTTCTTGGATGTTATCAGGGTTCCAGTCTTGTCCTATTCATGAAATATTCTGCCCTTTTTAGAATAACTTAAAATTCATGACAAGTTTAAAATCCATGGTTTTATAATTGTTCCTGGGCATATTTTTCTTTCCTTGACACTTTCTCCATGTATAGAAAGAAGTAGGGCAGTACTGAATGATGAGAAAGCAGAGCTGCAAATATGTGAGGTTTTATTTTTGGTGTTTTAGTATTACAATATTTTTAAAGTACATTTGACTAATAAATATTTTGATTATTTCATCAATTAGTGATAAAATGCTGCTATCACATAGTGTTTATGCCAAATTTCCAGGATTGAGTTAACAATTTGGTACATGTATTTTCTCCAACACAAAGTGCATTTACTATACTACTATTTATGTGGCATTATCTGAAATCTTGAGACAACTTTACATATAACAAAGACTAAAAATAGATTTTTAAATATATCTATGTATGGTTATCAACCATGTTCAGGAAAAAAAAGTATTCTGAAGGGAAAGAAATCAAGAAAAAATTAAAAGCAATGGCTTAGAAAAAATTTCTCTGTAGAAAAAAATGATAGAATTTCTAGACATTGTGAATAATTATGTAGCTGGCTTTCTCCACAGAGAATCAATTTCATTATTTTTTTTCTTAGATCAGCCCAATTTTGGTATTCAGAATACAACAGAGGTTGTAGCACTTTATATTCTGGTTCAGTACTTCTAAAAAATATATATGTTTTATTGATTATGCTGTTACAGTAGTCCCAATTTCTTTTCCCTTTGTTCCCCTCCACCAGTGACCCCCCTCCCTCCAGTTTTCTGCCCCCTTAGCCAATGACCATTGGTTGTGCATATAGTTCTTCTCAACATCTTCCTGTCTACTCCACTCCCTCTTACTATGCTTCTTAATTCCTGCACCATCTTCCTCCCTTCCCTTCTTCCCCCTCCCCGCTGACCTCCCCACAATATGTTCCCCATACCTATAATTTTTTCCCACTGTCGTTCCCTACTTAGTTTGCCTTTGTTTCAATTCCCTAGCTTCTGTTGTTGGTTGTTGTGATGCAGTTTTCATTTTAATGTTCACAGTTTTGATTCTCCTTCTCCTAAACAAGTCCCTTTAACATTTCATATAACAGTGGTTTGGATCTAATTAACTCCTTCAGTTTTACTTTGTCCTGGAAGCACTTTCTCTGCCCTTCTATTCTGAATGACGGCTTCGCTGGATAGAGTAATCATGGTTGTAGGTTTTTGCTTTTCATTACTTTGAATACTTCTTGCCAGTCCCTTCTTGCCTGCAGAATCTCCTTGAGAAATCACCTGATAGTCTTATTGAGACCCCCTTTGTACATAATTCTCTTCTTCTCTCTTGCTGCTTTTAAGATTCACTCTTTATCCTTAATTTTTGACATTTTGATTATAAGGTGCCTTAGAGTGGTTCCCCCTGGGTCCAGTTGTTTTGGAACTCTCTGTGCTTCCTGGACCTGTAATTCCATTTCTTTCCCCAAGTTAGGGAAGTACTGCTTCATTATTTTTTCACATAATTTTTCAATTTCTAGTTCTTCTTCTTCACATTCTGCCAACCCTATGATTCAGATGTTGGCCCACTTATAGCTGCCCCACAGGTTTCTTAGCCTCTTCTCATTTTTCTCACTCTGCATTTCCTCTTTCTGCACTGGTTGACTGTTTGTTCCTTCCCTATGTTCCAATTTGTTGATTTGATCCTTGGTTTTCCTTCCCTCACCACTTGTTTCATATGTGTTTTTATTCATTTCAGCAGGACTAGCCTTCATTCCTTCCCTGTCTTATTTAAGATCCGCTGTTAGGTCTGTAAGCTGTCTTAAAACTATAGCTCTGAACTGAGCCTCAGAAAGATTATCTATCTGCTGGTCTGATAGATCATGTATTTGCTGTCTTGATTGGGATCTCTATCATGATCCTTGCCATCCTGGCAGGTTTGTTTACCTTTCCTTCTTGGGCGGGGATGTCACACCTCCTACGCTATAGGGGGCGGAGCCCCATGCACTCGTCACTACCCGGCGACCCTTCTCACCACGCTGTGGCGCTTTGTGTGGGGGCAGAGGTCCAAGATGGATTCCTGCCATTCACTCTCTGCTGAGAGACCGGGAGCCTCCTCCTTTGTCCCCACACCCTCTAGCCTTCACAGTCCGAGGCAATGGGGGCCTGCCTTCCCTGGCAGTGGAATCACGAGCTGATGGGTTTGATCTGCAGCCAGGGTTGCTCCCCAGGTGCTTATCACCCCCCTTTAAATATGGGTGTCTGTGCTTACCTCCATCCCACTGCCATCGCCACAGCTGCTGCCACCAGCACAGCTTGACCTCTCCACCCCAGCTTCACCCCTCCTACCCATCTGGATGAGCACCATTTGTTTATAATTTCATATGTTGGACTTCCATGTAACTTTATTTTCTGGACCTTCTGGTTATTTCTGGTTTTCCAGTAGTTGTAGTCCTTCTTAGTTATGGAGGGAGATGGGGTGTGTCAGTCTAGGCCTCTAGAAGTCTGGTTCAGAACTTATTTAAAGGTAGATATAGATTTTATTTATTTGGTGAGTATTATGGGAACAAACACTTCTGGATAGTGAATAAGTACTTTCTTTTGTTTTACTATTCAGTGTCTAGGACTGATGCCACCTAGCTAACACCTGAAGCATGAAATAGATAACCAAAAAGCTGACCATACCAAGTAAGGATGTAGAAAAAGTGAATCTTTCACACAATTCTTGGCAGAATGTCAAATCTTTCAATCACTGTGGCAAATAGCTTGGCAGTTCTTTAAACAGTTAAACAGACCTTCCCTATGATGCAACTATTTCATGTTTTAAGTAATTACATAAGGAAAATTTAAAGTATATGTCTATGAAGACTTGTACATGAATGCACTTAGAAGCTTTAATTAGCAGCTCCAAGTGGAAACAACCCAAATGTCCAACAATAAGTAAATGGATAAATAAAGTGTGGTATGTCAATAAAATAGAATATTACACAGCAATCCAAAGAATAAACTGATGTTATATGCTACACATGAATATATCTCAAAATTTTTATGTGAAGTGAAAGAAGCTAGACAAAAAATAAAACATACTATATCATTTCCATTGACATAGAATTCTAAAAATTACAAAGTAACATATAGTGAAAAGAGTAAATAGTTTTATTTGTGCCATCTAAGAGGCATGCTTGGCAACAAGGTTGTGACTGAAGAGAGCGATAGGAGAAAGGAATTATTTAAAAGGGGGCAAGAGAGAGAATATGTTTATCATCTTGAATTTAATAATGGTTTATCAAAGTATACATGTGTCAAAACTTATAAAATTGTGCTCTTTAAGTTCATTCAGTATGCCAATTATAACTAAATCTATGATTAAAAGAGCAGTTGGAAAATTGTTGTTACATTAATGGCTAATGTTTGAAAATCAGAAGTAACAAAAAGGGTTTATAAGAAAAGATATGTAACTTTTTTCTGTCCTCTAATTTATCGGTGGCATCACATCATTGATGACATCAATCATCAAATTTATTGAAATGTACAAGGATAAATCATAGATTAATATATTTCTTTAGAAGACACTATAAGGCCTTTGGCTGCCTGGAAAATCCATTTTTATGGAAGCTTTTATTGCACTCAATACATAAAGGATTAGAAAACTTAGATAGCTTTTATTTAAAACATGTTTGCTTAAATTACAGCAAGTTATTCTACAGCTAGACATTTGAATGCCATGTGCTAAGTAAATTGTACATTAAAAAGAAAGTGTTTAAAAATACCCTGAAGTTGTAGACATGTGAGATGCATAGAGAGAATAATAATTTAAGCAGTTTCAATCATCTCATTGATGTTAAACCAAGCTTCTTGTAATTCTTGAAGCAGAAGAGACATATGTCTTGAATGTATTTTAAATCCATGATAAAGCTAACTCTTCTAAGGGCATTATTGAATTCATAATTTCAAACAGTTTATCAAATTCAGATGTGTTCCAGAGAGGGGAGAAAAATCTTGAATGCATCATGTCATGTATTTTACAATGTAATTTTTGAGGATTCATATTTACTTTGACTGCCTGTCCCACTGTACCCAAAATATTAATAAATAAAGATGAACACTTGGTTCTATGTCATTTTAATACACAGTGTTGAATGAGTGTTAAAGCTAATACAAGTTATATCCTCCAGTTATCACTTTGTTAATTTGATAATTTCTAAATATTGATTTTAATGAAGATATCAGGCCTGTTATTTGTAATCATAAAATGTCCCTGCTATCAAATATTCCCACTGTAAATCAAAGAAAAATGATATGGTCATACATATTAACATGTAAGGTGATGAACAAATTTAGTTGAATTACATGGCACTGTCAACTCTTTACAGAAAAATTGTAATTTTGTATAGAACGTCTTGGATTCTAAGCTCTTTACTTGAATAAGAAGATTTTAATTTATCTGTTATTTGATGAAACATCCTTAGATGTAGAAATAGTGCTATTTGTTTGCACGTGCTGATCATGTGGCATTCTTACATGATTTAATTATTTGCTGATAAAAAATTAGACCCTTGTGTATTATAAAAGAATAGAAGATAGCTATAGAATCAAGACGCAATTGCCTCAGGACATTCTGTTGACAGCTAGAAATATATACAAGCAAAGCAATGTCACTGGATGCTAATGTGAACTATACCGCTGTTGAATACTGTAAGTCCCTTTATAAAAAGCCAAAAACTTTTCACAAACTGAGGGTTTTTCCTTAAACTTTTACCATGTGGGTAATTTCTACATTTTTGTACAATGAAACCATAATGTATACTTTATAATTACATTATGCCCATGAATTCATAAATATGCTCTTAGTGGCTGATATAGCTACATATAGATATGAGATAATATTTCTGTTATTTATGTATTAGACTAATAATATGGCATCTTTTATGCACACAAAAGATGAATCATTCATTTTTTGAATTAGTTTGCACCATGCAAGTCATTACATACTAATTTTTTTGTCTATTATAAGTTTTCAAGTTTCTCTTATGTGAAATTGAGAGGTATACTGTAATTTAACTCACAATGTGTACAAGTAATAATATCTGTACTATGGCATTTTAAGTATTAATAGTAAGAGATATCAAAACAGTTCCTAGAAGCTACCCTGTATCTTAGTCTTATTAACCTTCAAGCCAACTTTAATAACCATCACAAATACTATATAGAGTAAAACTCAGTGCAAAGGTGTGAATCTGAGGCCAGTGAGCCAAACTCTGAAAGGATTACCTTGCTCTATTCCCATGTGAAACTATTTAACTTACATTTCAGAAAGTATCTTATTGCCTATCAACATTGAGTGGAAATAAATTGGTCTTGACTGCTTTAGTCCTGCTTCCAAACTTGTTACACTTTATAACTTGTGGCTGAAATATTAGAAGCAAGAAAAAAGTACGTTAGTTAAGGGCAGACGTCTTCTTTGGTGATGTGAATGTTCTTGGTGTATTTGGCAATTTTCCATTACAATACAGCTGTAATATGAGTGGAAACTTATTTTTTAACCAAGCCACTGTGTAGACAGGTTGTGTGTAGTGTGTCTCTTGAAATGGGTCTGGAAAAATAAAACAAAGCCCTTTTTGTTTCTTCTGATTGTCACACTTTGAAATGAACTGTAAGTAAAACTTGGTAAGTAGAGATGTCAGAACTATTTGGTTTTCCTACAGCAACTGCTGTAGTTAGTATTAAAGAGCAGTATTCTGTCAGGTTTAATAATTGACTAAAAAGAATACAGAAAAGTTCTTGAAAATCATGACAATTATTCACAGCGAAAATACTCTGGCCTAGAAATTCTGATGCTGGTAGATGGTTTTGAAACTTTTGTGTGTGGTGTGAATAAAACAGAGGAGCTTGGAGCAGCCCTTCACAAGAAAAGTCTTTTGTTGCTCTCTTGAGCTGACCTGACTTTTATATAAGACTTCCATAGGCAACTGCAGGAGTCAAAATTGAGGAAAATGAACAACAAACCACAAAACCTGGGCATTATTTTTAATTTTAATCCAATGATGTACTATAGTAGAATAAGGACTAAATGTACAGTGCAAAACATTCTCAATATGACACAATGGAGTGCCAAGAAATAAATAAAGTTCATGTGATTCTCTTCTACTTCAAATAAATTGCCTTTTCTAGGTCAATTCAACAAACAATCTTTCCAGTTATAAAATGGGAAAACAATTTTATTAACATAAAAATTACTTTTTATACAACTAAGCTGGAAAGAACCAGGCTTGGTAATAGTAAGGTAGATGATTTTACTTGTAAAAGTATCTCAAGACAGAATGAACATACTTGCAAACAAACAAATAAACAAAACCAAAAGAAAGATGGACAACAGGGTGGGAATTGACTGTGGGAGAAAGGATGGGTGGAATGGGGGGGCAATGGGGGAAAAAGTGGGACAACTAATAGAAAAACAATAAATAAAATAAGTAAATAAATAAATTTAGGAAATTATCTAACAAATTCATCAGCATTATTGTTTTTAACTGATGTGTAAGGCCATACTACCCCGAAGACACCCAATTTCATCTGTTTTTACCTGATTAGACTTAACCAGGACCAGATGAAGAGGAATAAACTTTTCAAGTTTTCTCCCAGTGGAGCCTTCTTACAATGATGATTGACACCATCACCTACCAGGCCTTCTCCCCTCACAATAGTATAATCCCAATTATTCCCAATTGGTATCTGGCTTCTATTAGAGCTCCCCAAACTGCACTCTAATTTACTGTATTGTTCTATCTTAAATTTTATAAAATAGCATATTATTATATCAACCTTGTTAAAAACATTCCCATTACCTCCAGACAAAAGTAAAAACACCAAGGCAGGGGTTAAAAGCCCTTCACAATCAAACATAAAGGTGCCATTGAAACCCTCTTTTCCTCCTTATACTGCTCTGATAATTAATTCAAAGCATTATTTTTAATTTCTGACTTTCAATTCAGCCATAGTTTCTTATTTTTGTAAGTTTTATTGATTTTGCTGTTACAGTTGTCCCAACTTCCTTTCCCTTTGCTCCCCTCCACCCAGCAACCCCTCTCCTCCCAGTAGTCCCCCACCCTTAGTCCATGTCCATGGGTTGTGCATAAAGCTCTTCTCAATATCCCCCTGTCTATCCCCCACCCTCCCACCTTGCTTCTTAATTCCTGCACCATTTCCCTCCCTCTCTCCCTTCCCGCTCCCAGCTGCCCTCTCCCCACATGTTCTCCATACCTACAATTCTGTTCCCACTCTAGTTGTCTGCTTAGTTTACCTTTGTTCCATTCCATTCCATAGCTTCTGTTGTTGCTAGTTGTGATACTGTTTTCATTTTACTGTTCATGGTTTTGATATCTTTTTTCTTAAGTAAGACCTTTTAACATTTCATATAATAATGGCTTGGTGATGATGAACTCCTTCAGCTTTACTTTGTCTGGAAAGCACTTTATCTGCCATTCCATTCTGAATTATATCTTTGCTGGATATCTTGGTTGTAGGGTCTTGCTTTTCATTACTGAATATTCCCTGCCAGTCCCTCTTGCCTGCAAAGTTTCTTTTGAGAAATCAGCTGACAGTCTTATAGGTACTCCTTTATAAGTAATTCTCCTCTTCTCTCTTGCTGCTTTTAGGATTCTCCCTTTATCCCTTAACCTTTGCCATTTTGATTATGATATGTCTTGATGTGGTCCTCCATGGGTCTAGTTTGTTTGGGACTCTCTGTGCTTCCTGAACCCATATGTCCATTTCCTTACCCAAATTAGAGAAGTTTTCCTTCATTATTTTTTCACATAATTTTTCAATTTCTTGCTCTCCCTCTTCACCTTTTGGAAACCCTATGATTCAGATGTTGACACATTTATAGCTGTCCCAGAATTTTCTAAGCCTCTCCTCATTTTTAAATTCTCATTTCCTTCTTCTGTACTGATTTACTGTTTGTTTCTTCATTATGTTCCAATTTGTTGATTTGAACCCTGGTTTCCTTTTCTTCACCAATTGTTTCATATGGATTTTTCTTCATTTCAGCTGGGATAACCTTCATTCTTTCCCTGTCCTATTTAATCTTTGTTGTCGGAGTTGTGAGCATCCTAATCACCCATGCCTTAAACTACGATTCTGTTAAGTTGTCTATCTCCTCATCCATTAGTCGTGCTATCTGGACATTGCGTAGTTGTGCCACTGGGACCTTGATCTGCCCTCACTTCTGGGTCATACTTCTCTATCTCCTCATCTTTCTGTGTTGTGGTACCTCTTACATTATAGGGGGCAGAGCCTTAGGTATTCGTCAGTACAGGGTGACCCATTTCACCATGTTGTGGTGCTTTATGTGGGGGAAGGGTCAGAGAGGGAATAATGCCGCTTGCTCAGCACTTGTCCCTTTTCCAGGCACTTCTCCCACTTTTGTATAGAACTGGTGCCCCTCTAGCTGTTCCCATGCCTGTTGTTCTCAGAGTAGGTGGGTCTGCAGATATTCTAGGACCATTGGGGCCCTTAAACAAGCAGACTCTGCTGAAAGACTGGCAGTTTCTTCCTCCACCCCAACTCCTACTGGTTTGCACAGTCAGAAGGAACGAGGCTTGATTTTCCCTGGCACTGGGACCGTGATCTGTGGGGTCTGGTCAGGAGCTGGGAATGCTCCCCAGGTGTCCTTCCCGACTTTCTAAAATGTGTAACTGCACTTTCCACCAGTCTGCTGTTGCTGCTGCTACTGCCGCCACCACACCACATCCTCTCTGCCCGGCTCCATCCTTCCTACCTGTCTGGATGAGTATTTCTTCTTTATATTTTTGTTTGTTAGACTTCCATGCAGTTTGATTTTCTGGAACTTCTGATTGTCTCTAGTTTTGTGGTAGTTGTATTTCTTCTTAGTTGTGGAGGGAGACCCAGCGTGTCTGTCTAGACCTCCATATTGGCCAGAAGTCCTAGCCATAGTTTCTTTTAATTGATTTCTGTCTTCACCTAAACTGAAAGTATTAATTAATTAATTAATTCATTCAACAAAAATGATGCACCTACTGTGTGTTAGGTCCTGTGTTAGGCAGAGAGGATACAATATGAACAAGACCCTTATGGTTCCCACTCTCAAAGAACTGTGTTCTAGTAATTTTGTGGAAAAGCAAACATACTGCTCCTATTTTAAAAAAGGTTGTGACAAGTGCTATAAAGAAGATTTATGTATGGTGACTAGTAGGGTTCCTTAGATTGGATATTCAGAAAGAACCTCATTGAAGAAGTATTTGAATTGGGAGCTGAGTGCAAGAAGAGCCAGCTATGCAGACATGAGGAGCATCTTGGAGTTTTCCAAAAAATTATGATCACAAATCCCCCACGTAAGAGAGAAGTGTGGCATGTTTATGGAAAGAAGGGAAAGCAGTAGAACCACAGAGGAATAAGCTGAACTAAAAAAACTTTTAATTTTCTGTGCCAGGCTCCTGGAACTTACCCTAAATACTGAAATATCCTGGCGTATTATTAACTAACTTCTATTTCTTTCTCTTTTTTTATCCTCACCTGAGGACATTTTAAAAAATTTCTTTTACAGAGAGAAGAGAAAGGAATAAGAAAGAGAAACATCAGTGTAATAAAGAAACATCCATTGGTTGCCTTCTTGTATGCACTCCGACTGGGGATCAAACCCACAATGTGCATATGTGCCCTGACCAGGAATCAAACCCACAACCTTTCTGTCTACAGGGTGAAGCTCGAACCAACTGAGCCACACTGGCCATTGGAACTTCTACCTTATTTTTTTGTCATTGCCCAGTTAGGCTTTGAGTTTACCATATAATAAAGTCACATAACAATTATGCAGCTTCATAGACTCTTCCCGGTATTATGAACAGAGTAGGTTTTTAAACATAGTAAAGATATAATTTCCCCCCAAACTGATACACAGATTTAACATTATTCTTATAAAAATCCAAGTAAGACATTTTATAGCTGTCGAAAAGATCATTCTAATAGTTAAATGGAAAATAAACTAGAGTAGCTAAAACAAGAAAAGGAGGTTGGGTGGTATCGGTCTGCCCAATTTTAATATGTAAGACTGAAAGTTTTTCCCTAAGGACAGGAACAAGGTGAGAATTCTACTCTTGAAACTTCTATTCAACATAGTACTAGAAGTCCTACCCAGAGCAATTAGGACATAAATAAATAAATGGCATCCAAACTGAAAAAAAGAGAAATATTGTTCTTTTGCATATTGCATGCTTCTATACATGGAAAAACTCTTAAGATTTCACAAAATAACACTTTGAACTAATAAATTAAATCAGTGTAGTTGCATTATAAAAATAAACATATAAAAAAGTTTTGTTTCTATACACTAAAAATAAACAACCTGAAAATAAAATTAACAGAACAATCAAATTTACAATACCATCAAAAAATAAGATAATTATAAATACACTTAATTAAGAAAGTGAAATACTTGTACACTGAAAACTAGAAAATGTTAATAAAAAATTAAAGATACAAGCATCCTATAAATATACATTGGAAAACTTAGTAGTAATTATGTTAAAATATCCATACTACAAAAAAAAAAAAAAAGTTCTACAGATTCAGTGCAATCCCTCTCAAAATCCCATTGGCATTTTTTACAAAAATAGAACAAACAAATCTAAAATTCAAATGGAACCTAAAAACACCCTAATTATCCATAATGATTTTGAGGAAAAAAAAAAAAAAGAACAAAACTGGAGGCACCACACTTCCTGATTTTACAATATGTTATAAAATTATGATAATTACAACAGTATTGTACTGGTATAACATTATACAATGGAAAAAAATAAAGAGCCCCAAAATCAATTCATGCATATATGGTAAACTGATCTTCCACAAGGGTGTCAAGAAAATTCAATGGGGAAAAAACAGTCTCGTCAAAAAATGGTGTTGGCAAAACTCGTCGTCGTCGTTGGCAGCTGTCCGTCTCGAGAGACGATGGTGTAGCTTCTTAAGAGTCTATCTGCACCGCCGAGAATGGCTGTGCAGTCCAACTCGGGAGTGACACGGTATCTGTCTCCTCCCGTGTTGAATCGACATCTTGCGATGTCGCTGGAGTGTCCTCTCCAGTGAAGCTGAAGCTACAGAGCCTGGGCAGGGTGATATGGAGGGTCTGCTGTTGCCCATGCAGCAGACCGACCCTCTCTTCGCAGCTGAAGGATCCAAGGGAAAGACGGAGTCAATACAGCTTGGCTTCAGGTGCGCTGCAGGAGTTGCCGGTGTTGACTACAACGGCAAACCGCCTTAGGGACTCCGGCTCCAGATTTTCTGTCGGGGTTTACTCCCTTAGCCTTTCCCCTGAAGAGAAGGCTGGGTCACTGGACCCTATAGGACACCTACATTCAGCCATGCTACCAAAACAGGCAGCCATACCAGCTCTATCTAAAACATATAAACAAACACAGGGAGGCTGCCAAAATGAGGAGACAAAGAAACATGTCCCAAGTGAAAGAACAGATCAAAACTCCAGAAAAAGAACTAAATAAAATGGTGATAAACAATCTATCAGATGCAGAGTTAAAAACACTGGTTATACGGATGCTCAAGGAACTTAGTGAGGACCTCAGCAGCATAAAAAAGATCCAGTCAGAAACAAAGGATACACCAACTGAAATAAAGAACAATTTATAGGGAAACAACAGTAGAGTTGATGAACTCTAGTATCAAAGGAATGATTTGGAACATAAGGAGAGAAAAACAACCAACCAATCAGAACAACAAGAAGAAAAAGAATCCAAAGAAATGAGGATAGGGTAAGCAGCCTCTGGGACAACTTCAAGCATTCCAACATTCGCATCATAGGGGTGCCAGAAGAAGAAGAGAAAGAGCAAGAAATTGGAAATGTATTTGAAAAAATAATGAAAGAAAACTTCCCTAACTTGGTGAAGGAAATAGACATGCAAGTCCAGGAAGCACAGAGAGTCCCAAACAAGATCAATGCAAAGAGGCCCACTCTAAGGCATATCATAGTTAAAATGTCAAAGGTTAAAGATAAAGAGAGAATTTTAAAAGCAGTAAGAGAAAAGCAGTTAGTCACCTAGAGGGGAGTTCCTGTAAGACTCTCATCTGATTTTTCAAAAGGAACTTTGCAGGCAAGAAGGGGCTAGCAAGAAGTATTCGAAATGATGAAAAGCAAGGACCTACAATCAAGATGAGAAGGAAAACTCTGATTGGCAAAACTACCTATTTATATACAAAATAATGAAATTAGATGCTTACTTTATACAAGACACAAAGTTCAGCTCAAAATTAATTAAATACGTAAAAAATAAGACTTGCAAATATAAAATTTTGAGAAGAAAACATAAGGACAAAACTTGATGAGGTTGGTTTTGGTACTGATTCCTAAGATATGACACCAAAAGTACAGGAAGAAAATAGTTAAACAGACAAGTGGGACTTCATCAAACTAAAAACTTCTGCACAGCAAAGAGTGAAAAAATATACTATGGAATTGAATAAAATATTTGCAAACCATGTATCATATAAGGTGTTACTATCTAAAATATATTTAGAAAATCAATCTTCCATGTGCAACAATATAGATATGTTTTTCTTCAATCCTACTATATGTGACAACATGCATGAATCGAGGATATCATGCTAAGTTAAATAAACCAAAATGACAAATTTTTCCACTTTTATTAGGTATCTAAAACAGTCAAACTCATAATATTATTTGTAGTACAGATATGATGATGATAAAACCCCTTGCCTTTACTTGTCTGGAGAAGTTTTCATTTCACCATTAACTTTCAAATAAATTTTTGGTCAGGTTAGAAATCTAGGTTGATAGATTTTTTTTTTCTTTGTCACTAAAGATATTACACTTTGAGACTTTCAGCTGGTCAAGATGGCATAGGTAAACACAGTATTTGCCTCCTCCCACACCCACATAAAAATTGCAACTAAACAACAGAACAATTATCATTTAGAACCACCTGAAATCAAGCTGAATAAAAGTGCTACAACTAGATAATTAAAGAAGTCACATAAAGACTGGTAGGAGGCCTAGAGACATAAAATAGGCTGGCCTCACACCCACATGTGCCAGATAAAAGTTGGGAGGGAGCTTTGGCCAGATGGCTCACGTGGTTGGAGCATTGCCTTACACACTAAAAGGTTGGATGTTCAATTCCCAGTCAAGGTACACACATAGGTTGTGGGTTTGATCTCCAGTTGCAGCATGTATGGGAGGAAACCAAATGATGTTTCTCTCTATCACAATGATGTTTCTCGTCTCTTTCTCTCTCTCTCCCTCCATTTCTCTTTCTCTAAAATCAATACACATATCCTTGGGTGAAGATTTTTAAAAAGTAGGAGGCATATCTTGGCTGTGGAGGTCCCCACTAAGTAGTGAGGAGTCCTAGCCCCACACCAAGGCTCGCAGGCCAGGATTACAGTGGCAAGAAGATAAGTTCCCGTAACTTTTGTCTCTAAAATCCAGTGGATATTGTGGCTGAGTGAGACACGGGGCTCCTGGAGTCTTGGGCATTCCTCTCAAAGAGACTGCACATGAATACACTTGGACTCACTCTCTCTGACCTCCAGTGTAGAGGCAGCAGCTTGAACGACACCAAAGACATACAAGGAGGGAGTGTATTGTCCAGCATCAGGGAGGGAGTTTGGGATGGGTGCTCTTTTCTCCCAGGCAGAATGATAGAAGTCATTGTTTTTATAATGAGCTCTTTCCCCACAGAGTCAGCAAACACGTGCTATATATGACTCCCCATCAACCTGGTTCACACTGTTTGCTCCACTCTGGTGATTCCCTGAGACCATGCCCCACAAACTTGAGGGCCTACCCAAATTGTTTCCAGTGGCTTTTCCAAACAAATGGCCTGTCCTAGCACATGCTTCAGATTTTCCTGAAAATTCTCAAACAAGCAGCATCTGGCCTCAGTGAGTCCCACACCACTCACTAAGTGTCCCCATGCCTGACACTACCAGCAGCTAGCCTTGGTTCACAGGTTGGACTCACCCATGGTCATCTACAAGCCCTTCAGAGAACACAGGTGGTGACTGACCTTGGCCTGCACCTTGGAAGATCCCAGAGCCAGTGTATCTTTTGAATAGCTTCAGACCATGTTGAAGCATCACTGCCCAACCACCTCCACAAGCAACACACTCAAGGGCCACTAGAGCCCTGCTGAAATAAATTCTGCTCTGTGGGGTGGGCCCTTGAACTGCTGATGCACCACATAGCCAATCCTTGCAGTTGACTGGCCTGGGGTAAGTACCTTTCATTTGTGTGTCAACAGTAATGAAAGCTCAACTACAAGAGGAGGCTACTCACAGCTCACATAGGGTACATCTCAAGTACTCAGCTTACATGATTGTGGAGGCTGTGCCACTTGACCCTACAGGACACCTACTACATTAGACCACTTTACCAAACATGGGAGAAGTAGCATCTCTACCTAATACATAGAAGCAAACACAGGGAAGCTGCCAAAATAAGAATATCAAGAAACATGTTCTAAATGAAAAAGCAGAACGAAATTCCATAAAAAGAACTAAATAAAATGGAGACATGCAATCTCCTACATGAAGAATTCAAAACACTGTTTATAATGATGCTCAATAAACTTACTGAGAAACTCAATAGCATAAGTTACCACCAGAGAGAAATGAAGAAAACGCTAACTAAAATGAAGAATAATTTACAGGGAATCAACAGTAGAGTAGATGAAGCTAAGAATTAAGTCAGTGATTAAAAATACAAGGAAGCAAAAAAAAAAACACCCATTAGAAAAGCAAAAAGCAAAAAGAATTTTAGCCCTGGCTGGTGTGACTCAGTGACAGGGCACATACCTGAGTTGTGGGATAGGTCCTGAGTTGGGAGTGTGTGAGAGGCAACTACACATTGATATTTCTCTCCCTCTCTTTCTCTCTCCCTTCTCCTCTTCCTAAAAATAAATAAATAAAATCTTTTAAAAAGAAACCAGTTTTTTTAAAAAAGAAAAAGCAATTTAAAGAAATCAGGATAGTATTGGGGGCTTCTGAAACAACATCAAACATACCAACATTTGCTTTATGGAGGTGCCAGAAGAAGAGAGAGAGAACAAGAAATTGAAACCTTATTTTTAAAAATGATGACAAAAAAAGTCCTTACCTTGGTGAAGGAAATAGACATACAAGTCCAGGAAGCACAGAGAGTCCCAAACAAGATGAAACCAAAGAGGCTGACACGAACACACATTGTATTTAAAGTGTAAAGGTTTAACGACAAGGATGGAATCTTAAAATCAGTAAGAGAAAAGCAGTTCGTTACCTACAAGGGAGCTCCCAAAAGTCTGTCAGCTGATTTCTCAACAGAAACTTTGTAGGCCAAAAGTTTTGGAAAGAAATATCCATAATAATGGAAAGCAAGGTCCCACAACCAAAATTACTGTACCCAGAAAAGCTCTCATTTAGATTCAAAAGATAGATAAAGAGCTTCCTAGGCAAGAAAAACCTAAAGAGGTTTATCACAACCAAACCAGTATAGGGTCTTATTTTAGAAGAAGAAAAAAAAATGTGAACAGTAAAATGACAATAACTACATATCTGTCGACAAGCTAATCTAAAAAACAAAATAAATAAGCAAGCAGAACAGAAACAGACTCATAGATACAGAACACTTTTTATTAGTATTTTTATAGTATATTTTATTGATTATATCATTACAATAGTTCCAGTTTTTCCCCCTTTGCTTCCCTCTGCCCATAACCCTCCCTCCCCCAGCAATTCCACCGCCCCCCAGTCAATGCCCATGGGTCATGCCTACAAGTTCTCCAGCTTCACCCTTTCCAATATTATTCTTTTTTAAATTAGTTAGTTAATTAATTAATTAATTACAATAAAAAATAAAAATCCCCCCCCCTCAGATTTAAGACCCTTCATAATCTTAAGGAGGACAATGGGCAAAGGTCTTGTGGTCCTCTAGCTGCTTCAGGCTGGGCGTGGTTGCCGTCTTAACTACCCTGGGGGTCCAGAAATCTCTAATAAGAGTGGGGGTGTAGAGGGGAGGGTGGCCTTCCCACATGGGGAAGGATCTTGTCCAGGTCAGTTGGCTCTCCTGGACAATGGCGTGCTTGGTTTAATAGGCTGGCATCCTTGTTGTATGCTGGGGGCAACAGATTTGGCAACAGGGTTAAAAGGCACCATTCAATCCATAACCACTACATGAAAATAGGCAGGGATTAATTTTTCAATGTCCCACATAGGGAAAAAAAAGGGCTTCTTTGGAGGAAGGTGTGCAGAGCATGTCACACTTTTCCAAAACACTTTTGCCCACTATACTTAGTTTCAGCTGTTGGGAATATTTTAGATTTGCCCCCATCTCAGACCTCCGGCCCCTTTCTGTCCAAGCCATTAGGATAGCAAAGAGAAACTAGTTTTAAAGTGAAGCCCACAGCCCACCCCATTCTTAACCAACCCAACCACTTAGTTCAGCCAAACCACTGAGTCTCAGGAGGCAGCGCTGCAGACAGGATTAAGTGAGGCCTGTACATACAATCATCATATGCTTATGCCCTATGGAAACAGAACACACATGTTAATTTATGCAACATAACCTACAAAGCAGTCTCTAAATCTGAGAGACTGTCTTATTGGAAAGACATCCAGTTGCAAGGAATCTGACATTCTTCTTACCTGTATATTAAGCGTCTTTGATGATGTCATGGACTGAGTTTATCTTTCAAATGAAAACAAACTTTAAATGAAAATAACCTTTAAAGACAATTAGCTGCACTACTTTATAGTCTGCCATTGAGCATTGTGATATTCCTTGAATCGCAATTTTTCTCCTTAAGATTACCCTCCTTGTCATTAAAGGGACCACATTAAGTCTATTTTAATGTATTCTGTTTATTTGCATAAACACAACATCAGCAGCAAATGATCATATATAATCTTTTCATCTGTTTTGCTGGAACTTACACAAGGAACATTTAGGGTGACTTTCAGTATGCCCATCAGGGCACAGAAGCTGAGACACATACCTGCCATTCAGCCTTACCTGTAAACACCTATCTTTTCCAAGTCCTTTGGGTTTTCCATTGTGCCTTCAGGCTCCTTCTAGCCATCTTTCAGGAAAGCGACCTTCGTTCATTCTCTGGAAAGATTGCCATGGACCGCATAACCAACTAGAGTATCAGGCCTTTTTTATTGTGGGCTTTTATTACCTTTGAAGGCCAATCCCAGTTCCTCAGGGCTTTTTGGTAACACCCAAAGCCCAAGCATGTGTCCTTTAGGCATGACATTCCAGTCAAAGTCTTGGTCAGAGAAAACCTCTATTAACAGCTGGTCTTATTAGTTTTATTCAAAGAACCTTATGGCATGACTTACTTCTTCAGAATGCCAAATTTGGGGGAGATCAGGTAGACAGGAAAATATATAGTGTTAAGCAAAGTCCTTTTCCTTCTAATCACTAAAATTGCATTTCCATACTTTACATTTTCTTTTGCTCACTTTCCTACATGTGAGGGTATTTTTTAGGGGGAGGGGAGATTTGCTGGCTCATTTATTAATCTATTTTGCTATTATTTGTTTTCTGAACAAAAATTTTGTTTGTTTGTTTTTCTATTATAGTTGTCCCAATATTTTCCATTGCTTCCACACACCCTGCCCACCCTTTCTGCCACAGTCGGTCCCCACCCAGTTTTCCATGTCCATGGGTCATTTATACATGTTCTTTGACTATACCATTCTTTTTATTACTGCCTTTCTTTCCTTTCCTTCTCCCCCCTTGTCATTGTTAGTCTACTTTTTGTTTACATGCCTCTGGTCTAATTTTGCTTGTTTGTTTGTGTTGTTCATTAGTCTACTGTATCAGGTTATATCATATGGTATCTTTCTTTCATTTCCTGGTTTATTCTTGAAGCATAATTCTTTCTAGTTCTGCCATGTTGTTGTAAATGGTAGAAGTTCCTTCTTTCTTTCTGCTATGTAGTACTCCATTGCATAAGTGTACCACAGTTTTTTGATCCACTCATCTACAGATGGACACTTAGGTTGTTTCCAGCACTTGGCTATTGTAAATAGTGCTGCTATGAACATAGGGGTGTATATATAGGTCCTTTTAAATTGGAGTTTCAAGAATCTTCAGATATAATACTATCAATGAAATTGCTGGTTCAAAAGGCAGTTCCATTCTTAGTTTTTTTGAGGAAATTCCATACTGTTTTCCATAGTAGTTGCACCAGTTTGCATTCCCACCAGCAGTGGACTAGGGATCCCATTTCTCCACATCCTCACCAGCACAAGTTTTTTGTTGACTTGCTGGTTGTGGCCATTCCGATTGGTGTAATGTGGTATCTCATTGTGGTTTTAATTTACATCTCTCTAATGGTTAGTGATGTTGACGCTTTTTTCATATGCCTATGGACCTTCCATATATCATCTTTGGAGAAGTGTTTGTTCAGGTCCTTTGCCCATTTTTTAATTTCATCGTCTGTCTTCTTAGTGTTGAGTCATATAAGTTCTTTACATATTTTGGAGATAAAATACTTGTCTGAGGTTTCATTGGCAAATATATTTTCTCATATGGTTGGTTCCCTTTTCAACTTGCTGATATTTTCTTTTACTGAGAAGAAACTCTTTATTTTGATGTAGTCCCATTTGTTTATTCTTTCCTTTATTACCCTTGCCTTAGGAGATATACCAGTGGAAATATTGCCATGTGGGATAGGTGAAGTTTTTCTGCCTAAGTTTTCCTCTAGGACTTTTATGGTGTCACAGCTTACATTTAAGTCTTTGATCCATCTTGAGTTTATTTTGGTGTATGGTGTAAGTGGGTGGTCTAGTTTTGTTGTTTTTGCCTGTCCCTGTTCAGTTCTCTCAACACTATTTGTTAAAGAGGCTCTTTTCACTCCATTTGATGTTCCTTCCCCCTTTGTCAAATATTAGTTGACCATATAGATCTGAGTTTATTTCTGGGCTCTCTATTCTGTTTCATTTTTCTATGTGTCACTTTTTTTGCCAATACCATACTGTCTTGATTACCATGGACTGGCAGTAAAGTTTGGTATCCAGTATCGTGATTCTTTCTACTGTGTTCTTCTTCCTCAAGATTGCTTTGGCTATTCAAGATCTTTTTTTGTTACAGATAAATTTTTGAAGTATTTGTTCTAGTTCTGTGAAATATGCCATTGGTATTTTAATAGGGATTGCATTGAATCTATAAATTGCTTTGGGTAGGATGAACATTTTAATGATGTTGATTCTTCACATCCATATTATGATATTTGCCTCCATTTATTTGTATCTTCCTTAATTTCTCTCTTCAGTGTTATACAGTTATCTGAGTATAGGTCTTTTATCTCCTTGGTTAAGTTTATTCCTAGATACTTTATTTTTCTTGTTGCAATAGTAAATGGGATTTTGTTTTCTGGTTTCTATCTCTGATATTTTATTGTTCGCTCTTGATTTCTGAATATTGACTTTGTACCCTGCAATTTTGTCAAACTTACTTATTACACCAGTAGAAGGTGTAGTTGGTTTCTCTGATAGTTCCGTTGTCGGCCTACCAGGTCTCCTGTACAGCCGCAATGTCGATGTTTAGTCGTGCCAGTTCCCTGTCGATGACGGCGGTTTTCCTGACATCATTGATCCACGGAAGGTCTGCAGTAAGTCCGGGACACATGGTCCTGATGTTCCAGCTAGCGAGGCGAAGAGCTGGAGGCTTCTTTCTTGTTTTTTGCTTGGAATTGCCTGGTGCGAGTGTTTTGTGGCCCACTTTTCGAGAGGCGCCTCTCTGATCCCCACGCACCCAGTGGGGCAGGCGAGCCATGGCGAGACGGTAGCTGTCCAGTGAGGTGCGATGACCTCTCCCACCGTCAGAGGAGACCCCTGGCGCTCGTTTCCTTCGCCAATCGGATGAGCTTATAACCGGTATCTGTCTCCTCCCGTGTTGAGTCGACATCTTGCGATGACGCTGGAGTGTCCTCTCAAGTGAAACTGAAGCTACAGAGCCTGGGCAGGGTGATATGGAGGGTCTGCTGTTGCCCATGCAGCAGACCCCCCCTCTCTTCGCAGCTGAAGGGTCCAAGGGAAAGACGGAGTCAATACAGCTTGGCTTCAGGTGCGCCGCAGGAGTTGCCAGTGTTGACTACAACGTCAAACCGCCTTAGGGACTCCGGCTCCGGATTTTCTGTCGGGGTTTACTCCCTTAGCCTTTCCCCTGAAGAGGTATGCCGCAAGGCAGCGGAGGTTTTTTGGAATCAGAGTTTTCCTTCTCTGATGTGCCCTGACTGGAAGATCGAACCAGCGACACTTAGCTCACAGGCCGACGCTCAATCCACTGAGCCAAACCAGCCAGGGTTACCAACTACACCTTCTACTGGCAAGGGAAGTCTCCGGACCAACCAAGACAGCACGGTGTTGGGTTCGCTGTGAAGAACACGCTTGTTAACTCCATAGAGCCACCCACAGGAGGCACAGAGAGATTACTTACCCTCCGATTGTCAACAACTTTCGGCCCAGTCAGCATTCTTAGCGCGTACGCCCCAACCCTCTGCGCCACCACCGAAGAGAAAGAACAGTTCTACCATGCACTGGACGAAGCGTTATCCAAGATCCCCAGAAGTAATGCTCTTTATCTCCTTGGAGACTTCAACGCAAGAGTAGGAGCCAACCACATGGCCTGGCCCACCTGCCTCGGAAACTTTGGGAGAGGAAAGATCAATGAGAATGGTCAGCGACTGCTTGAGCTTTCTTGTCACCACGGCCTGTGCGTGACAAACACATTCTTCAAGTGCAAAGAGATCCACCAGGTGTCATGGAGGCACCCCCGCTCCCGCCACTGGCACCAGCTTGACCTCATCATCACCAGAAGAACGGATATTGGCAGCACCCTCCTCACCCGCAGCTACCACAGTGCAGACTGCGACACGGACCATGCCCTCGTGGTAAGCAAGGTGCGCATAACGTCGAAGAGGTTGTACCACTCCAAGATGAAGGGTCGCCCACGCATCAACACCAGTTGTGCCAGCAACCCAGTTAAGACCCAGCAATTCATCAACAGGATGGAAGATGCACTCGGCGAGGGAATGGCGGCAGACGACATTATCGAATCCAGTTGGTCACATCATCGCGACGCCATATACAACTCCGCCATTATTGCTTACGGGAAGAAAGAGCGGAAGAACGCTGACTGGTACGAGGCTCACTGGGAAGAAATGGAACCCGTGATCGAGGCTAACAGGAAGGCCCTACTGGCTTACAAGGCCACACCCACTTCCAGTACACTTCAAGCTCTATGGGCTGCCAGGAACAAAGTCCAGAAGACCGCCCGCCACTGTGCCAACACCTATTGGCTAAACCTGTGCAGAAGCATCCAGGAAGCCACCGACATAGGCAATGCACGAGGAATGTATGAGGGTATCAAGAAGGCAACAGGCCCAATCCCCTCCAAGATCGCCCCCCTTAAGTCCAAGACAGGTGAGGTCATCACTGACCAGGAACAGCAAATGTGGCGGTGGACCGAGCACTACCTCCAGCTTTACGCGACGAGGAACACCGTAACAGACACTGCTCTTAACGCCATCCCAGACCTACCAGTCATGGAGGAGCTAGACACCCCACCTACTGCGGCAGAGCTCGGCAAAGCCATCGACCGCCTCGCTTGCGGGAAAGCACCAGGAAGCGACGGAATCCCTCCAGAAATCCTAAAGAGCGGGAAACCAGTCCTGCTACAGCCGCTCCACCATCTACTCTGTTGCTGCTGGACGGAGGGTTACATCCCCCAGGATATGAGAGACACCAACATTATCACCATGTACAAGAACAAAGGAGACCGCAGTGACTGCAACAACTACCGGGGCATCTCTCTCCTCAGCGTCGTCAGCAAAGTGTTCGCCCGGGTCGCTCTTGCCCGCCTACAGACCCTTGCTTCCCGCGTCTACCCAGAGTCCCAGTGTGGCTTCAGAGCTGGCCGATCAACAGTGGACATGATCTTCTCCCTACGCCAGCTGCAGGAGAAGTGTCACGAGCAGCATAAACCACTCTACCTCGCCTTTATTGACCTCACGAAGGCGTTTGATCTGGTCAGTCGAAGCGGACTCTTCAGCTTGCTACGGAAGATTGGCTGTCCACCACATCTGCTTGCTATGGTCATGTCCTTTCATGACAACATGCACAGCACGGTGTCCTACAACGGCGCAACCTCTGAGGCCTTCCCAGTCAGCAGCGGAGTAAAGCAGGGCTGCATCCTCGCGCCTACGCTGTTCGGAATCTTCTTCTCCATGCTCCTCCAATACGCCTTTAAGGACTGCAGCGAGGGTGTCTTCATTCACACCAGATCCGATGGCAAGCTCTACAACCTGGCCCGTCTACGAGCCAAGACCAAAGTCAAAGAGGTGCTCATCCGTGAGATGCTCTTCGCCGACGACGCAGCTTTGACATCACACTCCGAAGAGGGACTCCAGCAGCTAGTCACTTGCCTTTCCCACACATGCAAGGAGTTCGGACTAGCCATCAGCCTGACGAAGACGAATGTTATGGCTCAAGGCACGGGGACTCCCCCATGCATCACCATCGACGGATACACCCTGGAGGTTGTCAACGACTTCACTTACCTCGGGTCCACCATCTCGAGCTCTCTGTCAGTCGACTTGGAGGTCAACCGGAGAATCGCCAGGGCAGCCACAGTTATGGCCAGACTGAACCGGCGAGCGTGGAACAATTCCAGCCTCACTGAGAAAACCAGACTGCGCATCTACCAAGCCTGCGTACTCAGCACTCTCCTCTATGGCAGCGAGACGTGGACCACCTACGCAAGGCACGAAAGGAAACTCAACAGCTTCCACATGAGGTGCCTGCGACGCATCCTGCATGTCGCCTGGCAGGATAAGGTCCCCAACACCGAGGTGCTGAAGCGAGCCAACATGAGCAGTTTGCATGCAGTTCTTAGTGAGAGACGACTCAGGTGGCTCGGCCATGTCAAAAGAATGGATGCAGGCCGTATTCCCAAAGACCTCCTCTACGGCGAGCTAGCAGAAGGCCAGAGGATGACAGGGCGCCCAAAACTGCGGTTCAAAGACATCTGCCAAAAGGACATGACACAATGCTCCATCAATCTCAACACATGGGAAGTTCAAGCAGACGACCGCCTAGCCTGGAGGCTCGCTGTCAGGCAAGGTACGTCACGCACAGAGGCTGCGCGCAATGAGGAGGCGGTCCAGAAAAGATCGAGGCGGAAGCAGCGTCAACAGCAGCAACAACAGCAATCTGCCTTCACCTGTAACAAGTGCGGCAGGGATTGTCACTCCCGAGTCGGACTGCACAGTCATTCTCGGCGGTGCAGATAGACTCTCAAGAAGCTACGCCATCGTCTCTCAAGACGGACGGCTCCCGCCACCGCCAACGATGACGACTTATTACACCAAGTAGTTTTTTCATGGAATCTATGGAATTTTCTATGTACACTATGATGCCATCTACAAATAATGACAGTTCTATTTCCTCTCTTCCAATTTGGATGCCATTTATTTATCTTTCTTGTCTGAATGCGGTGGCTAAAACTTCCAAGACTATGTTGAATAGGAGCGGAGAGAGTGGACATCCTTGTCTTATTCCTGATCTAGGGAGAATGCTTTCAATTTTTGCCCATTGAGTATAATATTTACCTCAGGTTTCTCATATATGGCCTTTATTATGTTGAGGTATGCTCCCTCGATTCCCATTTTGCTGAGTGTTTTTATCAGAAATGGATGTTGTACACTATCAGATGCTTTCTCAGCATCTATTGATATCATGTGGTTTTTGTCTTTCATTTTGTTTATGTGGTGTATTATGTTTGAGAAGGGTAAGCACTAGTTTTTCCCTAGATTTTTGTAAAATTCACCAGTGAAGCCATCATATTTCACCTTCCATTTAGAAAGAAAGCATTGCTGGGTAGAGTAGTGTTGGTTGTAGACCTTTGTTTTTTCTTGCTTGGAATATTTTTTATAGTTCCCATCTGGCTTGTAGTATTTCTGTTTAAAAATCTGATGATAGAGACTCTGGCCAAGATGGAGGCTTAGATGGACACGCTCGGTCTCCCGATACAAGTAGAAAGGAATACAACTACCTAAAAAAAAAAAAAAAAAAAAAAAAAAAAAAAAACGTAACCACAAATTCCAGAAAATAAAACTATATGGAAGCCCAATATATGAAGTTATAAACCAGCGGTGCTCGCCTGGACAGGTAGGAGGAGCAAAATCAGAATCAGGATGGAAAGGCTGGGCTGAGCTGTCCACGGTAGCCTCGGGAATAGTGGCAGGACTGCCAGAAATGCCAGGGTAGCAATCCCAGCTGCAGTTGAGCCCTGGCAGTTTGCGACCCCAATGCGGGGAAAGACAACAGCCCCATTGCATCGGACGGTGAGGACAAAAGGGCAGGAGGATGGATCCCAGTCTTCCAGTGGAAAATAATGGCAGGAATCCATCTTGGACCCCCGCACCCACACAAAGCGCTGGGAGAAAGGGCAGGATCACCACCGGTCGCCGGGCAGTGATGAGCACATGGGGTTCTGCCCCCCACAGTCTGCCCAAGAAGCAAAGCAGAACAGAAATCTGTCAAAATGAAGGAGACAACAACTGAAATCCCAGTGACACAGCCCACCAGACAGCAGACCAAGAACCTGACAGATGAACAGATAAGAAACCTTTCAGAGGCTCAGTTCAGAGCTATTGTTGTAAGGTGGCTTACAGAATTAGCAAAAGATTTGGAACAGGACAGGGAAGGAAAGAAAGCTATTCATACTGAAAAGAATGAAAATACATATGAGACAAGTGGTGAGGAAATTAAATCCAGAGATCAAATCAACAAACCGGAACATAGAGAAGGAACAAATAGTCAACCAGTGCAGAAAAGGAAACAAAAAGAAAAGAAAGTGAAGAGAGGATCAGAAACCTTTGGGACAGCTATAAAAGATTTAACATTCAGATTATAGGACTGCCAGAGGGTGAAGAAGAAGAAGTAGAAATTGAAAAATTATGTGAAAAAAGTAATGAAGTGGAACTTCTTGAACTTGGGGAAGGAAATAGACTTACAGGTCCAGGAAGCACAGAGAGTCCAGGAAAACTGGACCCAGGGAGAACCACTCCAAGACACATTATAATTAAATTGTCAAAAATTAAAAATAAAGAGAGAATCTTAAAAGCAGCAAGAGAGAAGAAAAAAATCATGTACAAAGGGGTCCCAATTAGACTATCAGCTGATTCCTCAAGGGAGACCCTGCTGGCAAAAAGGGACTGGCAAGAAATATTCAAAGTAATGAAAATCAAAAACCTACAGACACAAATACTTTATCCAGCGAAACTGTCATTCAGAATAGAAGGGCAGAGAAAGTGCTTCCAGGACAAAATAAAACTGAAGGAGTTCATTAGATCCAATCTGCTATTATAAGAGATGTTAAAGGGACTGGTTTAGAAGAAGGAGAATCAAAACTATGAACATTAAAATGAAAACTGCATCACAACAACTAACTACAGAAGCTAGGGAATTGAATCAAAGGCAAACTAAATAGGCAATGAGAGTGGAAAAATAATTATAGGTATGGAGAACATACTGGGGGGAGGTCAGCAGGGAAGGGGAAGGGGGAGAGGGAGGAGATGGTATAGGAATTAAGAAGCATAGTAGGAGGGAATGGAGTAGACAGTAAGATGTTGAGAAGAACTATATGCACAACCAATGGACATGGACTAAAAGGGGGACACAACTGGAGAAAAGGGGGCCACCAGTTAAGAGGGGAGCAGAGGGAAGGGAAATTGGGACAAGTGTAACAGCATAATCAATAAAATATATTTAAAAAAATAAATAATATAATATAAATAAAAATAAATAAATAAAAATCTGATGATAGCCTTATTGAAGCTTCCTTGTATGTTATTAACTGTTTCTCCCTTGCTTCTTTTAGAATTTTTTTTTTCTTTGAATGTTGACATTTTAATTATGATGTGTCTGGAGTGGGCCTGTCTGGGTTTACCTTAATTGGGACCTTCTGTGCTTCCTGTATTTGTGAGATTTTTTTTCTCATCATATTCAGGAAATTTTCTGCTTTTTCAATCAATTTTTATCCCTTCCTCCTCTTTTTCTCCTTCTGGTATCCCTATGATATGGATATCATTACATTTCATGTTGTCTTGCAGCTATCTTAAACCCTCTTCATTCTTTCTCAGTCCTTTTTCATTTTGTTGCACTGTCTGAGAATCCTTTTCTATGTTGTCCTCTACTTCATTGATCCAATCCTCTGCTTCCTTTAGCCTACTTCTGATTGCTTCTACTTTGTTTCAGTTCAGAACTTGTATTCTTCATTTCATCCTGGCTCTTACTAATAGTTTCTATGTCCCTTTATTGCTGGTATAGTTCTCAGTAAGTTCCTTGTAGCTTCCCTGGAGTTCTTCATAGTTTCCCTGGAGTTTTTGTTTTCTTTGAGCTCACTGAGCTCATTGAGCTTCCCTATGATCATTATTTTGAATTACATGTCTGAAAGGTTGCTTACCTCTATTTCATTTGGCACTCTTTTGGGGAATTACTCCGTTCATCCCTGTGGGGGCTTGTTTCTTTGTCTCACCATTTTTGTGACACTTCTTGTTTGTTTCTCCTTCATAGATTGATTTGCTTTGACTTCCTCTCTTTGTGTTGTGATCTTCTGTGGTAGGATACCTGTGGAGTCATGGGCACAGTCTCCTTGATCTCCTGTACTTGATGCTCTTGGGATGACCTTTTTGCCATTTATTTAGGGCGTCTCATTGTATTTGGGTTTTGTTTATTGTTGTGTTGCTCTTTGGTGGGTTCTTCCCTCCAGCTAACTGACTGAGAGTCACTCCTCCCACCAATATTATAAACTGTTACAGAGGTGCACTTTCTTTATTTCCTGGATCTGCCCCTGGAGGTTTCAGATCATGTCCCAGCCTAGGCCTAAGCAGCCTGTTTGAGCCTACCAGAGATCTACTGCCTTTGTCTGTCCCCTTTAGTTAATCTATTCAATCTGTGATCCACTGTTACACTTAATCATAGAGGGTGGGGCAGGTTAATTGCTGCAGACAGGGTCATTGCTTCTGCTCAGGCTGACGCCTCTTGGAAGGGAGTGGTGTGTCTGCAGTATGGGGGATGAGTCAGCACTGGGACACAGTCAGGTTCTTCCTCAGTTCTCTCTTCAAAGCCACTGCCCCAAATTCTCCTTAAGCATCTGTAGTCCATTCTTCTCTCCCTCTGCTGGAGTCCAGGGTAAATGGGTGCCAATATATTTTCGTACATGGACCCTTTAAGAGCTCTTTTTTTTTCCAGCAGTTTCTGTCAAGCCAGCAAAAAACCCCACAGCTTTTCACTTTTCATAGCTGGGTGCTATTTTGCTTTCTGCTGTTACTGTAGGCTGGACATTTAGTCCCTACCATTTTCAGGGGGAACCCCCAGCTCCTGAGATGTTTCTCCATCCCTTCAGCTGCTATCATAAGAGCCCAGCCAGCCCTCTCACATCTCTGCATGCCCAACCAGTCACGTTGTGATAAAACAGCCTTTTCTGTATGTTTGGGATTATAAGGTTTCTCTCCAGCTGGTGTTCAGTTGGTTATTTTAAATTATTTCTTATAATTTGTTGTAATTCCAGATTCGTCCAAGGAGGAGGTTAGTGTAGCTTCCACTTACTTCTCTGCTGTCTTGGATCTCAAAATATTTTAATATCTTCTTTTAATTTTATTTTCTCAGTCTTTTCTGTTTTTGTTTCTAGTGATTGATTTCACACCTGATTTGAGCAATATTTTCCCACTTTTTTATGAGTAATTTTTAATTGAATGCTGGGCATTATAAATTTTATGTTGAAGGGTACTAGATTTTATTGTATTCCTTTAAGAGTAAGGTTTTTGTTGTGTCTGGATTTCACATACTTACAGATTAATTTGATTGTTTCTAAGTTTGTTTTGAAGATTTCTGAAGACAGATATAGCATAACCTGTTCTCTGTAGTTAACTTAGATTCTTTTTAAATCTCTACTTAATGACCAATATTTTTACTCTGGCTAGTTAGAACCCAAGTGATTTATTTGTGTGATCTCTGGAAATTTTTTGGCTTCTAGATCCCCAGTAATTTTTCTTTTCCCATATTTTTTCTTTGTTTTATCTTGCAAAATTTCACTCAATATGTGTACAGATTGATATTTGGACAAAGACTCAAAGGGACCCGTTTTCATATTTCTATATCCCTTTTTCTCCATAACTCTATATGACACTGTGTTCCACCATTTCCTTCCTTATCCTTATCCTTTCTGAAATCCAGTTTCTTTCTTCTCAATTCAGAGGGACTACTACTGGACTTTTATTGACATTCTTTTCCTTACAATGTAATTTCAAAATTGTCTCTAGTCAGAAAGCTGGGATAATCATAGAGCTTATATTATTTATATTATTTTCCAAGAATCTTAGTACTGCATTGCTTACTATGGTCTGAAATAGTTGTTTCACATATTTTTCAGTGTTCTTGTTTAATGATTAGAAGATAAGTCAGAATTCTCCTACTTTATCAGGGTTGGAAGAAATGTACAGAAGTATATTTTCATGATTATTATGTATAATCAAATTTATTCCCCAAAATATTGAACCAACTTATATTACCACTCCATAACTAATTCTTTTACTAGAATAGCTTCACTGAACTTTCATTAATACACTTTTATTTTAATAGTGCCTTTTTACATGGTAATATGTATATATATGATATTTATGTATTTTTCTAATTACTCATGCCTCATGAGTAAGTACAAGTATATATGCTACTTGGGATTGTCATCAAGCTTCACATGGTTCTGTCCATAGAAACTTCAGTATTGTTGTCATATCTGGGACAAATTGTAGAATCATGCAGAATGAGGCCAACATTATATTGAATATACTTACAGAATATTATATTTGCTTGGGTAACTAAAATATGTGATTTATTTTATATTTTATAATTTTATATCAATAAAATTATAATTAATCTTTTATTATGGTATTTTACACATTGAAAATAGTTTTAAATATAAATTAGAATGTTTTAGCACATTAGAAAAGAGGAAAACAAAGTGTAGGTATCACACTTAGTATCTATAATTCTTTTTTAAATTATAGTTTACATTTAATATGATTCTGTATTTGTTTTAGATGTACATCAGAAGGGTTAGAACACCATGTGTATCCAGATCTAAAGCAGTTTGGGATATACACTCTAATAGCCTTTTAGTGGTGGGCTGCTCACACATTTCAATTTTAGAGACCCAAAGATCAGTTACCCAGCAACAGAGATTCTTGCTGTTCATACAAAGTTGATCACTATACAGGCCTTATTTCCTATTATGGCAATACATGGAACAAGAACCTGAGATCTTTTCTCTTACCCAAAGTTACCTTCTGTGAAGGATAAGTAAAAATAATTTACAGCTGATAAAAGCAGGCTTGACTTGCTTTAATTTATAATTTTAAAGAAATTTCAGAGGATTTCTAATTTTAGAGAAATACCCATGGCAATGTAAGCTATCCCAACACAGTGTTTGTGGAGTAACAGCTTTCCTATAAAACATGTATAGAGAATCCTTTTTAGCTCTATTTTCAAGCAGGTTAGAAAAGAAAAATTTGTGTCTTCAAGAATGTAAAAGTGATTGTGTCAGATTTTTTAAAAATATGTTTTATTACAGTTTACATACAATATTATTTTGTATTAGTTTCAGTTGTACAGCACAGTGGTTAGACAACAGGACCCACATATTTGCTGTCTACAAGAAACACACCTCAAAACAAAAGATTTACATAGACTGAAAGTAAAGGGATATAACAAAATATTTCAAGCAAATGGACCTGAAAAAAAAGCCGGGGTAGCAGTCCTCATATCAGACAAAACGGATTTCAAAGCAAGGGCAATAAAAAGAGACAAAGAAGGACATTTCATAATACTTAAGGAACGATTCATCAAGAAGATATAACACTGATAAACAAATATGCACCCAACATAGGAGCACCCAAATACATAAAGCAAATACTAGAAGACCACAAGAAAGATACCAACAACAACACACTCATAGTAGGGGACTTCAACACTCCATTATCAACAATAGACAGATCATCCAAGCAAAGAAACACCAAGGATATACAGGCATTAAACAACACACTAAACCACATGGACTTAACTGATATATATAGAACTTTTCACCCCAAAGAAGCAAAATATACATTATTTTCAAAGGCACATGGGACATTTTCAAAGATAGACCACATAATAGGACACAAAACAAGCCTTAACATATTCAAGAAAATTGAAATTATATCAAGCATCTTTTCAGACCACAATGCCTTGAAACTAAAAATCAACCTCAGGGAAAAAAGTCAAAGACACCCAAACTCATGGAGAATGAATAACATGCTCTTAAATAACGAATGGGTTAACAATGACATCAAAAAGGAAATCAAGAAATTTCTACAAACTAATGACAATGAACACACAACAGCCCAAAACCTATGGGACACAGCAAAAGCAGTCCTAAGAATGAAGTTCATAGCAATACAGGCATATCTGAAAAGGCTAGAAGAATCTCAAAAAAAAAAAAAAAAAAACCTAACCATAATGCTACAAGAACTAGAACAACAACAACAAACAAAGCCTAGGGCAAAAAGAAGAAAGGAAATCATCAAGATCAAAGCAGAATTAAACGACATAGAAACTAAACGAACAATCCAAAAAATCAACAAAACTAGGAGCTGGTTCTTTGAAAAAATAAACAAAATTGACAAGCCTCTAGCCACACTCATTACGAAGAAAAGAGAGAAGACCCAAATAAACAAAATCAGAAATGAAAGAGGAGAAATCAAGACTGATACCTCAGAAATACAAACAATTATAAGAAATTACTACAAACAACTATATGGCAAGAAATCTGACAACCTAGTAGAAATGGACAGATTTCTAGAAACATATAACCTTCCAAAACTGAATCAAGAAGAAGTAGAAAGTCTCAACAGATCAATAACAAAGAAGGAAATTGAAACAGTAATCAGAAATTTTCCTGCACACAAAAGCCCTGGACCAGATGGCTTCACAGGCGAATTTTACAAAACATTTAGGGAAGAACTAACTCCTACCCTCCTCAAACTATTCCAAAAAATCCAAGAAGAGGGAAAAATCCCAAACTCTTTCTATGAAGCCAGTGTTACCCTAATCCCAAAACTAGGTCAAGACACAGCAAAGAAAAAAAACTACTGGCCGATATCACTGATGAACATAGATGCTAAAATCCTCAATAAAATTTTGGCAAACAGGATCCAACAATACATCAAAAAGATCATACCCCATGATCAAGTGGGATTCATCCCAGGGATGCAAGGATGGTTTAATATTCGCAAATCAATAAATATAATACATCACCTAAACAAAAAGAAAGACAAAAATCACATGATCATATATATAGATGCAGAAAAAGCATTTGATAAAGTACAACACCCATTTATGTTGAAAACACTCAGCAAAATGGGAATAGAGGGAGCATACCTTAACATCATTAAGGCTATATATGAGAAGCCTGAAGCCAACATCATACTCAATGGACAAAAACTGAAAGCATTCCCCCTGAAATCAGGAACTAGACAAGGCTGTCCACTCTCCTCACTTCTATTCAACATAGTGTTGGAAGTCCTAGCCACAGCAATCAGACAAGAAAAAGAAATAAAAGGCATCCAAATTGGGAAAGAAGAAGTAAAACTATCACTATTTGCAGACGACATGATAGTATACCTAGAAAACCCTATAAACTCCACTAAAAGACTACTTGATATAATAAGTGAATTTGACAAAATAGCAGGGTACAAAATAAATATACAGAAATCTAAGGCATTTCTGTACACCAGCAATAAAATATCAGAGACAGAGGCAAAAAAGAAAATACCATTTACTATAGCAACAAGAAAAATAAAGTACCTAGGAATAAACTTAACCAAAGTGATAAGAGACCTGTACACTGAAAATTACACAACATTGAAGAAAGAAATTAAGGAAGATACAAATAAATGGAGGCAAATACCATGTTCTTGGATGGGAAGAATCAACATCATCAAAATGGCCATATTACCCAAAGCAATTTACAAATTCAATGCAATCCCTATTAAAATACCAATGAGATATTTCACTGACCTAGAACAGTATGGAATTACCTCAAAAAACTAAAAATGGAACTGCCATTTGAACCAGTGATTCCACTGCTAGGATTATACCTGAAAAATCCTAAAACCCTAATTCAAAAAAACTTATGCACCCCTATGTTCATTGCAGCACTGTTTACAATAGCTAAGTGCTGGAAACAACCTAAGTGCCCATCTGTAGATGAGTGGATCAAAAAACTGTGGTACATCTACACAATGCAATACTATGTAGCAGAAAGAAAGAAGGAACTCCTGCCATTTGCGACAACATGGATGGAACTAGAGAGAATTATGCTTAGTGAAATATGCCAGGCAAAGAAAGCAAAATACCATATGATATCGCCCAATACAGGAAACTAAAGAGAAACACAAACAAATGAACTAAATAGGCAAAGACTAGAATAGTAGTCAGTAGGGGGAAGGGGGGAGGGAGAGAAGGGGGATAAGTAAGGGAAGGGTCTAGTCAAGGAACGTGTATGAATGACTCATGGATATGGACAACGGGGAGGGATATAATTGTGGGAGAAGGGATGGGCTGGGAGGGGGGAGCAATGGGGGATAAATGGGACAACTAATTGAATAACCAAAAAATAAAATTAAAAAAAAAGAAAGAAAATGTAAAAGTGATTGTGTCAGATTTTTTAAAAATATGTTTTATTACAGTTTACATATAATATTATTTTGTATTAGTTTCGGTTGTACAGCACAGTGGTTAGACAATAATAAACATTTTACAAATTATTTCCCATGATATTTTCAGTATCCACCTAACACCATACATTGTTTTTACACTATATTGACTATATTTTCTATGCTGTAATGCCCCCATAATAATTATGTAACTATCAGTTTGTACTTCTTAATCCCTGTACCTTTTTCCACCCAGTCACCTAACACCTCACCTTTCTGGAAAACATAAATCTCTTCTATGTATCTGGGTCTGTTTCAATTTCATTTGTTCATTTATTCTGTTCTGTATATTGTACATATAAGTAAAATTATATGGTATTTTTGTTTATCTGTTTGACTTACTTCACTTAGTATAATACCATGTAGGTGTTTTCAGGCTGTCACAAACTATAAGATTTAATTCTTTTGTATGACTGTGTAATATTCCATTGTATATATGTACCACTTCTTTTTTATCTAATCATGAGTTTATGGACACTTTTGTTGCTTTCATATTTTAACTGTTGTAAATAATGCTTCAGTGAACATAGGAGTGCATATATTCTTTCAAATTAATGTTTTGGGTTTCTTTGGATATATATGGATAAGTGGTATTGCTGGGTCATAAGGCAGTTCCATTTTTAATTTTTCTTTTTAGGAAAGTTCAAGTGGCTGCACCAATACACATTCCCACACACAGTGCACAAAAATTCCCTTTTCTACACATCCTTTTCAATACTTGTTTTTTATTAATTTGATGGTCAACATGCTGACAGGTGAGAGGTAATATCTCATTGTGGATTAGTGATGCTGGACATCTTTTTATATGTCTATAAGCTTTCTGTTTGTTTTCTTTGGAAAAGTGTCTATTCTGGTCCTTTGCCCATTATCTTAACTCAGTTATTTGTTTCCTTCGTGTTAAGTTGTCGGAGTTCTTTACAAATTTTGGATATTTAACTCTTATAAGATGTGTCACTGGCAAGTATCTTCCCTACTTTAGTAAGGTGCCTTTTTGTTTTGTTGATGGTTTGTTTTATTGTGCAAAAAAATTTTAGCTTGATGTAGTCTCATTTGTTTTTTCTTTTGTTTCTCATGCCTAAGCAGATATATCAGAAAATATTACCAAGAGAAATGTTGGATGTTTGCTGCCTATGTTTGTTTTTTATTCTAGGATTTTTATGGTATCAAGTCTTACATTTAAGTTGTTAATCCATTTTGGGTTTATTCTTGTATATGGTGTAAGAAGGTGTTCTAGTTTCAATTTTTTTTGCCACTACAATGCTGGTTTGATTACTATAGCTTTGTATTATAGTTTCATAACAGATAACATAATACCTCTAGCTTTATTATCTTTTTTATCAAGATTTCTTAGGCTTTTTGAAGTCTGTTGTGGCTGCATATAAAGTTTTAGATTGTTTGATCTACATTTGTAAAAAACACCATAAACATTTTAACAGAAATTGAGTTGAATCTGTAGATTTTTTTAGGGTAGTATGGACATCTTAATGAAGTAAATTTTCTTTATTGATGAGCATAGAATACTCTTCCACTATTATATCTTCTTAAATTTCATCATTCGCCATAATATAATTTTTTTCAGAATACATCCTTTCCTTCTTTGGTTAAATTTATTATTTTGGTGGTTTTAAAAAAAATTGATGCAATTGTAAATGGGATTGTTTTCTTAGTTTTTCTTTCTGATACCTTGTAATTCTATAAAAATGCAACTGATTTCTGAATATTTATTTAGTCTCTTGCTACTTTACTGAATTACTTATTAAATTCCAGTAGTTTATTGGTGAAATATTTAGGTTTTTTAAAGTATAGTATCATGTCATCAGCAAGTAATGACAGTTTTAATTTTTTCCTTTACAATTTGGGTGACTTATTTTTTCTTCTTATCAGATTCCTGTGGCTATAACATCCAGTATTATGTTGAATAAGAGTGATGAAAGCAGACATCCCTATCATGTTCCTAAACTAAAGAGAATTTTTTAAAAATTGCCCCTTGATTATGATGTTTGCTGTGGGTTTGTAATATGTGATCATTATTATATTGAAGTATATTCCTCTTATTCCCACTTTGTAGAGAGTTTTTATTATAAATGGGTGCTGGATCTTGTCAAGTGATTTTTCTACATTCATTGATATGATTATATGATTTTGATCATTCAATATTTTAACTTTGGTGTATCAGCTTAATTCATTTTCAAATATTGTACCTACCTCGAATCCCAGAAATAAATTTCAATTGATCATGCCGTATGCTCTTTTAAATGTATCGCTGAATTTGGTCTAACATCTATGTTTACCAGATATATTAATTTATGATTGTTTCTTTTTTGTGTCTTTATCTAGTTTTTGAATTAGGATAATGGTGATATCATAAATGAGCTTGGGCATCTTTCCCTCTTTTGAATATTTTGGAATACTTTGAGATGAACACGTTTTATTTCTTTTTTGAATGTGTGGTAAATTTCGCCTGTGAATCCATCTGGTTCAGGAATTTTATTAAAGTGTTTTGTATTTTTTAATTACTGATTTGATTTCATTGGTTGTAAATGGTCTGTTCAAGTTTTTTATTTCTTCTTAATTCAGTTTTGGATAATTGTGTGTTTTAAAAAGTGTATCAGTTTTTGCCAGATTGTCCAATTTGTTGACATACAGTTGTGAATATTATTTTCTTATAATTCTTTGCATGCCTGTTGTGTCAGTTGTTACTTCTCTTTCATTTCTGATTTTATTTATTTGGGTCTTCTTTTTTTATTTATGAATCTGGTTAACAATTTATCAATATTATTGCTCTTTTCAAAAAATCAGATCTGGGTTTCATTGAGTTTAAAAAATTAGTGCCTATTTTATTCATTTCACTCTGATCTGTATGATTTCCTTACTTTTACTCATTTTGGACTTTTGTTGTTGCTGTTTTTTTTCTCAATTCATTTGGGTATAAGGTTAGACTGTTTATTTGAAATTTATCTTGTTTCTTGAGGTAAGCCATTATTGCTATGAATTTCCTTTTTCAGACTGCTTCCATTGATCCTATAAATTTTGTGTTTTTATAGTCATTTGTTTCAAAGAATATTTTGATTTCTTCCTTGATCTCATTGTTAATCCATTCATTGTTTAGTAACATGTTATTTAGCCTCCAAGTATTTGTGTCTTTGAATTTTTATCTTGTAATAATTGATTTCTAATTTTATATCATAGAGGTATGAAAAGATGATTAGTATAAATACAATCTTCTTAAATATATTGAGACTTGTTTTGTAGCCTAACCTGTTGTCTAAGCCAAATAAAATCCCATGTGCACTTGAAAAGAATGTGTATTCTGCTGCTTGGGAATGAAATGCTCTGAAAATAGCAATTAAGTCCATCTGTCTAACATGTCATTTAAGGCCTCTGTTTTCTTGTTTATGCTTTGTTTTTTTTAAATCTTTCTATGGGTGTTAATGGGTGTTATATCCTTCTATTATGACTATCGGCGGCAGCCGTCCGTCTCGAGAGACGATGGTGTAGCTTCTTAAGAGTCTATCTGCACCGCCGAGAATGGCTGTGCAGTCCGACTCGGGAGTGACACGGTATCTGTCTCCTCCCGTGTTGAATCGACATCTTGTGATGACGCTGGAGTGTCCTCTCCAGTGAAGCTGAAGCTACAGAGCCTGGGCAGGGTGATATGGAGGGTCTGCTGTTGCCCATGCAGCAGACCCCCCCTCTCTTCGCAGCCGAAGGGTCCAAGGGAAAGACGGAGTCAATACAGCTTGGCTTCAGGTGCGCCGCAGGAGTTGCCGGTGTTGACTACAGCGTCAAACCGCCTTAGGGACTCTGGCTCCGGATTTTCTGTCGGGGTTTACTCCCTTAGCCTTTCCCCTGAAGAGGTATGCCGCAAGGCAGCGGAGGTTTTTTGGAGTCAGAGTTTTCCTTCTCTGATATTATTATGACTATATTGCTATTGATATCTCACTTTATGCCCATCAAGATTTGCTTTATATATTTAGGTCCTCCTATGTTGGGTGCATAAATGTTTTCAAGGGTCATATCATCTTGATGGATTGATCAGTATATTATGTAATGTCTTTCTTTCTCACTTATTATAGCCTGTATTTTAAAGTTGATTTTGTCTTATTTGTCTTATTTCTACACCAGCTTTTCTTTGTTTCCATTTGCATGAAATATTTTTTTCATGTCTTTACTTTCAGTCTGTGTGTGGCTTTTGATCTGATGTTGGTTTCTTGAACAAAGAATATATATGGGTCTTATTTTCTTATCCATTCTGCTATTCTATGTATTTTGATTGGCACATTTAATTTATTGCCATTTTATTCTTTCAAAATATTTTCCTCTTTTTTTTTTCCTTCTTCTTCTTAAAAAAGTCACTTTAACATTCCTTATAATGCTGGTTGATGGTAAAAAAAAAACTCCATTATCTTTATTTGTGTGTGAAAAGCTCTATTTCTCTTTCAATTTTAAATGAAAGCCTTGCTGTATAGAGTAGTTTTGGTTGTTCATCCTTGCTTTTCATCACTTTTAATATTTTATACCAGTTTCTTCTGTCCTGAACTGTTTCTGTTGAGAAATCAACTGACAGTTTCTGGAAGCTGCTTTGTGTGTAACTGCCTTTTCCTTGATGTCTTTAAGATTCTTTCTTTTTTTTTTTAACATTGCCATTTTTATTATGATATAACTTGGTGTGTACCTCTTTGGGTTTATCTTGTTTGTGACTCTTTGTTTCCTGGATTTGTGTGTCTTTTTCTTTCACCAGTTTAGAAAAGTTTTCAATCATTATTTCTTCAAATATTTTCTTAATCCCTTGCTGTCTCTTTTATCCTTCTGGTACTCCTATTATGTGAATGTTATTATACTTTATGATGTATCAGAGGTCCCTTTAATTTTCCCCACTTTAATTTTTTTTTTCTGCTCTGATAGGGTGTTTTCTACTACCTTGTCTTCTAAATTGATGATTGAATTCTCTGGTTTGTGTAATTTGCTGTTTATTCTTCCTAGTGTATTCTTGATTTCAGATATTGTATTCTTTACTTCTGACTGTTGCTTTTTATGGTTCAGTTGCTGGTGGGAATAGGGGCCTTTTCTGGAGTCACAAGAAAAGCATTTATATGTAGCCTTGCATGGGAGGATGAAGTATAGTGGTAAGATGTGTTAGAGTAGAAATAAAAGACTGCTCCAGGTTCTCAGTGTTTTATCTCCAACTGTCTCACTATGGAAGAAGTCAAGTCTTGTCTTTAGCATGCTCAGAAGAAGGGCCAGGGTTCAGAAATTCTGTGCTATTGATTCAGTCCATGCCAAAGCCTATTCCCATTCAGTTTCTGTCTCTTCCAGCTAGCTTAGTCTCTGTTCCTGATTGCGTTCAATCTGATGCTGTGCTACCATACCTAGACCTGTGTTTGGGCCCATATGACTTCCAGATCTGCATGGCAACTGGTCCCATGTGGCTGCTAGGGAGAGAGAACACATGAGCACACAAACACAAGAATAAAGAGGTGAATATGTGTTACCAGGAGAGAGACCTTTGCTAAGCTTTGATTATATTATCTTGGGCTTTTAAATGGACCAATCCTTTTCTAATCCATTGTGGACTTGTGCTGGAAACTGCCCCTAACAAATCCATTTCCTAGACCTTTTAGGTTCCTATGTCCCTTCTCTAATCCAATGCTTTTCCAAGGCTTGACACTTTCCTTTATGGTCACCATCTTAGTTCCTACTGTGCATGGGTCAGAGTAGAATGGCTTCCCCCTGCACCATCCTGGCTTCTACTGCACATATTCTAGCAGAGCAATTTTCCTGCTCCTTCCCTAGTAATCCTCTTATCAGGCCAGATGATATGATTATGTTTCTTAGATGGAGAATGAAGTAGTCCCCTGGGGAGTCTCTGAATGCTGTTGCTTCCTATTAAATAAGGCTTATTGTCTGATTCAGCTTGTCAGTTTATTAGGCTCAATATATGATTCCATTTGCTTCCTTTCTTTATTAATACTAACTAGCTACCTACACCAATAGGTTCTATGTCTTTTTTTATGCTTTCTGTTGTTGTTTTTTTTTTTTTTTTGAAGTTTTTCCTAAGTTCCTTAAGCATCCTTATAATTGTTGTTTTGAACTCAGTATCTGTTTTACTGCTTGCCTCTTTTTTTTTTCCCCCTGGGGATTGCTCCTGTTTTTTTATTTGGGGCATGTTTCTTTGTCTCCCCATTTTGGCTGCCTCTCTGTATCTGTTTATGTGTTTTAGGTAGTTGTACTTTGTATTCTAGTGTTAGTAGGATGGATTTATATAGCATGTGTCCTTTGGGACTCAGTAGTACAGTCTCTAATTTCCTGAGCTAGGTGCTCTAGGATATCCTTTGTGTGGGTTAGGTGAGCACTCCTGCTGTGATGTAGACTTGATTAACGTTTGCTCATCCATTGATAGGACTGGCTTTCAGGGTGGATGATTATGAGGATTGACCCTGACCATAGTGTATGAGTTGCTGTGTAGTGGCTGATCCTGCAGAATCAAATTTGCACCAACAGGTTCTAGTGTCTGCCAAGATCTCCCTTTGACTGTGTTGATTTTGGAGTGAATTGGGTCATTCTCTGATATGGTCTATAGCCAGCCATTGGGTGTGTTGTTGCTAAGGCTCCTTGGGAGAGACTGGTGCACATCAATGTTAGATGCTTTTGTTAACTTCCATGGTCTCCCTGTTAGTAGCTACAAAGCTATCCAGTTTGTCACTGCCTCTGCAGAACTTGGGTGTGTGTGGGATTGGATCCAGTTGCATACCAAGGCAGGTGGACACCGGCACCAAGCTTAAGGGCAGGTCAGCCCAAGGCATTCAGTCACTGAAAAAGCTTCTGGTAGTATGCAAGGTGCATTAGATACTTTCTCAATGAGTCACCAGGTGAGTGGTATTCACTAGATTATTAGAATATCAATTTCCTTACCAGATCTGAGTGAGACCATTCAGCAAAACTCTCAGAGTACACCATGGCCAGTCATCACTCACCTGCGGCTGACAGACCTTTGTGGCAGGGTTGGGTTCAGTGATTGGTCTTGGTAAGACCAGGACAATGCATCAAGCTATAACTGATTAAAATTTGGCTGTTGGAGGAAGACCTCAGCACAGTCATGGTGGCACCAGTTAGGGTATGTGGGGAAAAGTGGACCTCCTGGATTATCTTCCAAGAACGTCTGCACTGTGGACCTAGGCTGGCTGTAGCTAGCAGCCAGCAGAAGACTCCTTTGCAGGGTATGAGCTTGGCAGGGTGGGCCTAAAGAGTTTGGATGTTGGGACTAGTGCATCTCCCCAGGAAGATGTAGCATTAAGGGAAGTGCTCAACCCAGGAAAGATGGTATCTCTGGTTGGTGTAGGGGAGGGACTCAGCACAGGGACAATGGTGGCTGTTACTCTAGTGCACTCCTTGAAAAAATACAACTCAGTCTTTTGCTTTAGTTTGCTATGAGCCACTGTTCTTACACCAGAGGTCAGAGTGAATGCCTGTGAGTGATATTTTGTGTGTTACTTTTTAAGAGGGCAACTGTGTTTCTTGCAGACTTTAGTCTCTTACTGGTGCATGGAGGGCTTGCTGATTTTTACAGCCAGATGATACAAGGAATCCTTATCCCAGCACTGGTCTCTTGGTTGGGGAGTCAGTGTGGATTGAGAGAGCCTCCTTCCCCAGTGGGAACATTTGCAGCTGAGATATACCTTCCAAGTTTGCACGTGGATGTGAAACAAGCCCTTTTTAGGTCTCTGTCATTTCAATCAGTCTTGATGTGGCTTATTATGTAAATCCTTGCTTCTAATATTTCTGTTCAGCTAGTATTTAGTTTGTTAGCTTGATTATTCTATAATTTTGTTGTAATTCTACTTTGGTTCTTGAAAGAGGTGAGTGTAATTTCTATCTACTCTGCTACGCTCTTGAATTTTTCTGTGTCACATTTTGGGTCCCTTCTTTGTTTCTTTCTTTCCTTATGAAGAGGTGGAGTATCCTCAACTCAGAGGTGCAACAATAGATTCATGAAATTTGTGGGTGCTTCTGGAAAGTGTAACAAAGGTAGCTTTTGACATGGTATGAGAAGCTAGGAAACAGAATTGTTTTCTATCCAGCTATACTGAAAAACAAACAAACAAAACACTGTGTTGTGGAAACCTAGCAATGGATACAGTAGGTGGAAGGATCCAAATCCAGGACCACTTAACTATGGGCACAAATTATGTTCTAGAAGGTTTTGGAATTCTCTGTAAAATAATAATGGAGAAATATTTTGTGATCTAAGAAGGGAGACATAATACAAAAGAAAATGTTGGTGCTGTTAGTGGTAACTTAGGGGAGAATTAAAAGCTCCTTGTGAACTTTTGCCAATGCCTTGAAGTCAGGTAAAATGTTACACTGCTTATAAATGCATGTTGTGTATACCAAGACACCCACAGTGAACTTGTATAGTAAATAGGTCACAAACAATGAAGGATAACAGTCTGTCTCTGTAATTTTGTAAGAAAGTGAAAAGGACCAAAGAAGTAAAATAGAGAGAGCAAAATAAAGAGAAGGCTTAGAGTTCAGGGTGGGGGTAGGAGGGTGGGGAGATGAAGAATTAAGCAAAAAACAAAAAAGAGAAAGAACTCATGGACAAGGACTACAGTGTGTTATTTGTAAGGGGAAGGGAGGTGGGTGGAGTAGGAAGAGAGTAGAGGAGGATGAATTGTAACTGAAAAAAATAAAATAAAAAATTAAATAAAAAGGAATAATAGAGAAATGATCGCTTATTTTCCTTCATTAAAATGTGCAAAATGTAATTAATTTTAAAGGTCTTGGAGGATCAAGGTGGTGGAGGAGTAAGTAGAAGCTACACTAACCTTCTCCCAGGAACAATCTGGACTTACGATTTAATTGTGGAGAAATCATCTGGAATAACCAACTGAACACTACATGGAGAGACGTTTTATAACCACGGAGAAACAGAAAAGGCCACTTTATCACAACATGACCGGTAGAAAGTGAAGAAATGGGAAAGGGCTGGCTGGGCTCACACAGGTGGCAGCAGAAGGGACTGAAAAACAGCTCATCAACTGAGAGTTCCCACTGAAAGGGGAAGGATCTAAAACCCCAGCTGGGCTTCCTAGCCTACAGCAACAGACAAGAAAATAAGATAGCATCCACCTGTAAAAAGTGAAAAGCCACAGGGTTTTTTGCTGGCCTAAAAGAAACAGAGAAAAAGCTCTTAAGTGAATCACTTTTGAAAATATTTTGGCACCCACTTACCCTGGGATTAAGCAGAGGGAGAGCACAGAGGACTAGAGATGGTTGGGGAGAGTTAGGGGCAGTGGCTTTGAGGAGATAACTGAGAGAGCAGCCAACCGAGTCCCAGTGTTGACTCATTCCCCATACACCAGGCAGGCCATTCCCTTCCAAGTGGCCTCAGCCTGAGGGGAAACAAAAGCCCCACTTGCAGTAATTAGTCTGCTCCACCCTCGGTGCATAAGCCTGATGGCTAATCACAGATTGAAAATTAACATCTAAAGGAGACAGTCAAAGGCAGGAGATCTCTGGTAGTCTCCAACAAGCTGCCTATGCCCAGACTGATACATGATCTGATGCCACTAGGGGCAGATCCAGGAAGTGCAGATCAATCTAAAAAGCAGCATGAAACAAGAAGAGTCAAAAAAAAAAATAGCGAGAGGGTGAAACAACCCCCCATCGAAAGGAAAGGAGAAATTCCCAGAAAGAGAGCTAAATGAAATAGAGAAAACTAAACTGTCAGACTTGGCATTCAAAACATGGATGACAGAGAAGCTCAATGAGCTCAGCGAGCTCTAAGGAAACTACAGAGAACTGCAGGGAAACTACAGTGAACTCCAGAGAAACTATAAGGAACCCCAAGGAAACTACAAGGAACTTACTGAGAATTACACTAGCAAGAAAAAGGACGTAGAAGCTATCATTAAGAGCTAGGAGAAAATGAAGAATACAATTTCTGAATTGAAGAACACAGTAGAAGGAATGAAAAGCAAGTTAAAGGATGCAGAAGATTGAATCAGCAAGATGGAGGACAACATAGAAAAAAATTCCCAGACAGCAAGAAAAAATGAAAAAAGATGTAAAAAGAATGAAGAGGATTTAAGAGAGCTGCAGGACAACATAAAACATAATAATATTCATATCGTAGGAATACCACAGGAGAAGAAGAAGAGCAGGAGATAGAAGCCTGTTCGAAAAACTAATGACAGAAAACTTCCCTAACTTGATGAGAGAAAAAGTCATGCAAGTCCAGGAAGCACAGAAGGTCCCAATGAAAATGAACCCCAACAGGCCCACTTCAATACACATCATAATTAAAATGGCAACATTCAAAGACAAAGACAGAATCCTAAAAGCAACAAGAGAGGAACAATTAACATACAATGGAGCTCCAAAAATGCTATCATCAGATTTCTCTACAGAAACACTACAAGTCAGAAGGGAATGGCAAAAAGTATTCCGAGCAATGAAAAACAAAAGCCTCCAACAAAGAATACTCTATTCAGCAAGGCTCTCATTCAAAACGGAAGGTGAAATAAAGAGTTACGCAGACAAAACAAGGCTAAAAGAATACATCTCCACCAAACCAGCATTGCAAGAGATGCTAAAGGGTCTGCTTTAAGAAGATGAAGAAACAGAAAGAGACAGAGAGGAATAGAAGTACAAAGGGGGAAAATTACAATGAATAAGTACCTATTGATAATAATATTAAGTGTAAATGGATTAAATGCATCAATCAAAAGACGTTGGGTAGCTGAATGGATTAGAAAGCATCACCCAAATATACGCTATCTACAAGAGACTCACCTCAGAACAAAAGACCTACAGTATTCCCTCACTTATCATGAGTATTACATTCTAGAACCCCCCATAGGTGAAAATATGAGAAGTAGAAACCTTACTTTTACTTTAGTATTTATATATATTTTAAGGCTTTATAAACCCTCACCACACACTTATAAGCCATTCCCACTCTCTTATTAACCTCTTCCATAATTTATAAACACTACTGATGTTCTTAAACATATTCTACACTTTTAAGCCAATGTAACTTTAACAACATACATATACAGTACCACAAAATCCCACGATATAGGGAAAAATCCATGACAAATAAATATAATATTTTTAAAAATTCCATGATACAGTGAGGCCGCTAAAGTGAACCGCGATATAGAGAGGGACTACTGTACACAAACTGAAAGTGAAGGGATGAAAACAAATAATCCAAGCAAATGAACATAAAAAACAAAAAGCTGGGGTAACAATACTCACATCAGACAAAACAGATTCCACAGCAAAGGCCATAAAAAGAGAAAAGAAAGGGCATTTCATAATACTTAAGGGAAAAATCCATCAAGAAGATATAACCTTTGTAAACATATATGCACAAAACATAGAAGAACCCAATAATGTAAGGCAAATTTTGAAAGACTTCAGGAAGGATATAGACAGCAACACATGCATACTAGGGGACCTTAATACCCCAGTGGCAACAATGGACATATCTTTCAAGCAAAGAAACACCAAGGATATTGAGGCATTGAACAACACTCTAGATCAAATGGACTTAGTTGATATATATAGAAATTTTCACCCCAAAGAAGCAAAGTATACATTCTTTTAAAGTGCACATGGAACATTTTCAAAGATAGACCACATGGTAGGACACAAAACAAGCCTCAAAAAATTCAAGAAAATTGAAATTATATCAAGCATCTTTTCAGATCACAATGCCTTGAAACTGGAAATCAACCTAAAGGAAAATAAAATAAAAAGCACTCAAACTCATAGATAATAAATAACATGCTATTAATTAATGAATAAGTTAAAAGAAAATCAAAGAGAATAAAAAAGTTTCTGGAAACAAATGATAATAAACACACAACAGCCCAAAACCTATGGGATACAGCAAAAGCAGTCGTGAAAGGAAAGTTCATAGCAATACAGGCTTACCAAAAAATGATAGAAGAATCCCAAATAAAAAAATTTAACCCCACAGCTACAAGAACTAAAGGAAGAGCAACAAATAAAGCCCAGGGAGAGTAAAAAGTAGAAAATCTTCAAGATAAGAGCACAGTTAAATGACAGAGAGACTAAACAAACAATTCAAATGATCAATAAAACTAACAGCTGGTTCTTTGAAAAGATAAATAAAATTGGCAACCTGGCTCATCAAGAAAAAAAAGACAAAAGACCCAAATAAAATCATAAATGAAAAAGGAGAAATCACAACTGATACCACAGAAATACAAAGGATAGTAAGAAATTATTACAAACAGCTGTATCATAAGAAATTTGACAACTTTGATAAAATGGAAAAATTTTCATCTTCAAAAACTGAATCAAGAAGAAACAGAAAGCCTGAATAGACCAATAACAACTAGTGAAATTGAAGCAGTTATTAAAAAACTCCCAGCACACAAAAGCCCTGTATTGGATGCTTAACAGGTGAATTTTACAAAACATTTAGGAAAGAACTAACTCCTATTCTTCCCAGACTCTTCCAAAAAATCAAAGAAGAGGAAAGACTCCCAAACTCTTTCTTTGAAGCCAGTATTACTCTAATTCCAGACATAACAAAGAAAGAAAACAATAGGCCAATATCTAGGTCCAGACACAACAAAGAAAGAAAACTATAGGCCAATATCACTGATGAACATAGATGCTAAAATCCTCAACAAAATACTGGCAAACAGGATCCAACAACACATTAAAAAGATCATACACCACAGTCAAGTGGGATTACTCCCAGGGATGCAAGGATGATTTAATATTCCCAAATCAATAAATGTAATACATTACATAAACACAATGAAAGACAAATACCACATGATAATATCAATAGATGCCGAAAAGGCATCTGATAAGGTAAAACACCCATTCATGATGAAAACACTCAGCAAAATAGGAATAGAGGTATAATCCTCAACATAATAAAGGCCATATACGAGACACCTAAAGCCAACATCATACTTAATGGGCAAAAATTGAAAGTGTTGCCCCTGAGGTCAAGAACAAGATGAGGAAGTCCAATTTCTCCACTCCCGTTCAACATACTCTTGGAAGTTCCAGCCACAGCAATCAGACAAGAAAAATAAATAAAAGGCATCCAAATTGGGAAAGAGGAAATAAAACTCATTATTTGTAGATGACATGATAGTGTACATAGAAAACCCAATAGACTTCACTAAACTACTCAACCTAATAAGTGTATTTAGCAAAATAACAGGGTACAAGGTCAATATTCAGAAATCGAAAGCATTTTTGTACACCAACAATAAAATACCAGTGATAGAAACTAGAAATAATTCCGTTAAATATACTAACAAGAAAAATAAAGTACCTAGAAATAAACTTAATCAAGGGGGTAAAAGACCTGTACTTGGAAAACTACATAACACTGAAGAAAGCAATTAAGGAAGATACAAATAATTGGAAGTATATACCGTGTTCATGAATGGGAAGAATTGACATCATTAAAATGTCCATACTACCCAAAGCAATTTATAGATTCAATGCAATCCCTATTAAAATACCAATGACATATTTCACAGACCCAGAACAAATACTTCAAAAATTTATATGGAACCAAAAAAGAGTCTGAAGAGCCACAGCAATCTTGAGGAAGAAGAACACAGTAGGAGGAAACACAATACCTGATATCAAACTATACTACAAGTCCACGGTAATCAAAACAGTCTGGTACTGGCATAAGAACAGGCACATAGATCAATGGAACAGAATAGAGAGCCCAGAAATAAACCCAGGTCTATATGGTCATCAAATATTTGACAAAGGGGGAAGGAACATAAAATGGAATGAAAAGAGTCACTTCAAAAATGGTGTCGGGATATCTGGACAGGGACATGCAAAAAATGAAACTAGACCACCAACTTACACCATACAGCAGGATAAACTCAATGGATACAGGACTTAAATGGAAGCCATGACACCATAGAAGTCCTAGAGGAAAAGTTAGGCGGGAAAATTTCAGATATCCCATGTAGTAATATTTTCACTGATATATCTCCTAATAAAAGGGCTATAAAGGAAAGAATAAACAAATGGGAGTTCATCAAACCATAGAGTTTCTGTTCAGCAAAAGAAAACATGAGCCAGTCGAAAAGGGAACCAACCATATGGGAAAATATATTTGCCAATGATACCTCAGACAAGAGATTGATGTCCAAAATATATAAAAACTTATATGACTCAACACCAAGAAGACAGATTACCCAATTAATTGGCAAAGGACCTGAACAAACACTTCTTCAAAGAGGACATACAGAGGGTTCATAGACATATGAAAGAATGTTCAACACCACTAGACATCAGAGAGATGCAAATAAAAACCACAATGGGATACCACCTCACACCATTCAGAATGGCCATCATCAACAAATCAAAGAACAGCTTGTGCTGGAGAGGATGTGGAGAAATGGGAACCCTGGTGTACTGTTGGTGGGAATGCAGACTGATGCAGTCACTATGGAAAACAGTATGGAATTTCCTCAAAAAACTAAAAATTAAACTGCCTTATTGAAGCAGTAATTCTACTGCTAGGATTATATCCAAAGAATCCTGAAATCCCAATTCAAAAGTATCTATGTACCCCTATGTTGATAGCAGCGCTATTTATAATAGCCAAGTGCTGGAAACAACCTAAGAGTCAATCTCTAGATGAGTGGATCAAAAAACTCTGGTATATTTACACAATGGAGTACTACATTGCAGAAATAAAGAAGGAACTTCTACCATTTGCAACAACATGGCAGTACTAGAGAGCATTATGCTTAGAGAAATAAGCCAGGCAATGAAGAAAAAATACCGTATGATATCACCTAATACAGGAGACTAATAAACAACACAAACAAATGAGCAAAATTAACCCAGATGTATGTAAACAAAGAGTAGACTAATGGTGACAAGGGGGGATGAGAGAGGGAGAGGAGGGAGTAAGAAGGGGAAGGGTCTAGTCAAATAACATGTATAAATGACCCATGGACATGGACAACTGGGTGGGGGCTGACTGTGGGATAAAAGGTGGGCAGGGTGTAAGGACACTTTAGGGAAAAAGTTGGAGAACTGTAATAGAAAAGAAACAAAAATTTTAGTGGGGGGAAAAATGAAAGCAAAATAAATTAATAACTAAATAAAATAACTAATAAAAAAGTAAAACCTCACATGTAGGAAAGTGAACAAATGAAAATATAAAGTATGTAAATTCTATTTTAGTGAATATTAGAAGGACACGGATTTTCATTCACACTCTATTTTTCTCCCTACCTTATCCCCCCAGAATTTGGCATTCTGCAGAAGTAAGTAATAACATAAAATTCTTTGCATAAAATTAATAGGACCAGTTGTTAATAGAGATTTCGTTGACCATGACTTTGACTGAAATATCATGTCTAAAGAAGACATGCTTGGGCTCTGGGTGTTACCCAAAAGCCCTGAGGAACTGGGATTGACTTTCAAAGATAATAAAAGCCCATGTGAAAAAAGTCCTGATACCTTGGTTGGTTGTGTGGTTCATGGCAATCTTTCCAGAGAAGGAAAGAAAGTTGCTTTCCTGAAAGATGGCTAGAAGGAGCGTTAAGGCACAATGGAAAACCCGAAGGACTTGGAAAAGACAAGTGTTTACAGGCAAGGCTGAATGTCAGCTATGTGGCTCAGCTCCTGGGCCATGAATGGCAGAATAAAAGTCACCCTAAGCATTTCTTGTGTAATTTCCAGCAAAGCAAACAATAAGACAGTATTGCAGATTTAGAGATCAGTTTGTGAGTTATGTCACATAAATTTACATATGTGTTCTATTTTCATAGGGAATAAGCCTATGATTTTGTTACCTGAGCCATTGTCTGTAGGTATAGGCCTCACTTAATCCTGTCTGCATTGCTGCCTCCTGAGACCCAACAATTTGGCTGAACTAAGTGGCTAGGTTGGTGAAGCATGGGGTGGTCTGTGGGCTTCACCTTAAAACTGGTTTCTCTTTTCTATCCTAAGGTTTGGACAGAAAGGACCCAGAGGTCTGAGAGAGTGGAAACATAAAATATTCCCCTCAGCCTCAACTAAGTATTGTGGGTAAAAGGGTTTTAGACAGTTGTGATGTGCCTTGCACACCTTCTTCCAAAGAAACCTTTTTTTTTCCCTAATATGGGACATTGAAAAATTAATCCCTGCCTTTTGTCATCTAGTGGTTATAGGTTGAATGATGCCTTTTAACCCTCTTGCCAAATATGTTACCCGCTGAATATAGCAAGGGTGCCAGCCTGTTAAACCAAGCATGCCATTGTCTCGGGACAGCCAACTGACCTGGAGTCTGCAAGATCCCTCCCCATGTGGAAAGGCCACCCCTTCTTCTACACCCCTACTCTTATTAGGGATTTCTGGACTCAAAGTTAGATAGAATGATGACCATGTCCAACTTGAAGCAGCTAGAGGAGCACAAGACCTTTGCCCATTGTCTTTTATAAGGTTATAAAGGGTCTTAAATCTGAGGGGGGGGGATTGTTATTTTTTATTGTTAAAAAATAATTAATTAATTTAGAACTTCCGGCGAAGGTGGAGACTTAGACTGACATGCTCCATCTCCCTCCACAACTAAGAAGGACTACAACTACCCCAAAACCAGAAATAACCCAGAAGTTCCAGAAAATAAAACGACATGGAAATCCAACGTATGAAGATATAAACAGGCGGTGCTCATTCAGATGGGAAGGAGGGATGAAACAGCAGCACCAGGGATAGCGATAGCAGCGGTACTTCGAGAAATGCCAGGAGAGCGGCCGGTCCTGGCTGCAGTTGAGACCCATCAGTTCGCGATTCTCATGCTGGGGAAAGCAGACCCCCATTGCCACAGACTGTGAGGCCCAGAGGGCGTGGGGATGGAGGAAGAGGCTTCCAGTCTCTCAGCGGAGAGTGAACAGCAGGAATCCATCTTGGACCCCTGCCCCCACACAAAGCACTACAGTGTGGTGGAAAAGGTCACCAGGTTGTGACGAGTGTACAAGGTGCTGCACCTGATAGCGTTGGAGGTGTGACAGCCCCACCCAAGGAAAGGTAAACAGAAATGGTCAGAATGACAGGAATAATAATTGAAATACCTATCATGCAGCTAACTAAAAAACAAATAAAGGAATTAACTGATGAAAAAATAGAAAACCTCTCAGAGGCTCGGTTCAGAGTTATAGTCATAAGGCTGCTTGCAGACCTAACAGTGGGACTGAATCAAGACGGGGAAAGAATGAAGGCTATTCCTGCTAAAATGAAGGAAAACACATATGAGACAAGTGGAGAGGAAATGAAAACCAGAGATCAAATCAACAAATCATAACATAGGGAAGAAACAAGTAGTCAACCAGGGCAGAATGAGGAAACAAAAAATGAGGATTATGAGGAGTGGCTCAGAAACCTCTGGGACAGCTATAAATGAACAAACATTTGAATTATAGGTCTGCCAGAAATTGAAGAAGAAGAACTAGAAATTGAAAAATTATGTGAAAAAAATAATGAAGCGGAACTTCCCTAATTTGGGGAAAGAAATAGACTTACAGGTCCAGGAAGCACAGAGAGTTCCAAAACAACTGGACCCAGAGAGAACCACTCCAAGACACATTATAATCAAATTGTCAAAAATGAAAGATAAAGAGAGAATCTTAAAAGCAGCAAGAGAGAAGAAAATAATTATGTACAAAGGGTCCCAATTAGACTATCAGCTGAATTCTCAAAGGAGACCCTGCAGGCAAGAAGGGACTGGCAAGAAATATTCAAAGTAATGAAAATCAAAAACCTACAGACACAAATACTCTATCCAGTGAAACTGTCATTCAAAATAGAAGGGCAGAGAAAGTGTTTCCAGGACCTTGTAAAACTGAAGGAATTCATCAGATCCAAACCACTATCATATGAAATGTTAAAGAGACTGGTTTAGAAGAAAGAGGATCAAAATTATGAACTTTAAAATGAAAACTGCATCACAAGGACCAACTATAGAAGATAGGGAATTGAAACAAAGGCAAACTACGTAGGCAATGAGAGTGAAAAAAGAATTCTAGGTATGGGGAACATATTGAGGGGAGGTCAGCAGGGAGGAGGAAGGGGAAAATGGAGGGAGATGGTACAGGAATTAAGAAGCATAGTAGTAGGAAATGGAGTAGACAGGAAGAGATTGAGAAGAACTATATGCACAAACAATGGACATGGACTAAAAGGGAGGGGCAACTGGAGGGAAGGGTCACTGCTTGGAGGGGAGCAGAGGGAAAAGAAATTGGGACAAGTGTAACAGCATAATCAATAAAACATATTTAAAAAATAATTTAAATAAATAAATATATAAAAACTGCAAAAATAATATTTTCACTCTTTGGAAATAATGAGGAGTTATTTTGACATAGAGATTATCTTTCTCTTCAAATTCGACATACGTCACATTTTAGTTTTCTTTGTGGAAATATGAAAAACTGACAAAATGATGCTAAATATAATCTGTTTTGGTATTAGTTCCTTTAAAAATCAATATGAAGATATTATAATTGATGTCTAATGGTAGAGTTCTTCTTCTAAGTTAATTTTACTGTAGAGTTGCATTTGTATTCTCCTACAAATCATCCTGAAATTCATTTGGGGTTTCACTATGGGGCTACAGTTACTGTACACATCTATTGTAAACCTGATTATTTTTAAGTAGGTCATCTTTTCTAATCATAAAATGGTAGAATAAAATGAGTTACCACTTCATCTGTCAAATCAGATAAAACAATAATAATGTAACAGATGTCAAAGTCAGGTCGCTCTAATGTCCAGTGAATGATTTATACCTCACCTATTTTCTTCTCTCATTAACAGCCTTTTTTTTTTTCTATCAAACTACTTCCTATCTGAAGATGGAGCCAATTTCCTGATAACATGATAATTAATACTATTATACAAGAAGTGATTTTCAAGTGGCAGTTATAAAATGCATTATATAGACCATCTACTTCAACACTGTTATTTCACAGAGGAGTAAACTGAAGTTAAAAGAAGTTAATAGTTTTGTGCATTCTGATTTCATGCAAATGCACTTTTAAAATATGCATTCATTCTAAAAATTAGGATATCGGCTTTGGAGTTAACTGAATTAACCATATAATTTAGCTTTTCTATCTTTGTCTTATCCTTCTATAAAATGGGAATAATAATATTTTATTATTATCTTTCATACAAAATTTTTATGAAAACAAATGTTCCAAATATATGCTATAATATAATTATAGTTTGAAGGCTATATGATGGTCATTATTTTAGATTACCTCTGTCTTTATGTGGCAGAATACTCATCGGCAGCCGTCCGTCTCGAGAGACGATGGTGTAGCTTCTTAAGAGTCTATCTGCACCGCCAAGAATGGCTGTGCAGTCCGACTCGGGAGTGACACGGTATCTGTCTCCTCCTGTGTTGAATTGACATCTTGCGATGACGCTGGAGTGTCCTCTCCAGTGAAGCTGAAGCTACAGAGCCTGGGCAGGGTGATATGGAGGATCTGCTGTTACCCATGCAGCAGACCCCCCCTCTCTTCGCAGCTGAAGGGTCCAAGGGAAAGATGGAGTCAATACAGCTTGGCTTCAGGTGCGCCGCAGGAGTTGCCGGTGTTGACTACAACGTCAAACCGCCTTAGGGACTCCGGCTCCGGATTTTCTGTCGGGGTTTACTCCCTTAGCCTTTCCCCTGAAGAGGTATGCCGCAAGGCAGCGGAGGTTTTTTGGAGTCAGAGTTTTCCTTCTCTGGGAAGAATACTAAATAAAGTAAAAAGGACTAGTGTCAAAAAATGGAAAACACATAAGTCAAATAAGACAAGAATTTGTATACTTGTAATATAATAGTAGGACCTTTAGGCTATAATATTAAAGGCAGCAATAGGATTTGGTGTCAAATATAGCACACTAAATTAAGTTGTCACCTGAATTTGGGATGTGGACTAAATGGAGGAAATTAGAAATTATGAATAAGCTTATTGCTCAATGCTTGGTCTATCAACTACTTTAGGTTGTATTTTGGTAATCAAGTCTGTGAATCTTAGTTCTGAGTCTATGAGATTTTGGAAAAAATAACTTATGAAACAAATAGTTTCTTTTAACAGTTGTTTTAACTATCACACTTTTGTGATAGTTCATACTTTTTTTCTCTCCCCAAAACTGAATCATTTGAACACAAAAGCACTGAATAGGTTCTGAATTATGATTGACTTTGGGAGTTATACATTTTAAGGGGGGCAGATTAGTACATATAACAGATTTGGCTTAGCTGGAACTGCTGTTAATGTTGAAAAGTGCCAACTTTTCCTTCCCAACAAAGACTTTTTAGTACAAACGATCATGTAATGGCATGGAGTGTGCTATTTGTGCTATAATCATACCTTAGGGGGAATAAGAGGAGCACCACAGCACCTCTTGCTTTGTAATGACCCAGGGGTGTGATTATCTTATGATAACCACACTCACTGTCATGCCTTATCGCTTATATATTCAACATGTCATAATGAATCCTGAAGCATTTTCTAAGTCTTATAGCAAAGGCAATGACTTTGAAATACAGGAATTAGCCTGCTTTTCTAGGTACATATTAATTTATATTGTATACTTTAGGGAGAATTATAAAAATGACTACTTTTATGTGTCAATTTACCCATGAATATTGGGAAATTTTGGGCTTTATGCCTTAAAAAAATCTTACTTTGGCTACCTATCTTAAAATTTTACAAAAAATATTCCTGCTCTAATGTTGACAATTACTCAATTATTCTGTTTCTAAAAGGAACATTATCCTGCTATAAAACTACCAGGGAAATAACATCTATGATGTAATTATCTTATAGTTACTTGGTACAATGTTTTACTCTAAAAACTGAAAAATGATGACTTTCCAACAAAAATTTTATTTTATTTTTTAAGTTCCCAATATTCAAGAATTACAATTCCAGCTATAGATTTCTAGATCTGCAGGTGCAATATCTGTGGGAGAGTTATTGAGGTAACATTTTAATTTATTCCACATGATTAAGGGTCTTTTATTCAAATGTTAGAGTTGCTACATTAGCTCTATTCATTGTGTAGATTTCATCTTATTTGGAGATAATTTGCTTTGCAATTCTTCATTGTTTCTGTTAATATATTAAAATTAAAATGAGAAGGGTTTGTAGTAGACATATAGGGAAGAAGAAAGATCAAGAGTAAGACATTTCTGAATTTAGCATGAGGCTTTATTATAATAAGACAAGGTAATAAACTAAGCAATTATTTTTGATGCAATCTGCATGATTATCATACCACAGAGTGAATCTGCACCTCAGGGAGATGTTTTCAAGTAACCTTCAAAATGTACAGAACAGTCAGTGTTTAAGCCCAACATTTAAGTCTCTTTCAGAGAAAAATCTGTAACTCTCTTTTTATTCTGTTATTGTAACCTAGGTGATGAAGATGGTGGCCTTTCACTGTGACTGCTGATGAGTTGATTCAATGTCTGTGTTAAAATCAGGATGAACCATGTTAACCTTAGGTCATTTCAAGGAAAACTGTGTATGAAAAGTGATGATTATTTAGCTGCCTACTGCAAAGGCTGAGATTCTTCTGATTACCATAAAGGTCAAATATGCACATTTTGACTGGTGATAATGAGTAGTTTTAAAGATGTTTTAGCCTTTTCTTAATCTTGCAGTGTCACTAGGCTTCTATTGTTATGCTCCAAAGAATGTGCTCTAATTGTACCATTTGCCCTATTGTAGCTTGTTCATAGAGCCAATAGTCTGTTGTTACTTGTGATAACCACCTACCACATGTCCTAATAATTATTAGCCTTCAATAAATTGTAAAATAAGATAACACAAATATGGAAACACCAAAGATTTTTAAAATGTTGAAAGCAATATTTAGAAGGCTTATGCATTAAATTCTAATAATGATAGAGAATAAAATAGGATATAAAAATACTCTTCAAAAAACAAAAAACTTTTAATAATTAGGAAGCATTTTAAAAAGATTTCAAATGCTAGGAATGTGTGCATATGTGTGTATCCATATGTATGAGTGTGTATGTACACATACACACTCACACATGTATAATTTATGTGTATATATGTATATGTTTATGCATACTTGTTTTTAGATAATTTAAGAGTTCCCTACTTTTGAAAACAGGCTTTTATCAATAAACTCATTGAAAAATTAATATTTGTGACAAATTAGGGACAAATAATATAATATAAAGCAGAATACAAAATTAATTTTCTACAAGAGAAATGGCAGTATAACAACATTTATAAGAAATATACAGTAAACATTAAACAGATCTAAGCAATGATTTCTTCAGGTATTTTTAAAGAAATAAGTTTTAAAACCAACAAGTTCATGTATTTCAAAATATTATTACCCACAAACACAAAATAAAAATGAGATAGATATGTAAAATACTACTTAAAATATAAAACTCTCATTGGAGAAGTGACTCTGTGGATGGAGTGTTAGCCTATGAACCAAAGGGTCTCCAGTTAGATTCCCAGTCAGGGCATATGCCTATGTTGCAGGCTAGGTCTCTCGTTGTGGATGTGAAAGAGGCAACTACATACTGATGTTTCTTTCCCTCACTTTCTTCTCCTCTTCCCCTCTCTCTAAAAATAAATACATAAAGTCCTTTTGAAAATATAAATATCAACCAAAATCTCATGCTTCTCAATAAATTGAGTAGAAATAAAACCATTTAATTTTTTTCCTTGTACTAGAATGACTTCTCAGATCTTAATAATTACATTAACTAATCTTTTTTATTCTCTATTTTAACAACTGTCTAATTTTTCAAAATTCAGTATAGGTGAATAAATACAATAGAATAAAACATATCTGGAAAAAAACAGAAATAGGAATTTGTGAAAAATTTGAATGAAAACATACAAAATATGTTAATGCTTCAAGTTTCCATCTTTTTGGTATATTTAAGTTTTTAATGAAGATAAAAATGCAGATACAAGACTATAAAAAAAAAAGACTTCCTATGAAAGTAAGATTAAAAAGTGGATTTAGTTTTGGCTTCATATGGACTTTCAGTATCATTTCCTTAAATTATAAGATGATGTGCTGAAGCCTGTGGTAGAGGGATTCCAAAGTAAGAAAATAAAATTGAATTTTAGTACCATATGAAACAAATGAGCATTTTAAAATTATATGGTCTTACAGAGCTCTTTTAAAACGTAATTTACTCAGGCAGCAGCGACGGCGGCCCAGCTTCAACGTTATCCCTAAGGCGACCGCAGGATCGCAGGGAAGGGTTACAAGTAGACAGATGTGCATGAGGAGGTGCCTGGTCGGCCTCACCTTTTGTATCTGCTACCTGGCTTTTTACCTCACAAACAAGTATGCCCTGTCTGTCTTGAAATTTACCTACCCTACATTGTTCCAAGGGTAGCAGACATTAATTGGTGGACTTTTGCTTCATGTGTCATGGAAACTGGGCTGGGTGGATATCAATAGCAATTCAAGAAGAATTAGAGGGCCGCGAAGTAGGTAACAGTGTTGTCTGCTTGCTCCTATCACAGAAAGGCTTAAAGTATAAACACAGAGATGAGTGAGTGAGTGTGAATTTCGGACAATGTGAGCAGAGAGGGGAGTGCAAGAGTGGAGTGGAAAAGGGGAAAAGGCTCACCCATGCTCTCAAGGCGAGTTGCTGGGCCCACTGAGCCTGGTGCTGCTCCTGCACCGCACCCTAGAGGGGCAGGTTCAGGCCTGCTCACTGGCCGGGATCTGCCTGGAAACTTCTGCTTGCCATAGGTGCTGGGACCAACAGAATCCCGGAGGGAGACAATAGGAAGGTTTCCGTGAAACAGCTGGAGGTGCAGGAGGATGGTGAGCAGGCCAGACAGTGGGAAGCTGTGGGAATTGAGTCTGAGTGGGGAATCCCTGGAAAGGCAGGTCTGAGCTGGTGGCCCCATGCCCCGGTGCGCGCATCATGGCACCACTGAACAGAAAGGAGTGGAGATTGGCTGGGAGAGCTGCGACAGAAATGCGGGCTTGGTGGGGGCCCCAGGTGGGCAGGCAGTGCACACAGACAAACGGTGAGATGCTACCAGCCAGGGACAGACACAGCCTGGTGCTATGATTTAGAGCACAGAGACTTCTTGGGAGGAGGAGCGAAGACAGGATCCAAGGCTGGGCAGGGACTAGGAACATGTGCACTGGCTTGCCAACAGAACAGCATTGCTAGAGAAGGCTGAGGACTGCTGGAGGACAAGTGGGGAGAGAACCAACTTAGTGGGGCTCATAGCAGAAAGTTACAGCAGGCCTATGAGTGAGAGAAAAACAGCCCCTGAAAACAGCTAGAACTCCTCACAGCCAGCCAGCCAGAAAAAATTTGAAACTCATGGAATTTTGACCAGGTGTGGATCCAGAAAAAGAAGACCGCACACAAAGCCTGAACTGAGTAAAAACTTTTTCTTTCTTTCTTTCTTTCTTTCTTTCTTTCTTTCTTTCTTTCTTTCTTTCTTTCTTTCTTTCTTTCTTTCTTTCTTTCTTTCTTTTTTCTTTCTTTAATATATATATCATTATTATTATTTCTATTCTACATATATTTTTAATTTTATTATTATTTTTATTTTATTTTATTTTTTATTTTATTCCATTTTTTAAACTATCTATTTAATCTGTTTCATACCTTCTCTCCCTCTCATTCTTCTTCTTCAATTTTTATTTGTTTGTTTGTCTATTTTGTTTAGCCTCCCTTTCACACTAAATATATAGCATATAACTGCTATATAAACCTAATACTATACACTTCCATTTTCCTACTTTATTCTTCATTCTTCCCTCTCTCTTTTTTTAACATACAATGTAACTATTACTTACTATCGTGCATAGCCTTGATCCTGCTTCGTACTATTATTATCCTATCACCCTCCAAAAAAAAAAAACAACTTGTTTTTTCATTTAAAACAACTCTTAACTATTTATCCTATAGTATAATAGTCTTAACCTCACTACATTTATATTAACACTGGCTCATTTGCTGCCGATAGTGGGATAAAGGGTGGGGGATATATTTGAGTGTGTGGGTTTCTTGCCTGGGCTGTGTTTATGTTTTAACAGCATCTCCACAAAAGAACTCAAGACAAGGCAGGCAGAGTGACTCTCAGTCAACTAGCCAGAGAGAAGTTCCCACCAAAGAGTAACTGAAATATAACCAGACAACATAAACAAATGACATAAAGGGTATCCCAAGAACGTCAGGTTCAAGAGATGAAAAGAGACTGCACCATTGAAACCCCTAGGTCTCCTATAAAGAATCTCATACCACAAAGTTGGGAAATCAAAACAGACAAATCTAATAAACAAAAACAAACAAGAAGAATACAACATGGGAAGATACAGAAACAACCTCCCAATGAAAGGAAAAGAGGAATCCCCAGATAGAGAGGTTGATGGAATATACATAAGCCAACTATCAGACATGAAATTCAAAATAATGGTGATGAAGAAGTGCAATGTACTTGACAACCTCAAAGATAACTATGACAAACTCCAAGAAAATTACCAATAGCTCCAAGAAAACATTGGAAACCTATGGAGAACTACACCACTGTAAAAAAGGACATAGAAACTATTAATAAGAACCAAGAAGAAATGAAGAATACAATTTCTGAACTGAGGAACACAGTAGAATCTATCAGAATCAGGCTAAATGAAGCAGAGATCAGATCAGTGAGTTAGAGGAAAATGTAGAAAAAAATTCCCAGGCAATACAACAAAATGAAAAAATATTGAAAAAGTGTGAAGAGGGTTTAAGAGAATTGCAAGACAACATGAGATGAAACAATATTCGAATCATAGGGATACAAGGAGAAGAGGAAGAGCAAGGGATAGAAAACCTGATAGGAAAAGTAATGACAAAAAAGTTTTCTAACCTGACGAGAGGAAAAGTAATGCAAGTCCAGGAAGCATAGACAGTTCAAATGAAGAGGAACCCCCAAAAGCCCACTCCAAAGCACATCATAATTAAAATGGCAACATTCCAAGACAAAAGGAGAATCCTAAAAGCAGCAAAGGAAAAACAGCAAATAACATACAAGGTAGCTCCGATAAGGCTATCAACTAATTTCTCAACAGACACACTACAAGCCAGAAGGGAATGGTCAAAAATATTTCAAGCAATGAAAAACAAAGGCCTAAAATCAAGACTACCTTATCCATCAAGGCTCTCTTTCAAAATGGAAGAAAAATTAAGGAGTTTCTCAGACAAAGGAAGACTAAAAGAATACATCTCTACCAAACCATCATTGCAAGAGATGCTAAAAGGAATGCTTTTAAAAAAAAGAAGGAAAAAAAAAAGAGAGAGAGATGGAGAGGAACACAGGTACAAAGGGAAATAAATACGTGCATGTCAATAATAACCTTAAATGTAAATGAACTAAATGCTCCAATTAAGAGACATAGAGTAATGGAATGGATGCAAAAACAGGACCCACATATATGCTGTCTACAAGAAACACACCTCAAAACACAAGATTTACACAGACTGAAAGGGAAGGGACAAAAAAAAGTATTCTAAGTCAACGGAAATTAAAAAAAAAAAAAAGCTGGGGTAGCAATACTCATATCAGAGAAAATGGATTTCAAAACAAGGGCCATAAAAAGAGACAATGAAGGACATTTCATAATACTTAATGGAACAATTAATCAAGAAGGTATAGCTCTGGTAAACATATACGCACCCAACATAGAAGCACCCAGATATATAAGAAAAAAACTAGAAGACCACAAGAAGGGTATTAACAGCAACACACTCATAGTAGGGGATTTTAATACTTCTTTTTCAACAATAAACAGGTCTTCAAAGCAGAGAAACACCAAGAGTATGCATGAATTGAACAACATACTAAACCAAATGGACTTAACTGATATATATATATAGAACATTTCACCCCAAAGAAGCAAAATATACATTCTTTTCAAATGCACATGGCACATTTTTAAAGATAGGCCACATAATAGGACACAAAACAAGCCTCAACAAATTCAAGAAAATTGAAATCATATCAAGCATCTTTTCAGACCACAATGCCTTGAAACAAGAAATCAACCTCAAAGAAAAAATTTAAAGACATCCAAACTCATGGAGAATGAATAACATGTTATTAAATAATGAATGGGTTAGCAATGACATCAAGGAAGAAATTTAAAAGTTTCTGGAAACTAATGATAATGAAAACACAATAGCCCGAAACCTATGGGACACAGCAAAAGCAGTCCTGAGAGGGAAGTTCATAGCAGTACAGGCATACCTGAAAAGGATAGAAGAATCTCAAATAAAAAATCAAACCCTTCAGCTACAAGAACTAGAGGAAGAAAAACAAGCAAATCCCAGAGCTAGTAGAAGGAAGGAAATCATCAAGATCAGAGCAGAATTAAATGACATAAATACTAAACTAACAATTCAAAAGATCAACAAAAGTAGGAGCTACTTATTTGAAAAGATTAACAAAATTGACAAGCCTTTAACCAGGCTCATCAAGAAAAAAAGAGAAAAGACCTAAATAAACAAAGTCTGAAATGAAAGAGGAGAAATCACGACTGATATAACAGAAATACAATTGATTGTAAGAAATTACTACAAACAACTATTTGGAAAGAAATTTGAAAACCTAGATGAAATGGACAAATTTCTAGAAAGATATAATCTTCCAAAACTGAATCATGAAGAAGTAGAAAGTCTGAACAGACCAATAACAAAGAATAAAATAGAAACAGTAATTAAAAATCTCCTGGCACACAAATTACCTGACCAGAGGGCTTCTCTGGCAAATTTTACAAAACTTATAGGAAAGAACTAACTTCTACCCTTCTCAAACTATTCTAAAAAATCCAAGAAGAGGGAAAAATCCCAAACTTCTATGAAGCCAGTATTACCCTAATTACAAAACCAGGTCAAGACACAACAAAGAAAGAAAATTACAGGCTAATATCACTGATGAACACATGCTAAAATCCTCTATAAAATATTGGCAAACAGGATCCAGCAACACATTAAAAAGATTATAGATCATGATCAAGTGGGATTCATCCCAGGGATGCAAGGATGGTTTAATGTTCGCAAATCAATAAATATAATACACCAACTAAAAAAAATTGAAAGACAAAAATCACATGATCATATCCATAGATGAGGAAAAAACATTTGATAAAATTCAACACCCATTCATGATGAAAACACTCAGCAAAATGGAAGTAGCGGAAGCATACCTTAACGTAATCAATGCTATATATGAGAAACCTGAAGCCAACATCATACTCAACGGACAAAAACTGAAAGCATTCCCCCTGAGATCAGGAACAAGACAAGGATGTCCACTATCTCCACTCCAATTCAACATAGTGTTGAAGTTCTAGCCACAGCAGTCAGACAAAAAAAGATATAAAAGACATCCAAATAGGGAAAGAGGAAGTAAAACTATCATTATTTGCAGATGACATGATAATATACATAGAAAACCCCATAGACATTACTAAAAAATCACTCAATATAATTAGCATATTTGACAAAATAGCAGGGTACAAATAAATATACAGAAATCAAAGGCACTTCTGTACAACAGCAATAAAATATCAGAGATATAAACAAAAAAGAAAATTCCACTTACTATAGCAACAAGAAAAATAAAGTACCTAGGAATAAAATTAATCAAAGAGATAAAAGACCTGCACTCTGAAAACTATGTAACACTGAAGAAATAAATTAAGGAAGATACAAATAATTGGAAGCATATACCATGTTCATGGATGGGAAGAATCAACATCATTAAAATTTCCATACTACTCAAAGCAATTTACAGATTTAATGCAATCCCTATTAAAATACCAATGACATATTTTACTGACCTAGAACAAATACTTCAAAAATTCAAATGGAACAAAAAAAGACCCCGAATAACCAAACAATCTTGATACAGAAGAAGACAGCAGGAGGAATCACAATGCCAGACATCAAACTACACTCCAAAGCCACTGTGATCAAAACAGTCTGGTACTGGCATAAGAACAGACATATAGATCAATGGAACAGAATACAGGGTCCAGAAATAAACCCTGGTGTATATGGTCAACTAATATTTGACAAAGGGCATAGAAGCATAAAATGGAGTGAGAAGAGCCTCTTTAACAAATGGTGCTGGGAAAACTGGACAGGGACATGCAAAAAAATGAAACTAGACCACCAACTTACACCACACACCAGAATAAACTCAAGATGGATCAAAGACTTAAGTGTAAGCTGTGACACCGTAAATGTCCTAGAGGAAAACATAGGGAGGAAAATCTCAGGTATTCCGTGTAACAATATTTTCATTGATACATCTCCTAAAGCAAAATAAATAAAGGAAAAAATAAACAAATGGGACTACATCAAACTAGAGTTTCTGCTCAGCAAAAGAAAACATTAGCAAGATGTTAAGGAAACCAACCATATGGGAAAACATATTTGCCAATGATATCTCAGACAAGGGATTGATCTCCAAAATATATAAAGAACTTGCACATCTCAACACCAAGAAGACAGACAGCCAATTAAAAAATAGGCAAAGGACCTTAATGAATATTTCTCCAAGTAGGATACACAGAGGGTCCATATATACATGAAAGAATGCTCGACATCACTAGCCATCAGAGAGATGCAAATAAAAATCACAATGAGATACCACTTTACACCTCTCAGAATGGCCATTATTAACAAATAAATCAACAAACAACAAGTGCTGGCAAGGATGTGGAGAAATGGGAACCCTACTGCACTGTTGGTGGGAATGCAGACTGGTGCAGCCACTATGGAAAACAGTATGGAAATTTCTTCAAAAAACTAAAAATGGAACTGCCTTTTGATCCAGCGATTCCACTGCTAGGATTATAACTGAAAAATCCTAAAACGCTAATTCAAAAAAGCTTATGCACCCCTGTGTTTAAAGCAGCACTGTTTACAATAGCTAAGTGCTGGAATCAGCCTAAGTGCCCATGTGTAGATGAGTGGATTAAAAAATTGTGGTACATTTACACAATGGAATACTGTGCAGCAGAAAGAAAGAACTCCTACCATTTATGACAACATGAATGGAACTAGAGAGAATTATGTTTAGCGAAATAAGCCAGGAAATGAAAGGAAAATACCATATGATCTCACCTAGTACAGGAGACTAAGGATCTACACAAACAAATTAACTAAATAGAACAAGGAACAGAATAACAATTATTAGAGTGGAGGGGGGAGGGAGAAAAGGAGGATAAGTAAGGGAAGGATTTAGTTAAAGAACATGTATAAATGACTCATATACATGGACAATGAGGGGATATGATTGAGGGAGAAGGAGTGGACTGGGTGGGGGGGAGCAATGGAGGAAAAATGGGACAACTGTAATTGAAAAAATAAACAAAAATAAATTTTTGTCAAAAAAATAAATATATTTCTAAAAATAAAAAAATAAAATGTAATTTACTTTATTATCAACATAACAAGCAAATAATTTAATAAGTTAATGATCATTATAAATACAACTTATCAAACAAAATATAATAGCTATTCCTAATTTACTTCTTACATAATCTTTTTTAAAAACAGAATTTATTGATTATGTTATTGCAGTTGTCCCACTTTTTCCCCTTTGTTTTCTGTTACCCAGCATGCCCCGTTCCCTCTGGCAATTCCCCACCCTTTTTTCATGTCCATAGGTCATACATATAAGTTCTGTGGCTACTCCATTTTTTATACTCTTCCTAACATCTCCCTGTCTATTTTGTACCTACCAATTTATACTTTTTAATCCCTGCACCTTTTCCCCAAGTCTCTCTCTTCCCTCTCCCCACTAATAACTCTCCAAATGACCTCCATATCTATGATTCTGTTTCTGTTCTTCTTGCTTGCTTAGTTTATTTTTTAGATTTAATTGTTGTTAGTTGTGTATTCATTGCCATTTTAGTGCTCACAGTTTTGATCTTTTTCTTAAATAAGTTTCCTTAACATTTCATATAATAATGGCTTGGTAATGATAAACTACTTTAGACTGACCGTGTCTGTGAAAGCACTTTACCTGCCCTGCAATTCTAAATGATAGCTTTGCTGGATAGAGGAATCTAAGTGGTAGGTCTTTGCTTTTCATCACTTTGACTACTTCTTGCCAGTCCCTTCTAGCCTACAAAGTTTCTTTTCAGGTATTAGCCAACAATCTTATGAAAACTACTTTGTAGGAACTCTCTGCTATTCTCTTGCTGCTTTTAAGATTCTGTCTTTATCTTTAACCTTCAGCATTTTAATTATATGTTCCTCTTTGTGTCTGTCTTGTTTGGGACTCTCTGTGTTTCCTGGGCTTGCATGTCTATTCCTTTATCAACTTGGGGAAGTTTTCTTTCATTATTTTTTCAAATAATTTTTCAACTTCTTCCTCTTTCTCTTCTTCTTCCAGCACCCCTATGATTTGAATGTTGGCACATCTGAAGTTGTCCCAGAGGCTCCTTAACCTATCCATGTTTTTCTTTCTTTTTTTTTTTTTGATTATTTTTTCTTCTTGCTGTTCTGATTGGATATTTTTTTCTTTCTTTATGTCCCAAATCATTGATTGGATTCTCAGCTTCATCCACTCTACTATTGGTTCTTTGTAAATTTTTATTTTTTACTTTACTTAGTGTAATCTTCATTTCTGGCTGGGTATTTTTTATGTCCTTGAAATACCCAATTAATTCCTTGCACATCCTAGTAACCAGTATTTTGAACTCCATATCTAGTAGGTTGCTTATTTCTTTTTTGTTTAGTTCTTTTTCTGGAGTCTTGTTCTGTTCTTTCATTTGGACCATATTTTTTTGTCTCCTTATTTTTGGCAGCCTTCCTTTGTTGTTGTTGTTGTTGTTGTTTTGTGTGTGTGTATTAGGTAGAGCTGCTTTGAATCCATCTTACTAGTATGGCCTATTGTAGAAAAGTGCATTGGAAAGTTGAATGAGGCAGAGCCTTAGGTAATCAACAGGGTGGAGCAACCTGTGTGAACCATGTTGATGGAGTCTATGATATAGTGTTGCTACTCTGTGGCTCTGTGTTGAGGCGGGTTCAGAAAAGGAACAATTTCCACTGTCTTGTCTCTGTAGTTTTGTGTGGGTAGAAACTGTCCTCCAGCACTTTTCCTGATGCTAGACACTTCAATTTCTTCCTGTATGCCTCTGGTGCCCTTCCAGCTCCGGTCCTGGTGCTGAATCCCAGATGCAGTGAATCTACATAAGTCCTAAGTTCATTGTGAGCCTTTTAAGAGAAGACTCCTGGGAATTTCAATTTCTTCTACTGCCCCAACCCTTACTGGTTTTTACAGCCTGAAGTTAATGGGACTTATTTTCATGGCAATTGAACCCTGGGCTGGGTGGTCTCATGTTGGCCTGGGATTCCTCACTCCCAAGGTATCCCTTCTGATTTTTATCCACCACATGTGGGTGTGGGACTACCCATTTCTACATCAAGGTGTCTCTGTCCCTCCTACTTCTATGGGTAAATAGGGCTTCTTTAATTTCTTGGTTTTTGGACTTTGATACAACTAAATTTTCTAATATTTATGGGTGATATTTGTTTTGTAGTCTAGTTGTAATTTTTGCTGAGGTTGTGCAAAGAAGTGAACCATGTTTACCTACATGTTCATCTTGGCTGGAAGCCATTCTCATATAATTCTTATGTTACATTGCACATATATACATGATTTGTTATAAATTTTGTTATGAATTTATGTGTATTTGCCTGAGTCTATATTTCAGATTAGTAGTTGTGATAGTCTATTATTTAGTAATAGTACTCTATTTACAATAATAGGATTGTTAATTTTTTTCTTTTACAATATTTAACATATACAAGTAAATACTTAGAATCTTTTCCTAATCTTACACCTAAAATTTATTGATGTCAGGGCTACCAGTTTGCAAACTATCCATGGTTGGTGTTGTTGATTCTTCTCATTCATGAACATGACATATCCACCATTTATTTGTATCTTACTTAATTTCTTTTTTCAGTGTTATGTAGTTTTCCAAGTACGAGTCTTCTATATCTTTGGTTAAGTTTATTTCTAGATAATTTATTTTTATTGTTGCTATAGTAAATGGGATTTCCCCTCCTACTTTCTATCTTTGATATTTTATTGTTGGTGTACAGAAATGCCTTCGATTTCTGAATATTGACCTTGTACCCTGCTATTCTGACAACTTCACTTATTATGTCAAGTAGCTTTTTGGTGGAGTCTATAGGGTGTCCTATGTACACTATGATGTCCTCTGCATATAACGAGTTTAACTTCCTCTTTTCCAATTTGGATACCTTATATTTCTTTTCCTTTTCTGTTTGCTATGGCTAGAACTTTCAACACTATGTTGAAAGGAGTGGAGAGAGTAGACATCCTTGTCTTGTTCCTGATCTCAGGGGGATAATTTCAGTTCTTGCCCATGGAGTATGATGTTGGCTTCAGGTTTCTCATATATGGCCTTTATTATGTTGAGGTACGCTCCCTCTATTCCCATTTTTCTGAGTGTTTTCTTCATAAATGGGTGCTGTACTTTATCAAATGCTTTTTCAGCATCTATTGATATGAACATGTACTCTGTCTTTCATTTTGTTTATGTGGTGTATTATGTTTATCGATTTGCAAATATTAAACCATTCTGCATCCCTGGGATGAATCCCACTTGAGCATGGTGTATGACCTTTTAATGTGTTGCTGAATCTGGTTTGCCAATATTTTGTTGAGGATTATAGCGTCTATGTTCATCAATGATATTGACCTGTACTTTTCTTTCTTTGTTGTTTCTTGACCTGGTTTTGGATTTAGGATAATACTGGCTTCATAGAAAGAGTTTGGGATTTTTTTCTCTTCTTGGATTTTTGGAATAGTTTGAGAAGGATTAGCATTAGTTCTTCCCTAAATGTTTTGTAAAATTTGCCATCCAGTCCAGGGCTTTTGTGTACCAGGGGTCTTTTGATTACTGCTTTAATTTCACTCTTTGTTATTGGTCCGTTCAGGCTTTCTGCTTCTTCTTGATTAGTTCTTGGAAGGTTATATGTCTCTAGAAATTATTCCATTTCATCTAGGTTGTGTAGTTTTTTCCATACAGTTGTTTGTAGTAATTTCTTAGAATTCTTTATATTTCTGTGATATCAGTTGTAATTTCTCCTCTTTCATTTCTGATTTTGTTTATTTGTGGCCTTTTTCTTTTTTTCTTGATGAGCCTGGCTTAAGGCTTGTCAATTTTGTTTATCTTTTCAAAGATCCAGCTCCTACTTTTGTTGATATTTGAATTGTTTGTTTAATCTCTATGTCATTTAATTCTGCTCTGATCTTGATGATTTCCTTCCTTCTTTTCACTTCAGGCTTCATTTGGTTTTGTTCTAGTTCTGTAGCTGTGGAGTTACATTTTTTATTGAAGATTCTTCTATCCTTTATAGGTATGCCTGTATTGGTATGATCTTCCCTCTCAGGACTGCTTTTGCTGTGTCCCATAGGTTTTGGGCTGTTGTGTGTTTATTATCATTTGTTTCCAGAACTTCTTGATTTCTTCCTTGATGTCATTGTTAACTGATTCATTATTTAGTACCATGTTATTTATTCTCTGTGTGCTTGAATGTCTTTGAATTTTTTCCTTGAGGTTGATTTCTAGTTTCAAGGCATTGTGATCTGAGAAGATGCTTGATATAATTTCAATTTGAATTTGTTGAGGCTTGTTTTGTGTCCTACCATGTGGTCTATCTTTGAGAATATTCCATATGCACTTTAAAAGAATGTATCTTTTGCTTCTTTGGGGTGAAAAGTTCTATGTATATCAACTAAGTCCACTTGATCTAGACTGTTGTATATGTCTCAATATCCTTGGTGTTTCTTTGCCTCAAAGATCTGTCCATTGTTGTTAATGGGGTGTTAAAGTCTCCTAGTAGAGTGCATTGCTGTTGATATCCTTCCAGTAGTCTTCCAATATCTTCTTTATATATTTGGCTGCTCCTATGTTGGATGCATATGTTTACCATGGTTACATTTTCTTGATGGATTGTTCCCCTAAGTATTATAAAATATCCTTATTTGTCTCTTTTTTATGGCCTTTGTTATGAAATCTCTTTTGTCTGTTATAAGTATTGCTACCCCAGCTTTATTTTTTTTATGTCCATTTGTTTGGAATACTTTTTTCCATTTCTTCACTTTCAGTCTGTGCAGATATTTTGTTTTGAATTGTGTCTTTTGTAGACAGCATATATGTGGGTCATGCTTTCTAATCCATTCTGCTACTGTAAGCCTTTTGATTGGAGCATTTAGACCTTTTACATTTAAGGTTGTTATTGACAAGTATTTATTCATTTCACTTTGTACTTGTGTTCCTCTCCTCTCTTTTTCTTCTTTTTATTCAAGCATTTCGTTTAGCATCTCTTGCAATGCTAGTTTGGTGGAGATGTATTTTTTTAGTCTTCTTTTGTCTGGGGAACTCCTCATTTCACCTTCCATTTTGAAAGAGAGCCTTGCCGGTTGGGATAGTCTTGGTTGTAGGCCTTTGTTTTTCATTGCTTGAAATAGTTTTTGGCACTCTCTTCTGGCTTGTAGATTTTATGTTGAGAAATCAGTTGATAACCTTATCAAAGCTCCATTGTATGTTATTTGCTGTTTTTCTCTTGTCACCTTTAGGATTCTCTTTTTGTTTTTGAATGTTGCCATTTTAATTATGATGTGCCTTGAAGTGGGCCTTCTTTGGTTCATCTTTATTGGGACCCTCTGTGCTTCCTGGATTTGCATGCCTTTCCTTCATCAAGTTAACAAATTTTTCTGTCATTACTTTTTCAATCAAGTTTTCTGTCCTATACTCTTCTTCTTCTCCTTCCTGTATCCCTATGTTATGGATATTGTTTTGTTTCATGCTGTCGTGTACTTCTCTTAAACCCTCTTTATTCTTTATCAGTCTTTTTTCATTGTCTGGGTATTTTTTTTTCTACCTGTTCCTCTAACTCACTGATTCAATCCCCTGCTTCATTTATCCTGCTTTGGATTGATTATACTGTGTTATTCAGTTCAGAAATTGTATTCTTCATTTCTTCCTGGTTCTTGCTGATAATTTCTATGTCCTTTTTTATGCTGGTGTAGTTCTCAGTAAGTTCCTTGTAGCTTCCCTGGAGTTCTTTGTCATTTTTCTGGAGTTCTTTGTAGTTCCCCTGGAGTTCATTGTATTTTTCTTGGAGTTTGTTGAGTTCATTGAGCTTCCTCATTACTATTGTTTTGCATTTCATGTATAATAGTTCGCTTGCCTCTATTTCATCTATCCCTCTTGGGAATTCCTTCCTTCCTTTTGGTGGGATGTTGTTCTTGTTTGGTGGGGTCTTATTCCACCTCCCCATTTTGGGTGGCTGGACTTGTTTGTTTCTGCTTCTTAGATTGATTTGCTTTTATTTTCTGCCTTTGTGGTGTGACCTTCTGTGGTAGGAGTCTTTGTGATTCAGTGCTGCAGACTCTTTGATCTCCTTAACTTGGTGTTCTTGGGATGCCCTTTGTGCCTTTTATTTGGACTCTAGTAGTATTTTGGTTTTGTTTGTTGTGCTGCTCTTTGGTGGGTCGTTCCTTTTAATTAGCTGACTGAAAGTTACTCTGCCCACTTCTGACAGTTGTTGAGCTGCCTCTGGCTGATGCCTCTTGCCAGGGAATAATCTGCTTATGAGGTTTTCTCATAGTACTGAGGTTGAGTCTGCCTTGGGATCTGGTCTGCTGCTACTCCAGTTTTTTCTCCAGAACCATCATCAAAGTTTTCCAAAGCTCCTCTAGTTTATTTTACCTTCTCTCAGTTGCAGCCTAGGTTGAGCATGAGAAGTCTGCTTTTTTTTCTGCCAGCCAGAAGACAGGCTGGGGTGGTGGGTGGGCACTATGGTGTGTGTGGGGGCTTCTATACTGTTTTTAACATCACCTTGTCTTTTTTGTTACTACCAATTATCTTTTTTAATCTCTGCACTGTTTCCCTCTTTTCCCCCCTCCCCTCTCCCAGCTGATAACCATACCTATGATTTTGTTCCTGTTCTGGTCATTTGCTTAGTTTTTTTTTGTTTTTTGTTTTTTTTATTTTTTAGATTCGGATGTTGATAGTTGTGAGTTTGTTGTGTTTTAATGTTCTTAGTTTTGGTCTTCTTCTTTTTCTTAAATATATCTCTTTAACATTTCATATAATAATGGCTTGGTGATGATGAACATCTTTAGCTTTACCTTGTCTGGGAAGCACTTTATCTGCCCTTCCATTTTAAATGATAGCTTTTCTGGATAGAGTAATCTTGATTGTAGTTCCTTGTTTTTACATCTTGCCTGCAAAGTTTCTTTTGAAAATACCCCCAAAACACTTAGTACTGCCTCCACCTGCCAAACCAGGCTAGTTTCAGAATATGCCAGTCAGAGTTACCATCTTTCAGAAATGCAGAAGTTCACAGCTTGTTATTTCCAATCACAATTCAGCATTTCAGGTGTCTCTGACTAACCCATGCTTGGTTAAGCATGCGCCCACAATTCCAGCCTCATCAGCTATGCTTCCATATTCCAGGCAGGTTTCCCAATGGGTCTCCTCTTTCTTACTCCAGACCTCATGACAGACTCTCTCCAAACCATGTGGCTTCCCCCCTACATACCAGAATTCTCCTTTTACACCAAACTTTAATTGGGAGTCACACTTCTTGGCAGTGGGATATTGGACTCCACAGCTGTTTTAGAACAACATAGGCTGGGGTTCTGTAACAGCATCTCAGGAGTGAGGAGTTCCAGCCTCACACTCCAGCCCAGGTTTCCAGTGCCAAGAAGATAAGTCCCACAACTTCTGGTTGCAAAAACCAGTGGAAATTGAGTCAGTGGAAGAAACTGCTAGATCCCCACGCAGTTCATCTTAAAGAACCCACACAAGGACTCAACAATCAAATTGAGACTCTCTGAGCTCCAGCACCAGAGTAGCAGCTTAAAAGGCTGATGGTATACTTGGAGAAACTGAAGTGTCTGGTGTCAAGGCCAGTAGAGGCCATTTTCTCTTTTCTAAACACTTCCTTCTGAGAGCTGGAAAGCCAGTGCCGTATCTGAGACTCCATCAACCTGGCTAACACTGCTTGTCCCATCTTGGACATCCCCAGAGACTCTGCCCCACTAAACTTGCAGGCCTGCCCAAACTGACTTTCCATTTGAATGGCTAGTCTTGTCTCATGCTTCACAACTTCAAGGAACAGTTGACCTCAGTGAGTTCAAGGTCTGGTACTACCAGCAGTCAACTTAGACCTACAGCTTGGCTTTTCCTGGGAATATCCAAGCCCAACACAAGTAACTGCTATCTCAGTTTGCTTTATAGCTCAGTCAGGGTACACCAGGCAAAACACAGGTGGGAGCTGAACTTGGCCTGCACCACCCAGGGAATCCCAGGGCTTGCATGCCCAGTGGATGGCAACAGACCATGTAAGAGCACAACCATCCAGCTCCTGCATAGTTGATATTCTACAGAGAGCAGAGGTTGGTATTCAATTTTCACAGCCAGTCCTTGCTGATGACTGGCCTGGGTAAATTTCTCCCATTGATCTTCCAACAACAACCAAGGCTCAACTACCAGGAGAGGGAGTATTCAGCCCACATGAAGAGTATACCTTGAGTATCCAGGTTGGGTGAAAGGGGAGGTTGTGCCTCTGGACCCTACAGGATATCTATTACATTAGGTGATACTACCAATATACAGTGTCAAAGCAGCTCTACCTAATACAGGGAAACAAACACAGGGAGGGTACCAAATTGGGGAGGCAAAGAAATATCACCCATATGAAAGAACAGAGTGAAATCCCAGAAAAAGAACTAAATCTGGTAGCCAATCTGTCAGATACAGAGTTCATAAAGCTTGTGGTCAGGATGCTTAGAGAAATGATTGAGTGTGGCTACAAAATACAAAGTAAAATGGAGAAGGGAAACAAGAGTTATGGGAAGGAGGCTGGAATTTAAATCAACAATTTGGAACAAAAGGAAGAAATACACATTCACCTGGAACAGAAAGAAGAAACAAGAATTTTTTAAAAAATAAGATTAGGAGCTTCTGGGACAACTTTAAATGCACAAACATGCAAATCATAGGGTGTCAGAAGGAGAAGAGGAAAAACAAGAAATTAAAAACTTATTTGAAAAAATAATGAAAGAAAACTTCCCTGATTTGGCAAAGGAAATAGACAAGTCCAGGAAGCACTGAGAATAACAAACAATTTGGACCCAAAGAGGACCACACCAGAACACATCATAATTAAAATGCCAAAGGTTAAAAATAAAGAGAAAATCTTTAAAGCAGAAAGACAAAAGGAGAGTCTCCTTAATTTTAAATTGTGACCCAGAGCACCATACATCATTGTTATGTAAAGCATCTTAAGCCTCTTATCCACTTTTCACCTGGGGGCTGTGGAACAGCTATTACCTAGCTATCAGCTTGCCATATATATGTAAAGTACCTTAAAAGCTGTTTTATCTCCTTTCCCCATTCTCAAATCCATGAGCTTTGGGGACTCTGTTATAATTCCCTCCTTTTAGACTTTGGACACTTTATGATCTTATAAAGGACAATGGGCAAAGGTCTCACGATCTTCTGGAGATACTTCCTGCTGGTCATCCTACCTACACCTGGGTCCAGGGATTCCTAACTGAGTGGATGTGTGAAACAGAGGGTGGCCTTCACATGTGGGGAAGGACCTTGCACAGTCCAGGTAAGTTGGCTGTCCCTGGGAAATGGCATGCTCGGTGTCCAAGGGCTGGCACTGCTGGACAAGCTAGTATCCTTGTTATATTCTGGAAACAACAGATATGTAAGAGGGTTAGAAGGCACTATTAAAACCATAACCACTAACTTAAAAAGGCAGGGACCAATTCTTCAATGTCTCACATTATGAAAAAAAGTAGCTTTTCTGGAAGAAAATGTGCAAGGTGTGTCACACCTGTCCAAAGCACTTTTGCTCACCACACTGAGCTCGGGCTGAGGAGAATAATTTTGGATTTTCCTTTTTTAGACCTCTGGGCCCTTTCTGTCCAAGCTGTTAGGGCATAAAATGAAACCAGTTTTAAAGTGAAGCCCACAGGACAGTCCATACACCACCAACCCAACCACTTAGTCCAGTCAAACCATCAAGTCTCATGAGGCAGTAATTCAGGTGGGATTAATAAGTGAGGCCTATATTGCAAACAATCACTCAGGTAGTGAGATCATAAGATTACATCCTAAGAAAAAAGAAGGAAGAACACATGTATTAATTTATACAAAATACAGCCCTTAAACCAGTTTCTGAGTCTGTGAGATTGTCTTTTTGGGAAGACATCCAGTTGCAAAGCCTTTGTTGGCATGACATTTAACAGTGGAAATTTGACAGATTCTTCTTGCCTATAAACTGAGCATTTCTGATGATGTTATAAACCCAGTTCAACTTCCACATGAGAACAAACTTTGAAGACAGTTAGCTGCACTAGTTTATAGTTCATCACTGAACATTGTGATTTTCTCAAATCACATTTTTTTTCTCCTTAAGATCACCCTCATTGTCATTAAAAGGGCTGCATTAATTCCAGTTTTAATTTTTCCAGTTTTTCATAAACACAAGAGCAGTGATTGATCACATATGATCTTTAAGTCCGTTTTGCTGGAACTCACATAAGGAACTTTTAGATTGACTTTTTAGTCCGCCTTTCAGGGCAAACCTTTCAGCTGGCCTCATCTGTATCAACTGCTTCTCTTAAGTCCTTGGGGTTTATATTGTGCCTTTTTAGCAATCTTTCAGGAAAGCCACCTTTGTTCCTTCCATGAAAAGATGGCCACAAATTTCACAACCAACCAGGATACCAGGATTTTTCTTGTGGGCTTTTACTAGCTTCAAAAGTCAATTCCAGTTTCTCAGAGCTTTCTGGTAACAACCAGAGCCCAGTCATGCCTCTTTCAGGCATGACATTCCAAAGTCTTGGTTGACAAGACCACCATTAGCAACTGGTTTTATTGGTTTAATGAAAAGAAACCTTATGACATCACTTATTCATTCATAATGCCAAATTCTGGAGGGATCAGGTAGGGAGAAAAATATAAAATGTGAGGGAAAATCCTTGTCCTTCTAATATTCACTAAAATTGCACCTTCAGGTCTTATAACTTCTATTATTAAACTTTCTCACATAGTGTGAAGTTTTAACTCTCCCTGGGAAACCTCAGTTTTTTTGCAGAGCAGAAACAGCAAAATTCAAAGCAAAAACAAAATTCCAAAAGAAAAAGGGGGGCTTGAAGTAGCTCTGGAAGCATGTCTTATGTAGGCACCCTCACACACCAGTGTGTCTACTGGTCTCAGACATGCCCTATAACCATCCAGTCTCTTGGCAGAAATATGCTCTCTTGCCCCAAGCCATATTCCACTGGCACCAAAAGACCCTTCCTATGTCCCAAATGTCAAAGACATTCTCCCCAACTGGTTTTCAGGTGACCTTTCCTAGGTCTCATTGGACAAAAAGTAGAACAGATGATTCCTGATGTACCCAAAACAACAAAGTTCAAACCACATCCCCATAAGATCAGAAAACAAACAGCTGAGGTTTCCTCTCCCCCAGGTTTAAAACTTTCACAACATTTCCATTTATCTTTACAATTTTCCACAGACCTTCTGCAACATTCACAAGCTTTCTAAATACTTTTTACTCCTTCAGATTTAACCTTAACCCACTTTCAATTCTTGTTCTTTTCCACACTGTGAAAAACCATATTCAAACTCAGTCCCTAGATTTATGAGCATGTTAATAAAGCAAAAGAAACACTGTCACCCTGTATTGGGGTTCACTGTCCTTTTTTGAGAGAAAAATTTCAAATATTCTGCTGGGGTGCAGGTCCAGCTTTCACTTTCAGCATCAACCACAGCATCAGAGTCTGTCATATTCAGGCAGTGCCCATTTTATCCATGTGTGGTGGACCCAGGGCTTGATTCCCATCATCTTCAGAAAAGAATACATTGTCAACAGGACATCATAGGGACCAGTTCCTTGCTCAGCCAGCTGCTGATCAAGGTCTTGAGTCTTCCATGTCTTCAGTAAGACTTGGTTTCCTGGCCAGAATGGGTGCAGGGGCTCATTAGATGGGTAGGCAGACCAGCAATGAGTAAAATGGTTAGTGTTTGCCCTAAATGTTGTACATATTGCTTAATTCTTCCAGTGTACTTCAAATTTAAGATGGGCATTCCTAAACCAGAGATTTGGAGGGGTCTGCTATAGACCATTTCAAAAGGGCTCAATTTGAGCCTATTTCTGGGTGCCACCCTAATTTGGAGCAAAGCAATGTGGAGTGCTTGGTCTCATTTTAAATGTATTTCCTGGCATGCCTTTAACATGGTCTTTATTGTGCAATTCATTTTCTCAGTCTTTCCCATAGATTGAAGTCTCCAAGATATATGCAATTTCCACCATATTTACATTGCCTTTTCAACCTTTTGAGACATCTCTGAAGTGAACGATGGCCCATTGTCACTTAGAACGCTGTGAGGAAGTCCAAATCTGGAAATTATTTCTTTAAGTAAGAGTTTTGCTAACTCAGTTGCCTTTTCAATTCTAGTGGGGTACACCTCTACCCATCCAGAAAAAGTGTCTACAAAGGCCAACAAAAATGTGTAATGCTCCTTGGTTTTTAGCATTTGTGTGAAGTCCACAAATGGACACAATCCTTTATATTGCCCTTTCTTTTCCATTGGGAAATGCTCTGTCTTAGGATTGTTCTTGGCACATATTTGATAGGCTTGGATGATCCTTGGAGCAACCCTTTGCAAATAAGGGCCTTTCAAATGTGGCCTAATGAAATCCATTAAAGCATCCCTTCCATAATGGGTTCTTCCATGTAGGAGTTTGAGGATAGGATACACTAGAGTCTCAGGAAGTAAAATCATACCATACCATGGGTGTTGAACTTCCTTGTAGAATTGGGATCAGTGTTAGTGGATCCCCATTCTCAGGGCCATTCCTCATCCTGTTCTGTGTGATGAGGTTTAAACTGTGACAAGTTCAAAGAGGGAACCAAAGCCCCTAAGTGTGGCAGCTCTCTGGCTACCTGTCTTGTTACTTTATCAGCAGTTTGGTTTCCCTGGATTCTTTGGGAAACATCCCTTTGGTGTCCTGGGCAATGCATTATGACAAATTGGTCTGGTAGATTCACTGCCTCTAGCAATTGTAAAATCTCTGCTGCATGTTTAACATTCTTGTTCCCTGAGGTTGAGTCCTCTTCCTCCATATTGTTCCATGGGCATGGACTACCATGAAGGCATATTCGGAGTCTGTGAATATGTTGATCTTCTTTCCATGGGACAGAATTAAGGCCCTTGTAAGGGCAATTAGTTAAGCCTTTTGTGCGGAGGTTCCTGGTGCAAAGGCTTGGGCTTCTGTTACCTTGTCTGTGGTGACTACCACATACCCAGCCTGTTGCTGGCTATTGTCCATGAAGCTGCCCCTGTCTGTATACAGCTCCCAGTCTGGTACTGCCAGTGGCTAGTCCATCAAAGCTGGCCTGATATAATAAACTCAATCAATAATTTCTAAACAATCATGTTGGAGGACCGAGTCCCCTCTATATCGGGGAGTAGGTTGGCTGGGTTCAGGGTTGTGGTAGTCTGCAAGGTGACATTTGGATTGTTCAACAGGATGATAGTATTTCCCCTTATTCCCTGTTGTCAGCCAATACCCTGCTTTTTGTTCCAATAGAGCCAGGACCCCGTGCAGTACCAATACTGTAGTAGGTGTTCCAAAATAAATTTATCAGCTTCCTGTAAGATGTCACATGTAGCTGCTACTGCTCGGAGGCATGGTGGCCATCCCTTTGTCATGTGATCCAATGTCTTGGGATATATTTCTGAGAGTCTGGGTTAGTAATTCCAGTCCAATCCCTTGCCTTTCATGAACATACAATTTGAAAGCCTTCTGTAAATTGGGCAATCCTAGTGCAGGAGCCAAAACTAGCTTTTCCTTCAAAGTATCAAATACTACCTGATAACCCCTTGTCAATTCAAAGGGTTCAGAGTCCAGTCCTTTCAAGAAATGGTACAGCAGTTTTGCTATAAGTCCAAAGTTTGGAATCCAAATTCAACAAAACCCTGTAATTCCTAAGAACCCACAAAGCTGCCTTCTGTTTTATGGGGTTTTTAATGTAACAATTGCTTGCTTTTTATCTTCCTTTAAGCTTCTGGTACCCTGTTGCAGTTGAAATCTCAGGTACACCACTTCCTGTTTTCAAATTTGGGCCTTAGCAGATTACACCTTATATCTACCTTTTGCCAAATGATTTAGAACTGTGATAGTGTTGTGCAAACAGTCCTCATAGTTGCTGCTGGCTATCAATATGGCATCTACATATTGCAAAAGAACTCCCAATTTCAATTGAACATCCCTTAAGTCTTTTGCTAGCACTTCTCTGAATATAGTCGGGGAGTTCTTAAATCCTTGTGGCAGTATGGTCCAGAAGTACAAGAGCATGGCTTTAGTTTCTGGGTTCTTCCATTCAAAGGGAAATAGTAACTGAGCCTCTTCATCTATTGGGATGCAGAAAAAGCCATCTTTTAAGTCCACAACTGAAAACCATTTTCTATCCCCAGGCATCATAGTCAAAAGGGTATAGGGATTGGGTAGGTGTAGGATATGAATGTCCTGAACAATGTCATTTATGGCCCTAAGATCCTGTTTCCACTGATATTCAACGCAGTGAGGCTTTTTGACTGGCAAAATGGTAATGTTGTACGGGGACTGCCATGGCCAACTTAGTCCTGATTTTAAAAACTTCTGCAACACTGGCTGGAACCCCTCTAAAGCCTTCTTCTTGAGGTGGTACAGTTTCTTTTGGGGGATCCCTGCCCCTTCTTTTAGATTGACCTTAATGGGTTGCATATTAACTGCTTTATCTGGGGTTCCATCAACCCAAACAGTTTGATGGACCTGTTCATAGATATCAGGTGGGAAGAGTTCACCTCCTGAACCTTTCAGGCAAGTCAGGAATGCCTGTAGTTGGAGAGCATGTTCCAGTGGAACTTCCACACAACTGTTGTTTCTCAGGAGAAAAGGGTTTTTTTGCATGCAATTTACAAAGTAAATCTTTACCCAAAAATGGAATGGGACAGCATAGCATATAGAGAAAACTATGTATAAGCTTTTGATGTCCAAGTTGACATTCCAAATGTTGCAGAAATGCCTGTTTTTGTAACTGTCCAGACACTCCAGTAACTGTTATTTCATCTGAATTTTTCTTGGTTAATTTTGTGTTTAACACTGAGTATGTAGCTCCCATATCTATAAAAAATTGACTGGCTTGTTACCCAGAGTCAACTGTACCCAGGGCTCCCATGGGGAATTAGCAATAGGTCTGGAATGGCCAATAGAACCCCTGAGCCTCATCATTCATTATCCTCCCTTCTCCTTTTTCAGCATTTCTCAGCAAGGGTTCTAATTTCTGTTTTCCCTTTTCAACTTCAGGCATTCATTCCTCCAATGGCCTTCTTGCTTGCAATAGGAATATTGGTTGATGCCTACCGGGTCTTTCCACCTTTGTTTAGAGTACTGCCTTTTCCTCTGGCCTCCCTAGCACATTTCTAAAAACACAGAGGCCTGTTTTGTCTTTCCTGCTTCCAAGGCATTATAAACTTTAAATGCTATGTCCACGAGCTGAGAGAGACTCATTCCCAACCTCCCATTTATATGTTAAAGTTTCTTTCCAGTATCTGGAGTACTCTGCCCAATAAAAGTCATGTTCACCATATACACATTCTCCAGTCCCTATGGATCAGCATGTGTTTCCTAGAGGCCTGATAGAGCTTCTAAAAATTCAGAAGGGTCCTCATTTAACCTTTGCTGAAGGGCCTGTATCATATTCAAACTCTTTTGCTTGGGTACCCCCTCCTAAGCCCTTCCAGTATACACCTCCTGTAATGTGTCTAGAGGGTTAGGCACCCCCTGTTTGGGTTCCAGATAGGCTCCATCAGGGGAATTGTCTGGGCTGAGGGTCCCATCAGGATCCTCTTTGTGGATGTGTTGGTCCTCTTCATTAGTCTTATTCATAACCAGCTATTTCTCATCTTCAGTTAGCAAAATATTTAGGAGAGCCTATACATCTGCCCAGTTTGGATGGGTGGCAAAAATGGAGATGACAATATCTGCCATTTTCTGGGGATTATCTTTATATGAGGGGTTGTAATTCTTCCAATTCAGTAAGTCTGGAGAACAGCATATGGGCCTAATATTAGCGAGAGGGTTGACCCACCTGATTTATTCCTCCTATAGGATATTGCCTCAAGGGGCATTGGCTTGCTCCAAATTGGGAGGTCCCCTGGCTATATTAGGTTCTGTGATGGGTCTTTGGGAGGGAGGCCCTCCTCTTCTCATATAGGGTGGAGCTGTTGGCCACCACTTCAGAAGCAGCATGTGAAAGGGTGGTGGCAAGGAAGTGCCTCATGCTTCCCTGACTCTGTCCCTTAGGTTAAGAGCATTAATGAGCTTTATCTCCTCATTCTCCCTTTCTTCCAGGGTTTTATTATCAGGGAGGAATTTTGAGGCCATTTTCCTCCTCTGTACCATCCCCTGAATCTCTGTTCCTGATTAAACCCTATTATGCAATGACATAAATGCATTAACATAACAAATTTCCTCCCACTTTTCCAACCATTGACAATACTGTTTTGATTGCTTATGGAATAGTAACTCAGGGAACTTTTCATGGGCCACCTTTACTCACAATCCAAAACATACATAGGCCAAACACCATTACAGTAATACATCAATGTCTCACTAGATATGGGATAACAGCAGTACACATTCCAGTCCTCCAAAGTTCTACTCAGTAGGATTCCCTTAGGGGCTAGCCTAGACCTGCCTTTATTGTACCAGTCATACATGCAAAAGCCCATAACCATAAAAGTACAGACAAGCTAGAAGCAGCATATAAACAAAACTATTATCCACAACTCCATTATTCCAAACAGTGCTCCAAACAAATTTTCAGCCAAGCAATCTCACTTTTCAGATCCTTTCCCAGCCCCATTTTTTCCCAACCTTCCAGGTGTATTTAAGCAGCTGATGCCCTCAAGAAATATTCAGAAAAAATTCTTAGACTGGGAAACTACAAAGTCCCACTCTCCCACTTCTGAGTAGGTCAGTCTGCTACAGGAAATTATCAAGTCCCATCTGAGTCACCAATGTTGTTACAGAACCCTAACCTATGCTGTTCTGAAACAGCTGTGGGGTCTGATTGCCTGCTGCTGAGAAGTGTGACTCCCAATACAAACATTGGTGGAAAAGGAAAGGGGTTTATTTCAAAGTTTTACAGATTCATAATAATGGTGTGTTTCTACCCTTATGTCTCTCTCCCTTGAAAACACCCAAAAACATTATACTTAGTACTGCCTCTGAAACTAGGCCAGTTTCAGAGTATGCCAGTCAGAGGTACCGTCTTTCAGAAAACAGAAGTCCGTGGCTCAGAATTCCTGATCACAGTTCAGCATTTCAGGCATCTCTGACAAATTCATGCTCAGTTAGTCAGGTCCCCACAATTCTAGCCTCATCAGCCATGTTGCTGTTTTCTCCAGCCAGGTTTCCCAGTGAATGTCCACTTTCTTACTCCAGACCTTATGGCAGGCTCTCTCCAAACCATGTGGCTTCCCCCTTACACACCAGACCTCCTAGCTGACTACTGTGTACTCCTTTCAGGCCACATGGCTTCCCTCTTCATCCTCATGGCTTTCTCTAACTTTAAATGCTGACCTGGAGCACAATATGTCATTGTTATGAAAGTATCTTAAGTATCTGTGCTTTTACGTGGGGACTGCAGCACAGCTCTCACCTAGCAACTAGCCTGTGATAGATATGCAAAGTACTTTAAAAACTATTTTATCTCTTTTCCCATCTCCAAAACCATGAGCTGTTTTGGGGGCCCCTTCCCAACTCTGTTATAATATCCTTCCCCAACTTTTATCCACTACATGTGGGTAAGAGGCCAGCCCATTCCGTGCCTGCACTTCTCCTACCCATCTTGATGGATGTGGTTTCTTTAATTTCATAGTTGTCATACTTCCATTCAACTTGATTTCTGATGGTTCTGGCTGATGGTTGTTGTATATTTTAGTTGTAACTGATGTAGCTGTGCAAAGAGGCAAGCCATGTCTTCCTACTCTGATATCTTGACCAGATACTTAACATCTAAAATTTTTCAAGAACTCCTACAACTCAACACACACACACACACAACACAGACAACCCAACTAAAAGATGGACAGAGGACCTGAATAGACTCTTCTCCAAAAAGGACCTACAGATGGGCAATATACTTATGAAAAGGTGCTGAATGTTTCTAATATCAGAGAAATGCACATTAAAACAAAAATATAGTATCACTTCACACCTGTTGGAATAGCTATCATCATTAAATCACTGTTGGTATTATTACAAATTGATTTAGCCACCCTGGAAAACAGTATTGAAGGTTCTTAATATATTAAAAATAGAATTATCTTATGGCCCACCAATTCTACTTATGGGTATATATTAAAAAAATCAAAACACTTATTCAAAAAGATATATATACCCTTATGTTCATTGCACATTATTTACAATAGCTAATATGGAAGCTATTCAAGTGCCTGTCAATAGGGCAGTGAAGGAAGAAGTGTGGTACATATATAAAATAGAATATTACTCAGCCATAAAAATAAATCTTACCATTTTAGATAACATGGGTGGACCTAGAGGGTATTATGCTCACATAAATAAGTCAGAAAGAGGAAGATAAATACTATATTATTTCATTAAATGTGTAATCTTAAGAAAAAAACAAATGGGGGTGGGTGGGGAAGAAACAGGTCATGACTAGTGTGGCTCAGTTGTTTGCACATCATTCCACAAACCTAAAGGTTGCTAGTTTGATTCCCAGCCAGGGCACATACCAGGGTTGTTGGTTCTGTCCCTGGTTGTGTTGCATACAAGAGTCAACCCATTGATGTTTCTCTCTCACATAGTTATTTCTCTCCCTCACTTTCTCCCTCCCTCCCACTCCACAAAAATAAATAAAATATTTTTAAAACACACACACACAAATAGACTCATAGATACAGAGATCCAATTGAAGGTTGCCAAATTGGAGGGAGGTTTATGGAGGGTGGGGGAAAAATGTAAGGGATTAAGAAGAACAAATTGATAGTTACAAAATAGTCTCAGCAATGTAAATTACAGCATAAGGAATATAGTCAATAATATTGTAATAACTATGATGGTTGAGGTGGGTACTAGAATTCTCATAAGAATCACTTTATAATTGTCAGTATGCTGTACAACTGAAACTGATATAAAATATTGAATTTCAACTATAATGGAAAAAATAAAATGTAGTGCTACTATACATCTCTTTCTATCATGTGTTCAATGGATTTATGTTGTGGCTTAAAATTGGCTATGGCAGGAGTATTTACACCTTATAAATGGGTAAACACAACAAATTAAGGCTTGGTTTATTTTGTGCATTGTGAGGATTTGAAAAATTAATGAAGGATTGTTAATACTGCAATTTAAATTAAGATATGACAAGTCTCTATCTGTTATTTTTGAATAGAATAACAAAGTTGAGGATTTTTTTTCTAGTAATTTAAAACTATGATCTAATTCAGTTAAGTAGTCAATTGCATCACTGATGATTGAGTAAAGTTCTGAAATAATACATCTAATTGAACATGAGTATATTTTTCACTTTTTAATTATTTAGTAATATAAATGAAACAGGTGTAGTTAAAACTACATCTATTCAACAATGCAACCATTGTTTGGCTATGGATACAAATATTTGGTAAATAGAAAAAATATAATATGAAAATCAAATGACTATATAGAATTTACCAAACTAAAGATCTACTTGTGATTGTTTATAAATAATGTTGTACACATTCTTTTACCAGTGAAGTACATAATAAAATTATGTCATACATATAAGCACACTTTTATTCTCATGAGAGCTACTATAGAAGAGAGGTGGAAAGAAACCCTAACTTAGCAATTGCTTATTCTATTTTTAGGATCTCTAATTATTAGATAGTTCATTATGTTAAGAAAATTCTGGACTTCTGGCCAAGATGAAGGCCTAGACAGACACATTGCATCTCCCTCCACAACTAAGAAGGAATACAACTACCTCAAAACTAGAGACAACCAGAAGTTCCAGAAAATTGAGCTGCATGAAGTCCAACAAACAAAGATATAAAGAAGAATTACTCATGCAGACAGGTAGGAGGGGCAAAGAGGACTCGGGGTGGTGGCGGCGGTGGTGGTGGCTTCAACAGTGGTGGGGCAGACCAGAAGAAAGCGCAGTCACACATTTTAAAAAGTGGGGAGGGATACCTAGGGAGCATTCCCAGTTCCTGACCAGATCGTGCAGCTCATGGTGCCAGCACCAGAGAAAATAAAGCCTCATTGCTTCTGACCATGCAAACCAGCAGGGGTTGGGGCAGAGGAAAAAACTGCTGGTCTCTTAGTAGAGTCCACTTGTTTAAAGGGCCCCTACAGTCCTAGAACATCCACAGACCCACCCACTCTGGGAACGATGGCCAGAGCAAGAGCTAGAGGGGTGTTAGTCCCATACGGAAGCGGGAGAAGTGCCTGGAAGAGGGGCAAGTGCTGTTCCCTCTCTGACCCCTCCCCCACATACAGCGCAACAACGTGGTGAAATGGGTCACTCTGTACTGATGAATATGTAAGTCTCCGCCCCTTACCACATCACAAATGTGACAGCTCTACCTAAGACACAGAGGCAAACAAACACAGGAGCCTGTCAAGATAAGGAGACAGAGAAGTATGGCCTAAAAGGGGGAATGGATCAAGGTTCCACTGGGAGAACTAAGCAATGATGAGATAGCCAATCTAACAGACGAGGAGATAGTCAACCTGACAGATGTAGAGTTCAAAACACTAGTGATAAAGATGCTCACAGGCTTGACAGATATGCTTGAGTAAGGCAAACACATAAGGGAAGAAGTGAAGGCTATGTTAAGTGAAACGATGAAAAATCCACACAAAACCAATGGTCAAGAGAAGGAAACTGGGGTTCAAATCAATGATCTGGAATATAAGGAAGAAAAAAACAGATAAACAGTACAGGAGGAGGAAACAAGAATTGAAAAAAATAATGAGAGGCTTAGGAACCTCTGGGACAACTTTAAACGTGTCAATATCCAAACCATAGGGGTGCCAGAAGGAGAAGAGGAACAGCAAGAAATCAAAAGCTTAAGTGAAAAAATAATGAAGGAAAACTCCCCAAATCTGATGAAGGAAATAAACATACAAGTCCAGGAAGCACAGAGTCTCAAACAAGCTAGACCCAAAGAGGACCACACCAAGACACATCATCATTAAAATGCCTAAGGTGAAAGATAAAGAGAGAATTTTAAAAGCAGCAAGAGAAAAGCAGAGAGTTACCTACAAAGGGGTGCCTATAAGACTATCAGCTGATTTCACAAAAGAAACTTTGCAGGAAAGAAGGGACTGGCAAGAAGTATTCAATGTGATGAAAAGCAAGGACCTACAGCCAAGATTACTCTATCCAGTAAAGCTATCATTTAGAATGGAAGGGCAGATAAAGTGCTTCCCAGACAAGATAAAGCTAAAAGAGTTCATTATCACCAAGCTGTTATTGTATGAAATGTTAAAGGGACTTATTTAAGAAAAAGAAGATCAAAACTATGAACACTAAAATGACAACAAACTCACAACTATCAACAACTGAATCTAAAAAGTAAAAACAAAACCCAACTAGGCAAAGCAGAATAGGAACAGAATCATAAGTATAGGGATCATTTGGAGCATTATCAGCTGGGAGGGAGAAGGGGGAGAAATGGGGAAATGGTGCAGCGGTTAAAAAGCACAACTCTTTGATACAAAATAGACAGGGGGAAGTTAAGAATAATATAGGAAAGGGTGAAGCCAAAAAACTTATATACATGGCCCATGGACGTGAACTAAGGGGAGTGGGATTGCTGGGGGAATGGTGATACTGGGCAGAGGGTAGAAAAGGAGATAAAATTGGGTCTACTGTAAAAACGTAATCAATAAAATACACTTAAAAATAAAAAAATTCTGTTTGGGAATTATACTAAGTAAATCATTTTTAAGTGGCTTTCCTTCAAATTTTTCCTTAATGTTTCCATATCTTTTTTTCCTCTACGAGAAATAGTCCTAATTCCCTCACTATATACTCGTGAATTGATTGTTATAATCTAAATAAGCCCTTTTTGTGTATTTCTGTTACAGAAACAGGGGTGTTCCAAAAATCCCCAGAGTTTGCTGCTGGGGGATGGGGAGAAGTAAGCAGCTTTTCAAATGCTTCCACATGCATGAGGCTGGTGGCTACTGTCTTTTTTATGCAAATGGCTTTAATGCATCCAAAGCCTCAGGCAGATGGGAGGAGTCTTGAACCAGGGGACGGTATGGAAAGCACACAGAGCCTACGTAAGGGTCTGTGAATGGTCAGAACTATTTGCAACGCCCACTGCGTCAGATGACGCAGTCAGGGATATATAAGCAGCTGCAGACATTTTAGCTGAGACTCTCTCAGACTCTCTCTCAGAGACTCTCTCTCAAGCTCTCGTTCAGGCTCTGGCTCTCACTGGCACTCTGAGACTCTCTCTCAGACTCTCTCTGGCTCTCGCTCGTTCTCTCTGACTCTGAGACTCTCGCTCTCTGACTCAGGCTCTCACTTGCGCTCTGGCTCTGGCGCTCTGACTCTCTCTCACTCGCGCGCTCGCGCTCGCTCTCGCTCTCTCACTCTCTTGTGTGCTCCCTCCACGTGGCTTGGTGAAGGGGCCTTCTCCGTGTGGCTTGGAGAAGGGGTCTCCAGGCTGCTTTAAGAGGCTCTTGCCATGCGGTTTTGAGAAGGAGAGAAGATCCACACGGTTTGCAGGAAGAAGGCAGTTTGCAAGGAGGCTGAGAATCCAGGTGGTTCTGCATTGAGAGCTGGAGGGCACCACAGCACAGAAAGGACCTCCCCAATCAGGATTGAATGATTGGCAGCTGCTGGTAAAGCTGAACTGTGTTTGGAAAGTAGGGAAACGGTTTCTCCGACTTTCCTAAAACTAGCCTGGTCTGGAAGGGGGGGGAGGCAAGGATATGTGTTTGTGGGTATTTTAAAGAGCATAAGACTTAACAACAGAAATCCGCAAGTAACTAAATCTATATAACTGTTAAATAAACAATTCTTTTTCTTTTCACCAAACTCTGGTATTGAGAGTTATAATTTTGGCAGCGGGCAATTGGGCCCCTAACTAAAGAGCCCGTGGGTTTGTTTTCAACTGGAGCAGCCCAGGGGTTCTGTAACATTTCTGTTAGTGAACAATATGTTTAAAATTTAAAGTAAAAACTAAATGTAGATTTTTAAAGATAAACAGTGGAGACATTTACTGTGTTTCCAAGGTACCATATTTCTATTTAGTCGATATTGTACTGATTAAATTGGAAAACATCTGACTTAGTTCTATTTTAGATTCTAACATCTTCAGTTAGCATCTATTCTAATTTTAATATTATTATATTGATATATTAAAATTGCTTTAAATATTAGTGAAAAAATTTACACTTATTATCTCCCATTCAATAGTCCTTCTGTACTGTTAGAATTTATGGATAATATTTCAAAAATATTTTGATAGTATTATAGCTTGGTATTAAAAAATAGTAAAACTGTGTCCTAGTAATACTTATATCTCTTCTTAGAGTTTCTAGGGAAATTACATACAATAGAGAAATGAGAATCAAGGTTAAACTTTAATGGTTACAGTCATATGCAGCATAGACTATAGACCTGAGCAAGGTCATCTGTTCTCCATATTTCCGATTAAACTTGGGATCTGTGCTCTCAGATTTTCCTATAAAGGAGAGTAATGATTGTGTCTAGAGAGAGAATCTGGTTTGACTTTCTATCCAGTAGAATGTTTTCTGAAGGTAAGAAAGGAGCGACCTGATTGGGCCCACCTCACATGGGTTGTTCCTGCATCTTGGATCAATTCAGTAGGAAGAAGGAAGAAAGAGTTCTGAGCTGACCTTCGTAGCACAGTAGTCCTTGTAATATCAAGTTTGATAAACATCCTGGACTCTATATTTTCTTTTTTTATCATATTGGCAAATGTCCTTCCATTGAACCAGAGATAGGCATCTAGTACGAAGAAAGAGCCCTGGCTGCTGTGGCTCAGTTGATTGATCATTGACCTGCAAACCAAGTGTCGCTGGTTTGATTCCCAGTCAGGGTACATAATTAGATTGCACGTCAGATCCCCAGTTGGGGGCGCAAGTGAGAGGCAACAACACAGTGATCTTTCTCTTCCTCTCTTTCTCCTTTCCCCTCTCTCCCTAAATAAATAAATAAATAAATAAATAAATAAATAAATAAATAGATAAATAAAATTGTCAAAAGTTAAAAAAATAAACAAAGAATTTTGTAGAAAGTGAGCAAAAGAGTATCTTCTCCCTATCTTCCTTTGGTTAGTATTCTAATTTAACCCATTAGATTTAAGAGCCATGCTTACCATGAACTAGAAATGTGTTGTGGCCCTTGGGATAGTATTGCAAAAGCTTATCAGGGGAGCCCTGCTGTTCTGTTTTGGTTTTTATGAGGCTTCCCTATCTCCTGCCATGCTCTGTTGCATTATTGGCATTATAAAATTTAACCTCCTGCCAATAGATTTAGTATTTTCACTATTCCTCCAATATATTTGAAATGGGTCTGCACAGGATTTAAAATACTAACTCCAAAACTACAATGTGTATCATACATACCTTTCATTCATTCTCCACTTTTCCATTCTAAATGTTTAGTCCCCTTGTCCAATCTAACTAAAGTGAGTGTTCAATGAATACAGATGATACAATTAAGAATGAATGTTTGAATAATATAATCCCCTTCCCAACCTTAATGTCACACTGAAATGTTTTTTGTTTTTTTTTTTTTTTGCATGTCATAAAATTTTTAAATGTGTCAACCCATGACACCTCTTTCCTCTTAGAATGAACCTGCCCACGGGAGTGCTGTGGTTCCCTTCTTCTGGTTCTCTGTACCTTTAAACTTATAGGATAAGCCTTTCCATTGCCCCATAGACACACAGGTGGAAATTTGCTCATATATAAGAAATACTTTTTTTCTGACTACATATAACAAGTGTATGTGTATTGTAAATGTGTATTGTAAAAAAAAAATGAACATTCAGAAGTAGATGGAAAAAAAGCAAAGATTACTTAAAATTCTAACATAATTAGGTGCCACCTTGATAATTTTGAATCATCTCTTTCATATATACACGACCATTAACATTTAAAAAAATGGTAATGCATCCTTTACTTTTATTCTTAAATCTCATTTTAAAATGTATAGCATTTTTTTCCAGTTTTCCCTTCCTCTGTTTCCTCACCTTCATCTCACCCCCTTCCAAACTTGCAGTGAATATCGATAACTTGTACATTCTTCATCTCTTTGTAAATGGCCATGTAATTATATATAAGTATTTGTATATGATCCTTCTATCTTTGATGAAATGAATAATAACACTTATTTTCATTGGTTATGCTCTGAACAAACTGAGAAATAAAAGAAGTAGGAAATAGAGGACAACAATGTCATTTTTTATACAAGGCTAAAATGGAAGATGTGAAAGCCGGTGATGGATCTATTGAGTTTGGATTCAGGCTGCCTTGACCATTAAGCAGGAGGCGCTGCTGATCTGCGTCAAGTTCCCCACTTCTGTTCTGTGTGGGAAGGCCAAAGCTTGCTCTGTAATATTTAGAGGAGCAGAGCTGGAGAACTAGAATTCCCTGTAAGCAGGCTCACTCCATGAGAAAAGTTGTGAGTGTGTTAGCAATTAACTTCCCCAGGACCTAAGACTGCCTATGAAATTTCAGAACAGAACGTCTTTTCCCTAAGAATTTTCAAACAAAATGGTAGATATGGGTCAAACATGCTTATTTTCCCCCAGATTATCTACTGATGTTACTTCACTTGCCTGGGAATTATAATTTGAGGTTCCTCAACATGAGGGGGATATCAGAAATGGCAAGTAAGTTTCTGTCAATGCATGGATTGTGGATTTCCTTTATTTTTATAATTTAAATAGAATCATTTTTCTGCATACTTTCTGATTCTTACTTTCCTCACTTGCCGATACATCAAAAATGCTAAATTAAAAAAAAAAATTCTCACCAAACTATGCTTATTTTATTTTATTTTACTTTTTAACTTTATTTTTATTGTTTTTCTATTACAATTGTCCCACTATTTCCCTCATTGTTACCACCACCCAGCCCACCCTTTCTCCCACAGTCCATCATGACCCCATTATCCATTTCATAATTTATTTATATTAGTTCCTTTGCTAAACCCTTGCTTTACTTACCCCCCTTCGCTCCCCCCCCACAATAACTGTTACTCTGTTCCTTGTTCAATTTTGTTTATTTGTTTGTGCTGTTCATTAGTCTCCTGTATTAGGTGATATCATATGGTATTTTTCTTACATTACCTGGCTTATTTTACTAAGCATAATTCTCTCTAGTTCAATCCATGTTGTCACAAATGGTAGGATTTCCTTCTTTCTTTCTGCTGCATAGTATTCCATTGTGTAAATGTACCACAGCTTTATACTCCACTCATCTACAGATGGGCACTTAGGTTGTTTCCAGCACTTGGCTATTGTAAACAGCACTGCTATGAACATAAGTGTGAATAGGTTCTTTTGAACTGGTGTTTCAGGATTCTTCGGGTATAATCCTAGCAGTGGAATTGCTGGTTCAAAAGGTAGTTCCACTTTAGTTTTTTGAGAAAATTCCATATGTTTTCCACAGTGGCTGCACCAGTCTGCATTCCCACCACCAGTACAGTAGGGTTCCCGTTTCTCCACATCCTTGCCAGCACTTGTTGTTTGTTGATTTGTTGATGATGGCCATTCTGACTGGTGTAAAGTGGTATTTCATTGTGGTTTTTATTTGCATCTCTCTAATGGCTAGTGATGTTGAGCATTATTTAATATGCCTATGGACCCTCTGTATATCTTCCTTGGAGAAGTATTTGTTCAGGTCCTTTGCCCATTTTTTAATTGGGTTGTCTGTCTTCTTAGTGTTGAGATATATAAGTTCTTTATGTATTTTGGAGATCATTCCCTTATCTGATGTATCATTGACAAATATGCTTTCCCATATGGTTGGCTTCCTATTCATCTTGCTGATGTTTTCTTTTGTTGAGCAGAAGCTCTTTAGTTTGATGTAGTCCCATTTGTTTATTTTTTCCTTTATTTCCCTTGTCTTAGGAGATATATCAGTGAAAATATTGATATGTGGGATATCTGAAATTTTCCTGCTTTTGTTTTCCTCTGGATTTTTACGGTGTCATATCTTACATATAACTCTTTGATACATCTTGAGCTTATTCTGGTTTGTGGTGTAAGCTGTTGGCCCAGTTTCAGTTTTTTGTATGTCCCTGTCCAGTTCTCCCAGCACCACTTGTTGAAGAGGCTTTTCTTATTCCATTTTATGTTGCTTCCCCCTTTGTGGAATATTAGTTGGCCATAGAGTCCTGGGTTTATCTCTGGGCTCTCTATTCTGTTCCATTGATCTATATGTTGGTTCTTGTGCTGGTACCAGGCTGTTTTGATTACAGTGGCCTTGTAGTATAGTTTAATGTGAGGCATTGTGATTCTTCCTATTGCGTTCTTCCATCTCAAGATTGCTGTGGCAATTCGGGGTCTTTTTTGGTCCTATATAAAGTTTTGAAGTATTTGTTCTACGTCTGTGAAATACATCGCAGTTATTTTAATAGGCACTGCGTTGAATCTATAGATTGGTTTGGGTAGTATGGACATTTTAATGATGTTGATTCTTCCCATCCATGAACATGGTATTTTCTTCCATTTATTTGTATCTTCCTTAATTTCTTTCTTCAGTGTTATGTAGTTTTCTAAGTACAGGTCTTTTACCTCTTTGGTTAAATTTATTCCTAGGTACTTTATTTTTCTTGTTGCTATAGTAAATAGGATTTTTTTTCTAGTTTCTATCATATTTTATTGGTGGTGTATAGAAATGTCTTTGATTTCTGAATATAGACTTTGTACCCTGATAATTTGCCAAATTCATTTATTAGGTTGAGTAGTTTTTTCATGGAGTATATAGGGTTCTCTACGTACACTATCATGTCATCTTCAAATAATGATAGTTTTACTTCCTCTTTTCCAATTGGATGCCTCTTTTTTTTTTCTTATCTAATTGCTATGTCTAGAACATCTAATACTATGTTGAATAGGAGTGGAAAGAATGGACATCTTTGTCTTGTTCCTGATCTCAGGAAGAACGATTTCAGTTTTGTCCATTGAGTATGATGTTGGCTTCGTGTTTCTCCTATATGGCCTTTATTATGTTGAGGTATACTACCTCTATTCCTAGTTTACTGAGTGTTTTCATCATAAATGGGTGTCATACTTTATCAAATGCCTTTTCAGCATCTATTGATATGATCATGTGGCTTTCATCTTTCATTTTGTTTATGTGGTGTATTACATTTATTGATTTATGAATATCAACCCATCCTTACATCCCTGGGATGAATCCCACTTGATCATGATGTATGATCTTTTTAATGTGTTGCTGGATCTGGTTTGCCTATATTCTGTTGAGAACTTTAGTATCTATGTTAATCAGTTATATTGCCCTGTAGTTTTCTTTCTTTGTTGTGTCTTGACCTGGTTTTGGGATTAGGATAATACTGGTTTTATAGAAAGAGTTTGGGAGTCTTCCCTCCTTTTGGATTTTTTGGAATAGTTTGAGAAGGGTAGACATTAGTTCCCCCCTAAATGTTTCGTAAAATTCACCCGTGAAGCCATCCGGTCCAGGGCTTTTTTGTGCCGGGAGTTTTTTGATTACTGTTTCAATTTCACTCTCTGTTATCAGTCTGTTCAGGCTTTCTGCTTCTTCTTGATTTAGTTTTGGAAGATTATACATTTCTAGACATCTGTCCATTTCATCTATGTTTCAAGTTTCTTGCCATATAGTTGTTTGTAGTAATTTCTTACAATCCTTTGTATTTCTGTGATATTGGTTGTGATTTCTCCTCTTTCATTTCTGATTTTGTTTATTTGGGTCCTCTCCCTTTTTTTCTTCATGAATCTAGCTAAAGGCTTGTCGATTTTGTTAATCTTTTCAAAGAACCAGCTCCTACTTTTGTTGACCTTTTGAATTGTTTGTTTAGTTTCTATGTCATTTAATTCTGCTCTGATCTTCATGATTTCCTTCCTCTACTCACTCTAGGCTTTGTTTGTTGTTGTTTTCCTAGTTTTTTTAGCTGTAGGGTTGGATTTTTAATTTGAGATTCTTCTATCCTTTACTTGTAGGCCTGTATTGCTATGAACTTTTCTCTCAGGACTGCTTTCACTGTGTCCCATAAGTTTTGGGCTGTTGTGTGTTCATTATCATTTGTTTCCAGAAACTTTTTGATTTCTTTCTTGATGTCATTGTTAACACATTTATTATTTAATATCATGTTATTTCTTCTCCACGAGTTTGAATGTTTTTGGTTTTCTCCTTGAGTTTGAGTTCTAGTTTCAAGGCATTGTGATCTGAAAAGATGTTTCATATAATTTCAATTTTCTTGAATTTGTTGAGGCTTTTTTTGTGTCCTACCATGTGGTGTATCTTTGAAAATATCCTATGTGCATTTGAAAAGAATGTATATTTTGCTTCTTTGGGGTGAAAAGTTTTATATATATCAATTATGTCCATTTTGTCTAGAGTGTTGTTAATGGCTCAATACCCCTGGTGTTTCTTTTATTTGAAGATCTGTCCATTGTGGACAATGGGGTGTTAAAGTCCCCTAGTATGAGTATGTTGCTGTTGATATATTTTTTGTAGTCTTCCAATATTTTTCTTTTATATTTTGGTGCACCTATGATGGGTACATACATGTTTACCAGAGTTATATCTTCTTGATTGATTGTTCCCTTAAGTATTATAAAATGTCCTTCTTTGTCTCTTTTTATGGCCTTTGCTGTGAAATCTCTTTTGTTTGATATAAGTATTGCTACCCCAGCTTTTTTTTCATGACCATTTACTTGGAATACATTTTTCAACTCTTCACTTTCAGTCTGTGTAAATCTTTTGTTTTGAGGTGTGTCTCTTGTAGACAGCATATATGTGGGTCATGTTTTCATATCCATTCCATTACCCTATGTCTTTTGATTGGAGCATTTAATCCATTTACATTTAAGGTTATTATTGACAGGCATTTATTTATTTCCCTTTGTTCCTGTGTTCCTCTCCCCCTCTCTTTTTCTTCTTTTTCTTACAGCATTCCCTTTATCATCTCTTGCAATGCTGGTTTGGAGATGTATTCTTTTAGTCTTTCTTTGTCTGGGAAACGCCTTATTTTACCTTCCATTTTGAATGAGAGCCTTGTTGGTAAAGTAGTGTTGTAAGTCTTTGTTTTTCATTGTTTGAAATATTTTTTTGTCATTCCCTTCTGACTTGTAGTGTTTCTGTTGAGAAATCAGTTGCTAGTCTTATTGCAGCTCCCTTGTATGTTATTTGCTGTTTTTCTTTTGCTGCTTTTAGGATTCTCTTGTTGTCTTTAAATGTTGCCATTTTAACTATGATGTGCCTTCGAGTAGGCCTTTGGGGTTCATCTTCATTGGGACCCCTGTGCTTCCTGGATTTGCATGACTTTTTCTTTCATCAAGTTAGAAAATTTTTCTGTCATTACTTTTTCAATCAGGTCTTCTATCCCTTGCTCCTCTTCTCCTTTTTGTATCCCTATGATTCTAATATTGTTTCATGTCATGTTGTCCTGCAGTTCTCTTAAACTCTCTTCACTCTATTTCAACCTTTTTTCATTTTGTTGCATTGTTTGGGAATTTTTTTCTATGTTGTCCTCTAACTCACTGATCAAATCTTCTGCTTCATTTTGCCTGCTTTTTGATAGATTCCACTGCATTCTTCAGCTCAGAAATTGTATTCTTCACTTCTTCCTGGTTCTTATTGATAGTTTCTATGTCCTCTTTTATGCTGGTGTAGTTCTCAGTAAGTTTCTTGTGTCTTCCCTGGAATTCTTTATAGTGCTCCTGGAGTTCATTATAGTATTCTTTGAGTTTGTCGAGTTCATTGAGCTTCCTCATTACTATTGTTTTGAATTCCATGTCTGATCAATTGCTCGCTTCTATGTCATCCATGCTTACTTCTGGGAATTCCTCCTTTCTTTCTTTGGTGGAGTGTTGTTTCTGTTTTGGTGAGATGTTATTACACCTCCCTATTTTGGGCACTGGTCTTGTGTCCGCTTCTTAGATTGATCTGCTTTTATTTTCTGCCTTTATGGTGTGAACTTCTTGTATACAGTTGTTGAGCTGCTCTCTCCAGTTGACACCACTTGGAGGAGACCAGTCTGCTTAAGTGATTTCTCCCATAACACTTGGGATGCTTCTGTACTGGGACCTAGTCCACTGCTCTCCCAGCTCTTTCTCAAGAGTCAACACCCAAAACTTATTACAAAGTGCCACTACTTCATTTCACTGTCCTTTGGCCTCAGGCAGAGTGGCGTGCATTCCCTCATGAAGTCAGGGGCTGGTTGACCCATTGTGCACCGAGGCGGCCAGGTCCAAGGCAGACTGGTTGTTCTCCTGTTCCGGTGGTGGGGGAGGCCTCTACTCCCTGGTGGGTGCATTTGTTGTGGGCCTGTTGGGGTGACTGGCGTGTTCATTTCATGCCCATTGGGGTGGGTCCTGGTGGCGCCTGTGCCTGTGTATGGTGGCTGGCAAGTTGGTTTTGTGCTCATTGGGGTGGGGCCACAGGCACCTGTATGCAGCAGTGGTGGGCACCTATGCACAGCAGCCGGTCTGCTGTTCTTGTGTCCGCTAGGGTGTGCCTGGATGGCACCTGGGCGCAGCGGCTGGTGCGTTGGTTTGGCGTCTATTGGGGCGGGCCAGAGGTGCCTATGCACAGAGGCAGTGGTGTGCGCCTGCGTGTGGCATTGGGCACGCTAGCCTCGTGCCCGCTGGGTCATGCCTGGGTGGCACCCATGTGTGGCGGCTGGCACATTTCTTTGGCGCCTGTTGGGGCAGGCCAGGGTGCTTGTGCATGGTGGCCTGCACACTAGCCTCACATCTGTTAAGCCGCGGCCCAGGAGTTGGTTTTTTGCCCGTTGGGGCAGGACCGAGGGCACCTGTGAAGGTGGAAATAGTGTCTGTGAGTGGCAGCTGGCCCACTGTTCTTGTGCCTTCTGGGGCATGCCTGAGCAGCACCTGGGCAAGTGGCCAGTGTGTTGGTTTGGCACCTATTGGGGCGGACTGGGGGTGCCTGTGCATGGTGGCTGGCACGCCCTGCGAGTTGATTTTGTGCCCGTTGGGTCAGGACCATGGGCACCTGAGCACAGTGGAGGTGGGCATCTGTTCCTGGTGGCTGGCATTGATTTTGTGCCTGTTGGAGAAGGCCTGAGGGACACCTGGGTGTGGCAGCCGGGGAGCTGGTTGTGCCTCTGGGCGGGCATACCGGGGCACCGCCCTGTGCACTCTCGAGCGACCCAGGGGGAGGGTTGGGGAGTGGGTAAGTGTGCTTCTGCACCTGTGCTCCTCAAGAATCTTGTCCCACCCCTAGCCTCTCCTCCCCTCTCCACAAAAAACAGAAGAGAAAAAGAAAAAGGAAAAACGCATTCATGCATACACAGCAGTACACTGTTTCTTTCCTCTCAGTGTCAGATGCCACCTGGCCAACTCCTGGTTCTGCCACTGGGCAGAGCCCCGCTGTCCTAGCAATTAGTCTCTGGGGAAACCTGGAGTCACTACAAAGTCTTTGTGTACTGCCAGCCACAGCTCAGGAAGCCAGCCCAGTCAGAAATCCCTTCTCATCCCTTTCTCCTCTGCTATTCTCACCAAAGAGGTTGCTCCCAGATGGTCTTCTCTGATCCAGCAGTGCCAAGGCTCAACTCCTGCCAGTATCCAGATGTTAACTGAGATGTTCTGTCTGCAATTAGTCCAAACTACAGACAGGTCTCTGGAGTAAGAAAGTGCAGTCTCCCCTCACTCCTCCGCCATCTTCTTCCTCCTTGCTTATTGATTTTAGGAGAGGAAGGGAGGGAGAGAAATATCAATGTAAGAGAGAAACATTCATCAATTGCTTCTCATATGCTCCCCTACTAGGAATTGAATCTGCAACCTAGACTTGTGCCCTCATCAAGAATTGACCCACGCCTCTTTGGTTTACCAAGTGATGCTCCAACCAAGTAAGCCACACTAGTCAGAGCATAACTCATTTTTTGTGATAGGGGCAGGTTCTTCCACAGTAATGATGTACCACAATTTATTCAACTATTTAATTTCTTTATGATTACTCCACAGTATCAATTTTAATTTTAATTTTTATGTATTTAATGTTCCTCTTCTTTATAATATATTCTGAGTATTCATGTTCTTTTTGTGAACATGAAGAAAAGGTATTGATATTTAATTGTTTGTCTCAATTCAGCCACTTAACATATTTTCTTAAAAATTCAAGTGGCTTATAATAGAGTTTTTTTTTGAGATATTCAGTAATGTGTTTGTAGCAGAAAGAGACAATTTTTCCAAATGATATTAAGTTTTTTACAGGAGAATTCCTTTAAAAATGCTGAATAATACTGGATGCCAAACTTTCTGTTCTTGTTCCTTACTTTGAAATAAATTACTTTGTTTTACAAGTAGATTAATGCCTTCTAATTTTTTTGCTAACTATCCTTTATCATATTTAATTAATTTTTTTACACTTCTATGTAATTATTGTGCCTCAAAACATTGGCATTATTTGCACTTTACAAATAATATGGAACTGTGAAGCATAAGGTCTTGATGTCATTTTAAATAGTTCTGTCATACTTTCTTTTCTACTTCTGCCTCTATTCACTTTTATTATTTACATATTGCTAAGGAGTCATTAATTTTCTCTAGATTTTCCACTTTACTTATAGACATATTTCTTATTTAGTAACTTATCCATTCAATTGATTATTTATTTTTCTGGATCTCAGATTGCAAGGGTTGGGTTGACCACAGTTTTTTTTTTGTTTGTTTCTTAAACTCTTTTAGCTCATAGCTTTCTACATTTCTTTTCCTATTAAAAGCAGTGACAGAATGCCTGGTGAGTTTTTTATCCATCAAATGATCCTCTCAATGTCCTGTGTTCTAGATTTTTATTAACATTGAAATCAGATCATGTCCCTCCTCACCCCAAGGCCACCCAGTGGATCTCTATGAACTCTCTGATCCTAATTTTTCTACCACTGTTTCTTTCTTTCCCTCTGCTCCAACCACCCTGGCTGTGTTGTAGCTCCTTAAATATTTCAGGCCATCAGCACTATTGCTTAGATAATGGGGAAGTTTGGCACCAACTTCCTTAAAGTTTTGGCTATAGTTCACTGTGTTAGAGAAGCCATCCATACTACCCCATTTAAAATGACAACTCCTTTCAGGTATTGTCTACCTATTTTCCTCTTTGCTTTTCATCATAGCATTGCCACTGACTGATATATTAGAAAATATTTATTTATTTATTTATTTATTTATTTATTTATTTATTTTAGTATTTTCACTTCTCTGAACCAAGGCAGAAATATTTACCATTTTTCATACTGTTTATCCAGAATATTAAGGAATTTATAACTAAATATTTGTTGAATAAATACATTATATACTATGATCATTGGTAGTCTGTCCACATGGTCTCTCCAACATGATGGCTAACAGTAGCCAGACTTTTTACAAAGGGAAGGAAGAAAGAGAGACAGGACACCAGGGGAGTAAAATTCAGGCAAAAACTGTGTTGTGTTATATTGATTATATTAGTTTCAGGCATACAATATAATGATTTGACATTTTTGTACCTTACAATGTGATCACCCCACAATTCTTATAATCATCTGTCATTGTATAAACTAACCATAATATTATTAATTATGCTCTCCTCCTTTTTACCCATATTGCACCACCTCTCTTCTGGTAACCATCAGTTTGGTCTGTTTCTATGAGTCTGCTTTTTGTTTGGTTTTAGATTCCAAGAAAAAGGAAACAATTCGCTATTCAGTTTTCTCTGCTTGACTTATTTAACTTAGCTTAGTACCCCCTGGATTCATCCATGTTGTTTCAAATGACAAAATTGCATTATTTTTTATTGCTGTGTAATGTTCAATTATGTGTGTGTGTATGCATACATATCACATCTTTTTATTTGTTCATCTATCAATGAACACCTAGGTTGCTTCCATATCTTGGTCATCATGAATTATGCTGCAAAATGATCAAAAGGATGCATAAGTATTTTTGAATTAGCATTTTTGTTTTCTTTGGGTAAATACTCAGAAGTGGAATTACTGAGTCAATTAACCTGGATTATCTAGGTGGGCCTACTAATATAACCACAAGTGTTCTTATAAGAGATATATAAGTATATCACAGAGGGAGATACTACAGAATAAGAAGGCAAGGTAAGGACAAAAGAAAGATTCTGTGTTTCTGGCCTTTGAAGATGAAGTAAGGGGCCAAAAGCCAAGGAATACAAAGAGTAAACCTCTAGCAGCTTGTTATGTCCTCCCAAGGAAAGCTAATGTGATCATTCCATGATTTTAACTTCTATTTAATTTAGCTATTATGTCTCTTAATTCTAATTCTTTTTAATATAATTACTTGTGCCAAGATCATAATGGGCATGAACATGGTAGAGTTTAACAGAAATATTGGAGGCTTTTAAGATGACACATTAAGGCCAAAGACCCATTTCTAATTTCCCCATGGAGAGCTCCTGACACAGAAAACCATAAATAAGGAATAATAGCTGATGTAAATAAAGGTACTTTTTTTGAGTCAACAACAACAAAAAAATCCATACAGATTTTATAAAAAGATTTAGCACAAGTGTCTTAGGTCTAAAAACTGGACAATTTTCTGCTGTTTTCCCTTTTCACTAACTTAAATCTATAGACTAAGACAAGAATGATTGGTTTTGCCTGATGTCTTAGTCAACTCAGACTGCTGCAACAGAAATTTATCTGCCAGAGGTTAAGAAGTTAAGAAGGTTAAGAAGTTCAAGAATAAGATGCCATTTGATTACTGGAAACATTATTCTCCCTGATTTGCAGGTGGCCATCTTCTTGCTGTGCCCTCGCACAGAAGAGAAAGATCATTGTTCTCATGTCCTTCTTATAAGGACAATAATTCTATTCTTGAGGGCTTCACCCTCATGACCTAACTACCTCTCAAAGACCCCCACATCCAAATACCATCACTTCTACATATAAGAATTAGGGCTTCAGCAAGTGAGTTTTGGGGATATGCAAACATTCATCTCATAGCACCTAGAAAGAGAGAGTGAAAATAAACTAACCAGAGAGAGTGACCATGGGCCAGAAAGAGAATCTTGGCTCTCCAGGTCACCTCCAACAAGATGCTCAGACAAATTAGTTTAGCAGCTCTGTCCTTCTTCTCAGGGGAACCAGTAAGAGAATAAGCAGAAAGAAAAAATATAGAGATAAATCAGAAGGACCACGCTTTATTTTTGTAAAAGCATTATCACTTTAATTTTGCAGTTATTTATGTAAATCTTAGTTTTACTACCAAATTATAAATATTTTTAGAAAAAAATTTGATTATTTTTGAATAGTAATTTTTTATCATATTAGTATGTGTCTTATCGATTGAATTGATAACTAGGTAATTTATCTTATTAGTTGCTGCTTGTTTTTCTAATCTTTCAAATTATTTTTAAAAATTTCTTGTGTTATCCAAGAGCCAGCTATTCAATGAAATAAAATATAAGTGTAGTATCTTACATTGTCTATTGTCCATAAGGCTGAATGAATGGGAGCTATTATTATTAGTAACAGTGTTTCTGTAATAGACATAGATTCAATGAATATACAATAAAAGGGATCTATGGTATACTATGGGTAACTTCTCTCAAATTTACAAAATAATAACTAGTAATATGGGGATATAATAATTCAAAAGCTAAGTTTAATAGTGTGCAAACACCTGGTCCACTTTCTCTGCCTTTTAAAAAATAGATGTATACTGGGAGACAAGGTGATATATTTCAGAAATCAAAATACAATATGCTTGTTTTATTTCCCTGATATATTTTTAAGTGTGTATGAAGCATATATTTTATATCACATGCTAAAATTTTATGGAGAATTGAAGTCGTGGTTACTAGTTTGTGTAATGTATGCAATATTTTAAGAATCACTCTGTACTTACTCATTAGCAAGCTAGATTTTTTCCTACTCTCTGTACACTACTAAAACTAAGTCAGGAAGAAGAAGGTTATTACTGATGTAAGTTCCTCCCTAGAGAGAAGAGCAAAGCATTTTTTTTTTCTTTTAAAGTAGAGATGAGGCTAGGTAGATGGGTACATTACATGGAGAGAGGTGGCACAGCATTACTGGATGAGAGAGAGAACTTGCTCTTCCTGTGGTGTACAAAGGGTCTGGAATCCCAATGTGCCCTGTGAGAAAGCTGAATTTAGCTGACCAGGGAGATTGTCAGAAGAGGTGGCAGCAAATAGGTGTAAAATTAACCCTCCAGCCAAGCATTATGGGACAGTATGCCTAGTAAAAAGACCAGTCTCACTTTGTGGATTTATGCCAGGTGGTAGCTGATGTAGGTTGAGTCAGCAATAAAAACCAGCAATTCCTGATGAAACTAAGAGAAAACATGACCAGATCATGAACCCTTCACTCCCCTGGTGCTTAAATGGCTGGGATTTTCTTCAGCCTCTACGTCACATCAGAGCCTGATATTATAATCTGGAGGAGCACACTTTCTGTATTGTGAGAGAACTATGTATAGAAAAAGCTACAGGCTGAGTCTTTATTATGATAAATGGTAACTAATAGAATTTAGTAAATCTTTTCAAGATAATAACGTGGCTTGCTGGTGTGTTGCCTTACTGAAATATCTCATTTTGACATCAAAAGTAAAATGCTATTTTCATACAAATTCTAATATCCCACAAAGCAAATTGATGCCTTAGACCAAAAAGGGCAAGCATCTATTTAGAAAGAGTAAAGAGATTCACTAACAAGTTTCAAAATATTATCTGTTATATTTAGTTTTGAAACTAGTAAGATCACTATAATATTATAGCTGTACATACTATTTACATAGATGCAATGATGGTTAAAGCTAAAAAAAATGTTATAAATTATCTAGTCAAACCTCAGACAAGGAATCTGAGATTTAAAGAGGTTTAGGTAACATGCCTTGAATCACACATCAAGTATAGATTAAAGCCAGCTAAGAACCCATTCTTGATTCTAATTCTAGTGCCTCCTCTCCTAACCTTTATCTCCACAAATTTGATTATTCCTTATCCTTGAACATTTGTCCATCTAACTGTAAGTACTGCAAGACACAATGCTTCATTAATTCTTCCTTTTGCAGATACAATTTCCTGCTTAAACTCAAGCTCTTAAAAGGTTTTCCAAAAGAACAATTGATGGACAAATTGCTTGATGATCTTAGTCATTTAGAAACATCTGGCTTCTTAATTCTATTTTTTTAATTGAGGTTATCTAGAGAATTCTCTATTCTGGTCAAGAAATTTTCATGTAACAGTTTTGATTTTTAAAGGGACTTAAATGTTTCTTTTCTAAGGAAGACCTAGAAAATTCTTTCACTAATATTAATTCTCAGAAAATAATTTAATTGAAATGTACTGAAGCTAATCAAAAGGATAATTTCTTATTTTGCTTTGTGGCATCATGGACTTAATTCAACAAAAGTTTTATTTTACTATTTTATCTTTTTGGAAGTAACCATGTGCTCAGACAGAGCTAGCATCAAGGGGACAAGTTGAGAAATGCTCTCTCTCATATTTCTATTCTTCTCATCTCAGGGCAAGAACATATTGCAGTATTTTACTTTTTCTGAATAATTTCTTCCATTCTCCTGTATACTTTATTTCACATCTATTCTTAATTTTTAAAAATCTTAGTTTGTATATGTGGTAATAATACAGTGTAATTCAACAATCTTTTATTTACTTTAATAAAGTATAGCTCTTACTATGTGGCAAGTGTGTACTATGTAAATGTTTCATAAAGGTTAATTTAGGTATGTACTATGCACTATAATATTACAGACCTCTCCATTTAAAAATTGAAGACACCAAGTCACAGAGAATGTAACCAAACAGTAAAATTCAGATATTTGATCCATAGGTTTAACTCTTAAATACTGATTTTTAGGAGCCAAGCCTTAGGTTTGTGCAAATCAAAATGAATGAAGCATTATTTCTGCCCTCAAGAACCTTGGCTTACAATGTACTCTTGGTAAAGAGAGATGTATAAAAACAACACTGCTTACTATTATGGAGATATGTAAAAAGTGTTATGGGAAAATAGAAAAAGAATTTCAGAGTAAGTGACACTGAAGTTGTGTCTTGAGAATGAGGAGACATTTATCTAAATAGAATGTTATTTAGGCAAAGGATTAAAAAAATGAGGGAGACAAAATCTCAGCCAGTGAAAAAATGCAAGACACACCCTTCAAAACATATTTGTTTAGTGTGACTGGGAGTTAAAAGGAAGTGATGAAAATAGAGTGTGAAGAGTTAGAGTAGGGCCAGCTTAAAAATGACATTTGATATGAGAATTAAAATTCTAAATTTACTCTAGGGATGGGGGTATTTGTTTAAGGGTGGTTGTTTTTTTTTCCACATATGAGAATTATATGATTACATTTGAGTTTTAGAATTGAACCTAGCAGAAATGTGGAAAATAAATTTCAGTGAGGAAAGACTGATTGCCAGGCTACCAATTAATGGGATACTGCATAGTCCAGGCACAAGACAATTAGGACCTAAACAAGGATACTTGTAAGGAGGGTAAAATGGAAGAAAATGATTAAGAAATATGGGAAAATTAATAGGTTTTCAGAACAAAAGAATTGGTTCACTTTTTGAAATAGTAAATTTAAGAAAAATTTGCCTCAAATAAGGTTGTAAATATTGGTGAAAAAGAGATTAGGGATTGTGATGTAGGTTTGGCACTCATGAGGATTCCCAAATAAGTAACCTATAGGCTAAAAGTTCAAAAGGAAGACAGAAATAGGTGAGAGATGACTAGGCAAATAGAAATGAAATTTCAAGAAGTGTAAAATGAATATTAAGAAAAATGTAAAATTTAAGGCCCTATCTGTAAGTGATCACAAACTCAAATGTCTACCTGGTACCAAATTTAAGAAAGAAAAATAAAGGAAATAGGATTTCATCCAGTCCTTGGTAAACTAGAGAGCTATAGCAAGTAGTTGATCCAAGATAACAGTGAAACTCCACTGTTGTCAAATTATCCAGTTTTTAAAAGGAACAAAAGCAAACATTATATGAACCTTAATTTTTATATGAAGTGTTCTATTAACTACAGGCACTATAGGTTTCTTATTGCTGCCTTAACAAATTAGTTACTTAAAACAGCACACATTTATTCTCTTACTGCCAGAAGTTCAGAAGTCTAAAATGCATCAGCAAGGTAATGTTTCTTCTGGAGACTCCAGGATAGAATTGGGTTTCTTGCCCTTTCCAGATCCCAAAGGACACCAATACTCTTAGAAACATGGTCCCTTTCTTACATATTCAATACCAGCATAGTATCAATTTTGAAATTTCTTTATTTTAGCTCTGCCATCATATTTCCTTCTGATTGATTCTGACTCCTTCATCAAGATCCTTAATTTGATCATATCAGCAGAGTCCCTCTTGCTGGATGAGGCAACATTTACAAATGCCAGGTCTTAGGATGTGGTCATTTTTAGTCTATCAAAGCAACCAATACCAAAATTATCCTATATTAGCCAACACAATACAGGCTAATTAAACATGTAACTGAAAAATTATCTTGAAAGATGTCAATTTGTAATATTTGGATTAAAAAAATTATGTGTGGAATCTAATGGACAAAATAAAATGACCAACAAAATAAAAAGAGAAGAATGGAAACATGGAAGACTCTGACAACTATCATAGGGAAGGGGAGAGAAAGGGACTGGAAGAAGGCAGGTAAAGGGATTAGCTAAAGAACATATATGCGTAACCCATGGACATAGACAACATTGTGGTGATGGCCAGAGAAAAGAAGGGAAATTTTTATTTTATTTATTTTATTCATTTTATTTACAATTTATTTTATTATTCTTGCTTTTTTGTTGGTATGCCTTTCATAACAAAGAGTTCCAAATGGAAAGATAATGTGCAGTCAAATGATAAATGTAAAGTTTAATATAATTCTGTGAGCCATGGATTTTGTGAACAATACCATTGATTATTTTTTATTAACAACTTCTCTTTTTTTCTAAAATAAACATTTTATTTGCTCATCAAACCCAGTAAGGAGACATAATGTTTTCTCTGTAAAACTGATTAAGGCAATTTTTTGAAACTACATACTATTTTCCACAGTGACTGCACCCGTCTGCATTCCCACCAACAGTACATTCCTTTTCTCCACATCCTCACCAGCACTTGTTATTTTTTAATACATAAATGATAGCCATTCTGGCAGATATGAGGTGATATTTCATTGTGGTTTTAATTTGCATCTCTCTGATGTTTAGTGATGTTGAACATTTTTTTATATGTTTATTGTCCATCCGTATGTCCCTTTGGAGAAGTGTCTATTCAGGTCCTTTGCCCATATTTTAATTGGATTGATTGTCTTCCTGTGATTGACCTGTATGTTATCTATATATTTTGGAAATTAATCCTATATCACATGTATCACTAATGGTTTCTTTTATTGTGCAGAAGCTTTTTAGTTTTATGTAGTTCTGTTTGTTTATTTTTTTCCTTTGTTTCCCTTGCCCTAGGAGATGTATCAGCAAAAATGTTGCTACAAGAGATGTCGCAGATTTTAAGTCTATGTTCTAGGATTTTATGGTTTTGCTATTTACATTTAAATCTTTATCATTTTTTATGGCTTAAAACAACATTTATTTTACTTCAAAAATGTATCATTTGGGCCAGGTTCAGAGAGGATGGCACCTCTTTCTCATAGATGTCAGCATGGCTTGAAGGCTGAGGGTGCAAATCACCTGCAGGCACTCTCACTCACAGACAGGTAGCTGATGTTGGTGATCACCTGAGACCTCAGCTGCACAAGTGGCTGGAACACCCAGCTGGCCTTTCTCTGAGACCTGGGCTTCCTTGCAAACTTTTAGTTAGATTCCAAGGGTGAGTGTCCAGAAAGAAAGAAGGATATGGAGACACAGGCAGGAACTGTATCACCTCTAAGGATCTAGCCCCAAAAGTCATGCCAGGTCACTGGTCATAGCATTCTATTTTTCAGGGGAAGTGTTCAAATACAGGCAATAGGCTCCATCTCTTCATGGAGTGACAAGATTCTAAAAGAGGATGGGGGCGCAGAAATACTGCTGAAGCCATTTTGGAAGATGCTATCTGCCATGAAAGGAAAGAATAAAATATCTTGAATTCTGGCTCTGTTATTTACCAGAATATTGTGACTCTGAGCAAGCAACTTTATTTCTCTTTGCATCATTTATTCACCCTATCCTGAATTACAGTTACCTCAATTTTTATTTTATAATTGGTCAGTGAGCTTCTTGAGAGCAGCATCTAGGTAGTTTTTAAAAATATATATTTTATTGATTGTGCTGTTACAGTTGTCCCAATTTCTTTTTCCTTTGCTTCCCTATGCCCAGTACTTCCCTTCCCTTCAGAAATCCCACCCCTCTTAGTTCATGTCCATGGATCATGCATATAACTTCTTTAGCTTCACCTTTTCTTCTTTATTCTTAACCCCCCTGTCTATTTTGTACCTACCAGTTATACTTCTTAATCCCTGCACCATTTCCCCATTTCTCCCTCTTCCCCCTCCCAGCTGATAACCCTCCAAATGATCCTCATACTAATGATTCTGTTCCTATTCTGGTTTGCTTAGTTGGATTTTGCTTTTATTTTTTAGATTCAGATGTTGATAGTTGTGAGTTTGTTGTTGTTTTAATGTTCATAGTTTTGATCCTATTTTTCTTAAGTAAGTCCCTTTAACATTACACATAATAAGGGCTTGGTGATGATGAGCTCCTTTAGCTTTATCTTGTCTGGGAAGTACTTTATCTGCCCTTCCATTCTAAATGATAGCTTTGCTGGATAGGATAATCTAGGTTGTAGGTCCTTGCTTTTCATCACTTTGAATACTTCTTGCTGGTCCCTTCTTGCCTGCAAAGTTACTTTTGAGGAGTCAACTGATAGTCTTATGAGAACCCCTTTGTAGGTAACTGTATTGCTTCTCTTGCTACTTTTAAGATTCTCTCTTTATCTTTAACCTTTGCTTTTTAATGATCATGCCTTGGTGTGGTCCTCTTTGGGTCTAGCTTGTTTGAGACTCTCTGTGCTTCTTGAACTTGTATGTCTATTTCCTTCACCAAATTTGAGGAGTTTTCCTTCATTATTTTCTCATATAAGTTTTCAATTTCTTGCTCTTCCTCTTTTCCTTCTGGCACCTCCATGGTTTGGATGTTGACACATTTAAAGTTGTCCTAGAAGTTCCTAAGCCTCTCCTCATTTTTTTCAATTCTTGTTTCCTCATTCTGTACTGGTTGACTCTTTCTTTCTTTCTTATGTTTCAAATTGTTGATTTTAAGTTCATTTTCCTTCCTTTCACCATTGGTTTCATGTGGATTTCCCTTCATTTCACCTAGCATAGACTTCACTTCTTCTCTTCTGCATTTGCTATACTCAAGAATATGTGTCAAGCCTGTGAGCATCTTTATCACCAGTGTTTTGAACTCTTCATCTGTTAGGTTGACTATCTCCTCGTCTTTTAGGTCAGCTATCTCCTCGTCACTTAGTTCTCCCACTGGAACCTTGATCTGTTTACTCTTTGGGGCCATACTTCTCTGTATCCTCATTTTGACAGGCTCCTGTGTTTGCCTCTGTGTCTTAGGTAGGGCTGTCACACCTGTATAAATGAGTATTTCTCCTTTATGTTTTTGTTAGACTTACATGCAGCTCTGTTTTCTGTAACTTCTGGTTGTCTCCAGTCTTGAGGTAGTTGTATTCCTTCCTACTTGTGGAGAGAGATGCAGTGTGTCTACCTATGCCTCCATCTTGGCCAGAAGTACTATTTTGTTTTTTAATAGTCCTTGGCCCATGCACGAGGTTGCCTAGTTACCATGGTGTTTTCTTCTGTTTCGCCCCTGCATTGGTTCTACTGCTGTCCCAACAAGAACTCTCAGGTTCATTTCTGGACACTGTGAAGCAGGTAGGCTCTAGGTTTAGTGGACCACCCAAAAACAGGTAAAAAACATCTCCCAGCCTTGGCTCAGAGCCTCTTCCCACACACAGGAGGAGGATCCTGAATGAGCCCCCAAATTGTGAGAAATGCTCACAATAAAACACTGGGATGCAGATTTTGAGCAGCAAAGCAAAGCATTTATTCACGAGTCTGCAGAGTCAGGTGCACAGCCAGCCAAGGGCATGCACACCTATCTTTATCCTTTTTTTAGCTTTTTCTTTTGTATGTTTTAAGTTGGTGGTCCAACTTTTTTTGTTTTTGTTTTTGCATATACCAGTCCCATTTTTCTGAAAACCTTGTATTGAAGAAACTTTCTTTACTCCATTGCATTCTCTTGCATCGTCGTCGGCAGCCGTCCGTCTCGAGAGACGATGGTGTAGCTTCTTAAGAGTCTATCTGCACTGCCGAGAATGGCTGTGCAGTCCGACTCGGGAGTGCCATGGTAGTATCTGTCTCCTACCGTGTTGAATCGACATCTTGCGATGACGCTGAAGCTACAGAGCCTGGGCAGGGTGATATGGAGGGTCTGCTGTTGCCCATGCAGCAGACCCCCCCCCTCTCTTCGCAGCTGAAGGATCCAAGGGAAAGACGGAGTCAATACAGCTTGGCTTCAGGTGCGCCGCAGGAGTTGCCGGTGTTGACTACAACGTCAAACCGCCTTAGGGACTCCGGCTCCGGATTTTCTGTCGGGGTTTACTCCCTTAGCCTTTCCCCTGAAGAGGTATGCCGCAAGGCAGCGGAGGTTTTTTGGAGTCAGAGTTTTCCTTCTCTGACTCTTGCATACTATGTCAAATATTAATTGACGATAAAGATTCAGGTTTGTTTCTCGGCTCTCTGTTCTGTTCCATTGATCTGTATACCTGTTCTTATGCCAGTACCAGGCTGTTTTATTACAATTGCCTTATAGTTTGATATTGGGTATTGCGATATTTTCCAAATTTGTTCTTCTCTTTCAATAATGCAGAGGCTATTCAAGGTATTTTTTTGGTTCCACATACATTTTTGGTATATTTGTTCTAGATCTGTGAATTATAACATTGATATTTTAATAAGAATTGTGTTGACTCCATTGATTGCTTTGGGTAATATAAACATTTTAATGATGTTAATTTTTCTAATCTATAAACACAATGCATGCTTCTACTTTTTCATATATTCCTCAATATCCTATTTTTTAATGTCCTATAGTTTCCTTAATACATGTCTTTTACTTCCTTGGTTAGATTTATTACTAGGTATCTTTTGTTGTTGTTGTTTTTGTTGGTAGTGGTGTCACAATAGTAAACAGGACATTATCCTTAGTTCTTCTTTATATTTATTTGTGTATAAAAATGCCATCAATTTCTGAATATTACTTACATATCCCACTACTTTGCTGAACAAATTTATTAGATCTAGAAGTTTTTGGGTGGAGTCTTCAGGGTGTCATATGTACAATATCATGACATCTGCAAATAACAATCGTTTTACTTCCTCCTTTTCCAACTTGGATGTATTTTACTTCTTCTTGTATGATTGCTGTGGCTAGTTCTTCCAGTCCTACATTAAATTTGAGTGATGAAATCCAACATTTCTGTCTTGTTCCTGATCTTAAGAGAAACACTTGCAGTTTTTGCCCATTAAGTATGATGTTGACTGGAGGTTTTTCATATCTGGTCTTTGTTATGGTGAGGTATGATCTATTTCCACTTTGCTGATAGTTTTTATCATAAATGGGGGCTGTATTTTATCACATGCTTTTTCTTCATCTATTGATATAATTATGTGATTTTTATCTTTCATTTTGATATGAGATGTATTACATTTATTGATTTGCAAATATTGTGTCCACCTTGCATTCCTGGAATAAATCCTACTAGACTATGGCATATGATCTTTTAAATGTATTGCTGGATCTGGTTTGCTAATATTTTGTTGAGGATTTTAGCATCTATGGTAATTAGGGATATTCTTTCTTTGTAGTATATTTATCTGGATTTGGAATTAGCATAATGATGGCCTTGTTGAAAAAAATCTTGGAAGTTTTTCTTCCTCTTGAATTTTTTAGAATGGTTTGAGAAGCATAAATGTTACTTCAAAGTTAACTATTTGATAAAATTTGCCTGTGAAGACATTTGGTTTAGGACTTTTGTTTGCTAGGATTTTCTTCAACACTGCTTCCATTTCACTAGCTGTAATCAGTCTATTCAGGTTTTCTGATTCTTTCTGACTGAGTTTTGAAGATTGTATGTTCCTAGGAATTTATTCCATTTGCTTTGAGGCTCGTTTGTCATATATAAGTACTGCTATCCCAGTTTTTTGTTTGTTTGTTTTCATTTGCATGGAACATTTCTTCCATCTCTTCATTTTCATTCTGCGTGTATCTTGTTCTGAGGTGGATATCATTATCTATACACACACACATATATATATACACATACACATATATATCTTTATATATATACATATGTGTGTGTTTCTGTGAAATATATATATATATATATAATATTTTCTTATCCATTCATTTACCCTGTGGCTTTTTAAAGTATATTTTATTGATTATATTGTTACAATAGTTCCAAATTTTTCCCCTTTGCTACCCTCCACCCAGCACCCCCCGAAACCCCCCCAAATCCATGCCCATGGTTTGTACATACGAGCTCTCCCACTCCACCTTTCATATATTCTTCTTTTTTTAAATAAATAAATGATTTCGTATATTCTTCTTTTTTTAAATAAATAAATGATTAATTAATTATTTTAATAATAAAAAATAACAATCCCTCCCCCTCAGATATTAATACCCTTTATAATCTTATAAAGGACAATGGGTGTAGGTCTCAAGTTCCTCTAGCTACTTCAAGCTGGACATGGTCGTCATCCTACCTACACTTGGGTCCAGAAATCGCTAATAAGAGTGGGGGTGTGAAGGGGAGAGTGGCCTTCCCACATGGGGAAGGATTGTGCAAACTCCAGGTCAGTTGGCTGTCCCCGGACAACGGCGTGCTTGGTTTAACAGGCTGGCATCCTTGTTCTATTCTGGGGGCAACAGATTTGGCAACAGGGTTAAAGGACATCATTCAATCCATAATTACTAAATGACAAAAGGCAGGTATTAATTTTTCAATGTCCCACATTAGGGGGAAAAAGGGGGGGGGGAGCGTCTTTGGAGGAAGATGTGCCAGGCACATCTCACCTGTCTAACACCCTTTTGCCCATTATACTTAGTTTGGGCTGAAGGAAATATTTTAGGTTACCACCCTCTGGGTCCTTTTAGTCCAAGCCATTAGGATAGAAAGAGAAATCAGTTTTAAAGTGAAGCCCATAGACCACCCGTTCTTCACCAACCCAGCCACATAGTTCAGCCAAACCGTTGAGTCTCAGGAGGCAGTGCTGCAGACAGGATTAAGTGAGGCCTATAGGTACAGATAATCACTCAGGTAATGAGATCATAGGCTTATGCCCTTTGAAAACAGAAAATACATGTTAATTTATGTGACATAACCCACAAACAAGTCTCTAAATCTGTAAGACGGTCTTATTGGGAAGACATCCAGTTGCAAGGCATTTGACATTCTTCTTGCCTGTAAAATAAATATCTTTGATGATACCACAAACATAGTTTAACTTTCAAGTGAAAACATATTTTAAATGAAAAAAAAAAAACTTTAAAGACAGTTAGCTGCACTACTTTATAGCATACCACTGATCATTGTGATTTTCCTTGAATAATGATTTTTCTCCCTATGATTACCCTCCTTGTCATTAAAGGGACTGCATTAAGTCCATTTTTAATTTATCCTGTTCATTTGCATAAACACAACAAGAGCAGCAAATGATCACTTATGATCTTTAGTTCTGCTTTGCTGGAACTTACACAAGGAACATTTAAGGTGACCTTCAGTCTGCCCTTCAGGGCACAGAAGCTGAGCCACATACCTGGCATTCAGCCTTGCCTATACACGCCTGTCCTTTCCAAATTCTTCTGGTTTTCCATTGTGCCTTAAGGTCCCTTCTAGACATCTTTCAGGGAAACAACCTTCATTCCTTCCCTGGAAAGATTGCTGTGGACCGCACAACCAACCAGGCCTTTTATCTCATGGGCTTTTATTACCTTCGAAAGTCATTCCCAGTTCCTCATGGCTTTTAGGTAACAACCAGAGCCCAAGCATGTCTCCTTTAGACATGACATTCCAGTCAAAGTCTTGGTAAAAAAAAAAAAAAAAGAAAAGAAAACACAAACAAAAAAAACCTCTATTAACTACTGGTCTTATTAGTTTTATGCAAATAAACTTATGTCATTACTTACTCCTTTAGAATGCCAAATTCTAGTGGGATCAGAGAGGGAGAAAAATATACAGTGTGAAAAAAAATCCTTGTCCTTCTAATATTCATTAAACTGGCATTTCCATTCTTCATATTTTCATTTTTCCCCACTAAAATTTTTTTGTTTGTTTTTCCATTACAGTTGTCCGACTTTTCTTCCCCCTCTTGCTTCCTTGCACCCTGTCTTCTCCTTCTCCAACATTTAGTCCCCACTCAGTTGTCCATGTACAATGGTCATTTAAACATTTTCTTTGACTAGACCCTTTCCCTTCTTACCCCCTTCTCTCCCTCTCGCCTCCCTCCTTGTTACTGTTAGTCTACTCCTTGTTTACATACCTCTGGTTCAATTTTGCTCATTTGTTTGTGTTGTTCATTAGTTTCCTGTAACAGGTGACAGCATAAGGTATTTTTCTTTTGTTGCCTGACTTATTTCACTAAGCATAATTCTCTCTAGTTCCATCCATGTTGTTGCAAATGGTAGAAGTTCCTTCTTTCTTTCTGCAACAGAGTACTCCATTGTGTAAATGTACCACAGTTTTTTGATCCACTCATCTACAGATGGGCACTTAGGTTGTTTCCAGCACTTGGCTATTGTAAATAGTGCTGCTATAAACATAGGGGTGCATAAGTTCTTTTGAATTGGTGTTACAGGATTTTTCTGATATAATCCTAGCAATGGAATTGCTGGTTCAAAAGGTAGTTCCATTTTTAGTTTTTTGAGGAAATTTTAAACTGTTTTCCATAGTGGCTGAACCAGTCTGCATCCCACCAGCAATGCACCAGGGTCCCCATTTCTTCGCATCCTCTCCAGTACAAGTTGTTTGTTGATTTGTTGATGATGGCCATTCTGACTGATGTGAGGTGGTATCGCATTGTGGTATTTATTTGCGTCTCTCTGATGGCTAGTGACGTTGGGCATTCTTTAATATGTCTATGGACCTTCTGTAGGTCCTCTTTGGAGAAGTGTTTGTTTAGGTCCTTTGACCACTTTTTTAATTGGGTTGTCTGTCGTCTTGGTGTTGAGTCATATGAGTTCCTTATATATTTTGGAGATCAATCCCTTGACTGAGATGTCATTGGCAAATATATTTTCCCATATGGTTGATATCCTTTTCATCTTACTGATGTTTTCTTTAGCTGAGCAGAAAATTTTTAGTTTGATGTAGTCCCATTTGTTTATTCTTTCCTTTATTTCCCTTGCCTTAGGAGATGTATCAGTGAAAATGTTGCTACGTGGGATATCTGAAATTTTCCTGCCTATTTTTTCCTCCAGGACTTTTATGGTGCCATGGCTTACATTTAAGTCTTTTATCCATCTTGAGTTTGTTCTGGTGTATGGTGTAAATTAGTGGTCTAGTTTCGTTTTTTTTTTATATGTCCCTGTTCAGTTCTCCCAACACCATTTGTTGAAGAGGCTCTTTTCACTCCAGTTGATGTTCCTTCCCCCTTTGTGAAATATTAGTTAACCATATAGACCTAGGTTTATTTCTGGGCTCTCTATTCTATTCCATTTATCTATATGTCTGTTCTTATGCCAGTACCAGACTGTTTTGATTACCATGGCCTTGTAGTATAGTTTGATATCAGGTATTGTGATTCCTCCTACTGTGTTCTTCTTCCTCAAAATTGTTGTGGCTATTTGGGCTCTTTTTTGGTTCCATATAAAGTTTTGAAATATTTGTTCTAAGTCTGTGAAATATGTCATTGGTATTTTAATAGGGATTGCATTGAATCTATAAATTGCTTTGGGTCGTATGGACATTTTAATGATGCTGAATCTTCCCATCCATGAGAATAGTATTTGCTTCCATTTATTTGTATCTTCCTTAATTTGTAGTTTCCTGACTACCAATCTTTTACCACCTTGGTTAAGTTCATTCCTAGGTACTTTATTTTTCTTGTTGCTATGGTAAATGGAATTTTTCTTTCAGTTTCAATCTCTGAGATTTTATTGTTGGTGTACAGAAATGTCGTGGATTTCTGAATATTGACTTTGTATCCTGCTATTTTGCCGAATTCACTTATTAGTTTGATTAGTTTCTTTTGTGGAGTCTGTAGGGTTTTCTATGTACACTATCATGTCATCTGTAAATAATGACAATTTTACTTCCTCTTTTTCAATTTGGATACCATTTATTTCTCTTTCTTATCTGATTGCTGTGGCTAGAACTTCCAAGACTATGTTGAATAGGTGTTGAGAGAGTGGACATCCTTGTCTTGTTCCTGACCTCAGGGGAAATGCTCTCAGTTTTTGCCCATTGAGTATGATGTTGGCTTCAGGTTTCTCATATATGGCCTTTATTAGGTTGAGGTATGCTCCCTCTATTCCCATTTTGCTGAGAGTTTTCATCATAAATGGGTGTTGTACTTTACCAAATGCTTTTTCTGCATCTTTTGATATAATTATGTGGTTTTTGTCTTTCATTTTGTTTCTGTGGTGTATTATGTTTATTGATTTGTGAATATTAAACCATCCTTGCATCCCTGGTATAAGTTCCACTTGATCATGGTGTATGATCTTTCTAATGTGTTCCTGGATTCGGTTTGCCAATATTTTATTGAGGATTTTAGCATCTGTGTTCATCAGCGATATTGCCCTATAGTTTTCTTTCTTTGTTTTGTCTTGACCTGGTTTTGGAATTATGGTAATACTGGCCTCATAGAACGAGTTTGGGAGTCTTCCCTCTTCTTGGATCTTTTGGAATAGTCTGAGAAGTATAGGAATTAGTTCTTTCCTAAACGTTTTGTAGAAATCACCTGTGAAGCCAATTGGTCCAGGGCTTTTGTGTGCTGGGAGTTTTTTTATTAGTGCTTCAATTTCACGAGTTGTTATTGGTCTATTCAGGCTTTCTGCTTCTTCTTGATTCAGTTTTTAAGACTATATGTTTCAAGCAATCTGTCCATTTCCTCTAGGTTGTCAAATTTGTTGCCATACAGTTATTCATAATAATTTCTCACAATTTTTTGTATTTCTGTGGTATCAGTTGTGATTTCTCCTTTTTTGTTTCTGATTTTATTTATTTGGGTCCTCTCTCTTTTTCTCTTGATGAAGCTGGATAAAGGCTTGTCAATTTTGTTTATTTCTTCAAAGAACCAGCTCCTACTGATGTTGATCTTTTGAATTGTTAGTTTAGACTCTATGTCATTTAATTGTGCTCTGATCTTGATGATTTCCTTCCTTTTACTTGATCTGGGCTTTGCTTGTTGTTAATCCTCTAGTTCTTGTAGCTGTAGGGTTAAATTTTTTATTAGAGATTCTTCTAGCTTTTTTAGGTAAGCCTGTATTGTTATGAACTTTCCTCTCAGGACTGCTTTCTCTGTAGCCCATAGGTTTTGGGTTGTTGTGTGTTCATTATCATTAGTTTCCAGAAACTTTTTTATTTCTTCCTTGATGTCATTGTTAACCCATTCATTACTTAATAGCATGTTATTCATTCTCCATGAGTTTAAATGTTTTTGAGTTCTTTCCTTGAGGTTGATTTCCAATTTTAAGCCATTGTGATCTGAGAAGATGTTTGATATAATTTTAGTTTTTTTGAATTTGTTGAGACTTGTTTTGTGTCCTACTATGTGGTCTATCTTTGAAAATGTTTTACGTGCACTTGAAAAGAATGTATATTTTGCTTCTTTGGGGTGAAAATTTCTATACATATTGACTAAGTTCATTTGATCTAGAGTGTTGTTCAATGCCTCAATATCTTTGGTGTTTCTTCGCTTTGAAGATCTGTCTACTGTTGACAATGCAGTGTTAAAGTCCCTACTATGAGTGTGTTGTTATCTATATCTTTCTTGGTGTCTTTCTAAATTTTCCTTACATATTTGAGTGCTCTTAAGTTGGTTGCATATATATTTATAAGGGTTATATCTTCTTGATGGACTTTTCCCTTAAGTATTATGAAATGTCCTTCTTTGTTTCTTTTTATGGATTTTGCTTTGAAATCTGTTTTTTCTGATATAAATATTGCTACCCCAGCTTTTTTTTTCATGTGCATTAGCTTGAAATTTTTTTTCCATCCCTTCACTTTCAGTCTGTGTAGATTTTTTGTTCTAAGGTGGGGTCTTTTAGACATCACATAGGTGCATCATTCTTTCTAATCCATTCAGCTACCCTATGTCTTTTGATTGGAGCATTTAATACATTTACATTTAAGGTTATTACCGATAAGTACTTATTCATTGTCATTTCCCCCCTTTGTACTCGTGTTCTTCTCTGTCTCTCTCTGTTTCTTCCTCTTCTTAAAGCAGACCCTGTAGCATCTCTTGCAATGCTGGTTTGGTGGAGATGTATTCTTTTAGCCTTCTTTTGTCTTGGAAACTCCTTATTTCACCTTCCATTTTGAATGAGTGCCTTGCTGGGTAGAGTATTCTTGGTTGTAGGCCTTTGTTTTTCATTGCTTGGAATATTTTTTATCATTCCCTTCTGGCTTGTAGTGTTTCTGATGAGAAATCTGATGATGGCCTTATTGGAGCTCCCTTGTATGTTATTAGTTGTTTCTCTTTTGCTGCTTTTAGGATTCTCTCTTTGTCTTTGAATGTTGCCATTTTAATTATAATGTGTCTTGAGGTAGGCCTGTTGGAGTTCATCTTCATTGGGACCCTCTGTGCTTCCTGGACTTACATTACTCTTTCTCTCGTCATGTTAGAGAAGTTTTCTGTCATTAGTTTTTCAAAGAGGTTTTCTATCCCTTGCTCTTCTCCTTCTGGAATTCCTATGGTACGGATATTATTACATTTCATGTTGTCCTGCAGCTGTCTTAGAACCTCTTCAGTCTTGTTCAGTCTTTTTTCATTTGTTGCACTGCCTGGGGTTTTTTGTCTACATTGTTCTCCAGCTCGCTGATCCGATCTTCTGCTTCCTCTAGCCTGCTTTTAATTCCTTCTACTGTGTTCTTCAATTCAGAGATCGTATTCTTCATTTCCTCCTGGCTCTTATTGATAGCTTCTATGTCCTTTTTCATGCTGTTGTAATTCTCAGTAAGTTCCTTGTAGTTTTTCTGGAGTTCCTTGTAGTTTCCCTGGAGTTCTTTGTAGTTTCCACTGAGCTCATTCAGCTTCTCCATAATCCATGTTTTGAATTTTATATCTGATAGTTTGCTCCCCTCAATTTCATTTAGCACTCTTTCTGAGAACCCTACCTTTCCTTTTGATGGGGAGTTGTTTCTCTGTCTCCCCATTTTTGTGACTACTATTGTTTGTTGGTGCTTCTTAGAATGATCTGCACTTCCTGGATCTGCCTCTTGTGGCATCAGATCATGTACCAGTCTGGCCCTAGGCAGCCTCTTTGAAACTTCCAGGGATCTACTGCTTTTGTCTGCCTTCTTTAGTTTTTAATCTATTCAATCTGTGATTAGCCATCAGGCTTAAGGACCATGAGTGTGGCAGCTTAATTCCTGTAGTTAGGACTTTTGGTTTTCCTCAGGCTGACGCCACTTGGAGGGGAATGGTTTGCCTGCATTACTGGGGATCAGTCATCGCTGGGACCCGGTCTGATGCTCTCCCAATTCTCCCCTCAAATCCACCGCGCCAAACTCTCCCCAAGTGTCTCCAGCCCTCTCTGCATTCCCTCTGTTTGAGCCCAGGGTAAGTAGGGGCCAAAATATTTTCGTATGTGATCCACTTAAGAGTTCTTTTTCTCCTGCTGTTTCTCTCCAGCTAGCAAGAGACCCTGCGGCTTTTCGCTTTTCACAGCTGATACTATTTTACTTTCCACTCTGTTGCTGTAGACTGGGAATCCCAGCTGTGGGTTTAGACCCTGCCGTTCTCAGTGGGAACCCCCTGCTGCTGAGCTGTTTCTCAGACCCTTCAGCTGCTACCTGTGGGAGCCCAGCCAGCCCTTTGGCATCTCCGCACTCCCTATTGGTCACATTGTGATGTAGCGGCCTTTCCTGTCTCTCCGTGGTTATAAGACTTCTTTCCAGTTTGTGTTCAGTTTGTTATTCCAAGTGATTTCTCCAAAATTAAGTTGTAAATCCAGTCTGGTCCTGGGAGGAGGTTATTGTAGCTTCCACTTACTCCTCTGCTACCTTGGATCCTTACCCTTTGTTTTGATTGCAATATTTAACCCATTCATATTTAAGGTTATTACTGATAGATGCTTATATATGCCCTTTTTTCTTTACACCTGTGCTTTTTTTTTTCTATTTATTCTTCTTAAAGCAGTCCCTTTAACATTTCTTGCAATAATGGTTTGGTGGTAATGAACTCCTTTAATCATGTGAGGTTTATTTTGGGGAGGTTGGTTGTTTCTTTGCTTTTGTCTGGGAAGCTTTTTATTTTGCCTTCTATTTTAAATGAAGGCTTTGCTGGATAGAGTACTCTTGGTTTCAGTGGTTAATGACTTTTCAAATGTATTTTAATTAAATATATTTTCAATCATTTGAATATGATTTTCTAAGGTATTTGACCATAGTAATACTTCTGGTTCTCCCCTAACACAGCTATTGGTCAAAATACACATTAGTAGTTTTCATTTGCAGTTATGTTATGATTCCTATATGTTTATCACATTGGCAATCCTCCTAAAATATTTATATCAGCAGGTGAAACATTTTTACCTCAATTGTCATTTTAATTTTTTCAGGTCTTTTTGGTATAATACAAAAGCATAAGTTTTCTTAAAACAAAATAACTATAGAGAATAAGGTAGATGGTAAAAAAAATAATGCATGCTCTTTCTTGTGTCTTAGGAGCAAGTACTGTCTGAAACAGAAAAAAAGCCTTTTATTCTCTAGCTAATTACCTCATTATGTTGAAGGTAGATAATTATTTCTGAAAAAAAAAACAACTTATCTGAATGGAAATTACATTATGGATTATATGTCCAAATCATGCAAAATATTAAGTATGTTTATTTTATATAATAAGGGTCTGTGTTAATGTGAAAAAAAATTAAGTTTAAACAATCAGTGCTCCATTAATGTTTTAATTTCTGCCCACATAAAAACCCTCTATTGTACCTGAAAAATTCTAAAACCCCAATCCAAAAGAACTTACGCACCCTTATGTTCATAGCAGCACTGTTTACAATAGCTAAATGCTGGAAACAGCCTAAGTGCCCATCTGTAAAGGAGTGGATTAAAAAACTGTGGTACATTTACACAATGGAATACTATGTAGAAGAAAGAAAGAAGGATCTCCTGCCATTTGCAACAACATGGATGGAACTAGAGAGAATTATGCTTAATGAAATAAGCAGGCAATGAAAGAAAAATAACATATGATATCACCTAATACAGGAAATTAAGGGACAACACAGAACAAGGAACAGAATAACAGTTATCGGGGGGTAGGGGGAAGGGAGAGAAGGGGGATAAGTAAGAGAAGGATTTAGTCAAAGAACATGTATAAATGACTCATGGGCATGGACAATGGTGGGGGGGATATGACTATAAGAAGGGATGGGCTGGGTGTGGGGGAGCAATGGGGTAAAAATGGGACAACTGTAATTGAAAAACAAAAAAATAAAAAATTTATTAAAAAAAGAAACAACAACAACAAAAGAAAAAACCCTCTTTTGTTTGTAAATATAAAGAGAAAGTATTTCATTGTGACATGTTCATCTGTTACTCAAACAATTAGTGATATCCTGCAGTTTAATTACAGCATTTTCTAATGGGATTTAGATTACACAGCTTTCTTGTATGCAGATATAAAACATTTTCATTGTATTTTGTTATGAGTATAGGTAAGATAAGCACTCATAGATATAGATTTTCTCCTCAGTTTTATTTCCAGAAAGAACTGTCCTACAGATAGGTATACAACTTCTAATGGTCTATATTAGAGAAGGAAGAAAAGACTCAAAAGTACTATTTGTTTGATTGTAAAATATTTAGGAAGATATAATCTTCCAATATTTAGTTTGACTGCACTGTCATATAGTGGGAGAGGAAAATCCCTTGAAACAAGCTTATAGCTGAGACAATCTGACCTTTCTCCTTTGTAGTGCCTGCAGTTTTTCTTCTGAGAAGCGCGATTCAAGGCCATTTTCAGAGCCTTAAATTCCTTAACAGAACTATCAGTGCAAGGCCAGATACTTTGAGTCTAGATGACTTGCTGAAGAGGAATTACAAAATACTAAGATCCTCCAAAGATAATTTGAGAAACTGCTCTTGTGTAGTAAGTAGAGGGCCCTGCATTGAGAAGGAAACTGTTCCATGAATACTGTCTATTTTATTCTTTAGAAAAGGTTACATTTGACGTAGTCCTGTTTGTTTATTTTTTTCTTTATTTCCCTTGCCCATGGACATGTATTGTCAAAAATATTGCTAAATGGGATGTCTGAAATTTTACACCATATGTTTTCCTCTAAGACTTTCATGGTATCATGACTTATACTTAAGTGTTTTATTCATTTTGAGTTTATTCTGGTGTATGTTCTAAGTTGGTGGTCTAGTTTCATTTTGCATGTACCAGTCCAGTTCTCCCAACACCATTTATTGAAGAGTTTATTTTTACTCCATTGTATTTTCATGTCTCCTTTGTGAAGTATTAATTGACCATAGAGATTTGGGTTTATTTCTGGGCTCCTTATTCTGTTCCATTTATGTATGCATCCATTTTTATGCCAGCACCAAACTGTTTTGATTTCATTGGACTTGTACCATAGTTTGATATCAGGTATTATGATTCTTCCAACTTTGTTTCTCTTTCTTAACATTACTGTGTCTGTTCAGGGTCTTTTTGGTTCTACATATGCAAAATATGCCATTGGTATTAACAGAAAATGTATTGAATCTATGGACATTTTAATGATGTTAATTCTTCTAATCCATGAACAAGGCATATGCTTCCATTTATTTGTATCTTTCTCAATTTCTTTCTTCAGTCTTCTATAGTTTTGTGAGTATAGGTCTTTTACCTCCTTGGTTGAATATCTTCCTAACTACTTTATTTTTTTGTTTCTTTAGTAAATGGGATTTTTTTCTTAGTTTCTCTTCTGACAGTTCATTATTGGTGTACAAAAGATTCCATTAGTTTCTAAATATTGATTTTGTATTCTACTACTTTGCCAAATTCACCTATTAGGTTGAATAGGTTTTTTGTTTGTTTATGTTTTTTTTTTTGTTTGTTTGTTTGTTTGTGGAGTCTGTAGGGTTTCTAGAATGCAGACTGGTGTAGCCACTGTGGAAAGCAATATTTAATTTCCTCAAAAGATTAAAATGGAACTGCCTTTTGACCCAGCAATTCCACTGCTGTGAATATAGCCTAAGAATCCTGAAACACTGATTCAAAAGAATGTATGAAACCCAATGTTCATAGAAGCACCATTTACAATAGCCAAGTGTTATAAACAGTGTAAGTGCCCACTAGTAGATGAGTGGATTTAAAACTGTGGCACATCTACACAATGGAATACTATGAATCAGAAAGAAAGAAGAAATTTCTAGGAATTTATACCCTTTGCAAAAGCATGGATGGAACTGGAGCCTATTGTGCTAAGTGAAATCTCACTTATAAGAAGAATCTAATGAACAAAATAACTAATGAGCAAAACAGAACCAGAGACATGGAAACAGTGAACACACTGACAGCTGTCAGAGGAAATAGGGGAGGGGTAAATGGTGGAAAGAAGGGGAAGGGAGTAGTCAAGGAACATTTATGAATGACCCATGGACATGAACAATGGTGTGTGGATAGACTGTGGAAGTAGGGGTGGGTGAGGTGGGATGGAGGAAGGCAAACGGGGGCAAATTGAGACAACTATAATAGAATAAACAAGAATAATAAATAAATAAATAAAAAGATGTAAAACAGAAAAAAATTACATTTCTATCTGCTCTTAGCATGACCAATGGTGTTGTGAATGCTGTAAAACCATGCTCTTGTTATGGAAGTTCTAGGAGAGCCACATTTTGTTAACAAAGAAAACAAGAGTTTTGTAGATTTCATTACCACTTATTTTATATGTCCCAGAGTAGAAAATAGTGTTAAACAAACAAAAAAAATCCCTAATTTGAATATATATGAAACTTTTGATTAGGATCATAACTTCTATTCAGAAGAAATACAGGGAGCAAGCATACAGACACACACTGTGTGTTATTACTTCATTAAACATATGGTGCTTAATGGAAGGTGATTATCTTTGGGACACAAAAATGCATAAAACTGCAAGAGGACATGATTTGATTGATCACTGGAAACAAAATACTAATGGTATTAGCTTTTTTCTGATAATATTAATTTCTTGTCCAACCTTAAAAAGGAAGAACCCTCTGCTGGATTATATAAGATATAACTGTGACCCCAAAAGTAAAAGAGAGTAAGAAAGTCTAGCTAGAATCAGAGACATAGATTTTTTCTATGTATCCTCATATATGATGGTATTTGCTGCATGATCTGGACCCAAGACAAACTTTGGAAGACTGAATATACTTGTATAGCATTTATTTTCTGCATTTTAGTGTGAGGATTTAATATTGATGAGTAGGATGTATATGAAGACATAAGAGGTATCTGGAAGCAGATTTTTGCTGATTAGACAACAAATGAAATACACAGTCTAGTTTATATTGCAGATAGTAAAATACTTCAAACTCAATGGTTAAAGATGTAAAAATTTTCAAATTAACTTTAAAAATTCTTCTATATATAGTGATAAAATGCTAAGTATTTTCCTGATTATAAGATTTGAAAATTATATTATTTCAATCAACAAACAATTCTTAAGAAACCATTATTTCAATAATATCACTGACTAAGATTTTTCATTTGATGTTTCTCCAGTTTACTTATTTTTTACTTAGCATCTACTATTGGTAGATAGTATCTAAAAGTAAGGCACCTTACTTCTTTATTGAATGAATAAATAACAAACATACATCTCTAAAACATTTGTATTTATAATAAAGTCTTGAAATTAGCAGGCTGTTCTATATCTTTACAGCTTAAAATTTAGGTAGAATATGAAGCTGTTTTAGTCAGATTACTCTCTGTGTATGTATCCATAGACAATTTACTCTCTACTGATTAGTATAAATGTACTGAAGATTTTTGATGTTAGAACATTTGGAAATTTTAGTGTAGTTAGAAATATCAGATTTTTTTGGAAAAAAATCTAGTTTGATGTCTCATGTAACATTTTTTAAGCATAGTGACTACTATTCTTGTAATAATTTATTAAAAGTCTGTATAAAGAATTAGCATCCATTTTGTACTTTGGATTACAATTCCTAATGCATTTATTTTAAAAAATGAGACACAATAATATTTACTTAAGTAATTTCTAGGCTGATAGAGTAGGTATGTAATAAAATTAGAATACAAGTCTGTCTCATTATTTCTGTGGGATTCTATTGTAAAAGACTGGAGGTTATTTAAAAGTAATGATATTGTCTTTGATTTTGTATCCCTAGGTCCTAGTAAAGTAGCTAGAATATCCTAAGTGCTAAAAAAATTACATTATCTAAATTAGAATCTAGAATCTAAAGTTAATTTCCCTGGTTTCCTTATCTGTCTTTTTGCATGAAGTCTCAGTTCCCAAGAACTTACATACAACAATAAATGAGAACTTACTGTATATAATAAACATTACTAGGGTGTAAAAACAGTAAGAACTACATACAACAGAATATAAAGATAGTATTTTATTAACAAGATATTGTTGAAGTGAAAATGCAAGATGTGATAAGATTTATATATGAGGGTTTCAGAATGACAGTATGATTTCTAGGCTTGGTAACTGGAGCAATGGAAACATAATCAATACATAAAATGTTAATAACAAAAGGTAATAAGGCCTGTTTTAAATGCTTAAATTAATTTTTTTAATCTCTACAACAGCCTTATGTAGAGAAAGCAGGTCTTAAATGTTCTCACAACAACCACAGCAAAAAAGATAATTATGAGACATAATGGAGGTATTAGCTAACACAGCAGGGGGTAATCATATTGCAATATATAAGTGTATCAAATTAATTTGTTATACACCTTGAATTTATACAATGTTATATAGAAATTGTATCTTAATAAAGTTGAGGGGAAAGATTACATAAGTTGTTTCCAAAGATATTTTAGTAACAAGTGACATAATCAGGATTTTAGGCAAGGCAGTTCACATTCAGAGGCCAAACTTCTACCCCAGTGCTACACTGTCTCATGTGTAAATCTATCCCAAGTCTGAGGTATGTGTGTGGGATAGAACGATGTTGGTATAAGAAATCATATTTAAGGGTGATGAATTTGTCTTTTGGCTCTGTCTTCATATGCTGTTAATCCTTTGTTGTTGACATCAATAACGTGACTCATTCAGGCTACTTATATTAGAGAAGGGAATGATCCTAAGCCTGGCAGGCTGCTATTGCAAGAGCTGATTACCTCCTCTACACACTCAGAAAACATGGGACCCAGCACTACCTACAAGGCAAGTTGAAAGGAACGTGGCTAAGGCTGCATCCAAGAGTTTACTTTCTCAAGGTTCTTCTCATGTTCGTTAACAAGCTGCCACCATTACAGAAATATGGGCAGAGGTTCAATTTGTTGATTTGCAGAATGCCACCTGACTTGGGCCCTGAATCACCCTGAGGTGCTGTAAGCCTCAAACCCTACTAGGTTTATAATTGAAAGGTGGAAATATATGAGCAATATCCAAATTTTGTATTATGTATAAAAATTTTAAAAAGAAAATGTGCATTGTATTTAGATTAATCTGATATGAGTTCAAGTTTTGAATTTTTAGATATGATATATTGTTTTGCTACTTATTCAATAGAGCTCATATGCAACTATCCATGCTGCATAGTAGAGCTAGGAGTGACTCTTTTTAGACAGGGAAAGCATTGTCAAAATTTTAAAAATATTCATTTTTTTAACTTAGGAATTTAACGTGCTGCAGTGCAAAGGACAAGACAGGAGTCACTAAGAAATTCTAGTTTCTAAGTGTAGTGTTGGTTGTGCCACTAATACTAAGTAACTGACAAATTACCAGCCCATAACTATGAAATATTATAGCATTCAGGTGCATAGACTATATCTTATACACCTTACTCAAGTGACCAAGGGACTGGGACCCAGAAATTTCAGATAACTTGGGAATTAGATTATATTTTTGTCCATGGAGTTCTTGATAGACAATTTTTTGAATAAGTGAGCAATAAATTAATATCTGTAAGGCTCATAGTTTTAAATTCTGTGATCCTATGAGGTTTTAAGTTTAAAAAAAAGAATTTTCCCATATATATTACAAATATAAAATGTGGATTTTTATGAAAACCCACATTTTTATATGACTATGTAGATGTACTTAATAATTTCTAAAAATTGACAGTCTGCCTTAAGTGATTAAGTAGATAGTCTCTAATTCATCTTGCCTAGGGTAATTCCCACTGACTTCAAGCCTTAAATGAGGTATGGAGGAAAATGAGAAATGAGCCCATAGAGTTATAATATTAAAGAATCACAGAGATTGTAACCATAGAGATTCTTGACTAACTCATATTAATTATCCAATTTGTGAAAGAAATAAAAGAATTATGGAGAGCTAAATTTCTGTAAAATGAATACTTCCAGTATTCTATAATGAAGTAATATCTTTCTATTTATAACATTTTCTTACAATTAGTATCATTTTTTGAAGTGTGTTTTGTTTTGTGATGTTGATCTCTGTTTCTATAGTATCAGCTCTCTCATAAGGTCTGCTCATTATTTGAAGAAAAGTCTTATCACTTGTGGAAATTGTTCACTATTAATATGGAAATTGGATTTTTGTGGCAAAATGAAACAAAAGCAAGAAACTAAAGGAAGGCTCTCCATATACTGGAGTAATGAGGATACCAGCTCCCCCAATACACACACACACACACACACACACACACACACGTACAAACACTATGGCAGGAAGTATGAAGGAGGAAGATAAATGGGGACAAGGTTTACGGTTTGTCTAATATTTCCAGGCACCCTGAGAAACACTTTATAAACCTCCTTGAGGTCTCACAAGTTTTGACAAGTGTGGATTATAATCTAGTCTTTCTGATCCAAGAGTTGCTTTCAAGAACTTTTCTCTACTGGGCACCTATTTACTATGTTGGCTCTTTCTGAAACTTAGTTAGAAATCCGGTATAACTCTTATCACTATTTCAAAGATTTAAAATATTATAATTTCATTTTAGCAAAATGTTTTGGCATGTCTTTTTCCTAATTAAAAAAATGTATTATGACTTAATGCATTAATTTTGATAATTGTTTTTCTTTTATTCTATATTTAGCTCTTTTTAAACCAAAGTTTAAAGCTCCTGCAGTGCTAGAGGACTATTTTAATTTAAGAGTAACACTCTATTGTAAAAACTGTGTGAAATTATTTAGTTAGCCAAATTAAAAAAAAAAAAAAAAAACAGCAAAGAGGATTTTGATGAGCTTAGGATATAGACCTTAATTCACCTGTTTTCAAATTTTTGTCCAGGTCATAAAGGGTCATTTTAGAAACTGAAAAATCTGAGTTCCTTTAAAGTTTTTTTACAAACTCACAAAAACTGAAAAGTGAATACAAAAGTAGGAATAAAAAATAAACATTATTAATCTATTATACACACACACACACATATATATCATCGGCAGCCGTCCATCTCGAGAGACGATGGTGTAGCTTCTTAAGAGTCTATCTGCACCGCCGAGAATGGCTGTGCAGTCCGACTCGGGAGTGACACGGTATGTGTCTCCTCCCGTGTTGAATCGACATCTTATGATGACGCTGGAGTGTCCTCTCCAGTGAAGCTGAAGCTACAGAGCCTGGGCAGGGTGATATGGAGGGTCTGCTGTTGCCCATGCAGCAGACCCCCCCTCTCTTCGCAACTGAAGGGTCCAAGGGAAAGACGGAATCAATACAGCTTGGCTTCAGGTGCGCCGCAGGAGTTGCCGGTGTTGACTACAACGTCAAACCGCCTTAGGGACTCCGGCTCTGGATTTTCTGTCGGGGTTTACTCCCTTAGCCTTTCCCCTGAAGAGGTATGCCGCAAGGCAGCGGAGGTTTTTTGGAGTCAGAGTTTTCCTTCTCTGATATATATATATATATACATATATATATAATGTTCTGTCCAGAAGGTATCCATCTTTGTAATATGAAAAATACAGACATTTAATGAAGAAGATACAAGGTGTAAGAAACATTGTACACAGGACAATGATGCCTCAATCCTCTTCAAAGTAGGCACCTTGGGACCTTACGCAGTTCTCTCAATTTCCATCAGCTGCGAGACTGTATTTTCTTGAATCTCACTGAAGTTTGAAATCTCTTCCCTTTGAAAAGTGATTTTAGTTTTGGGAAAAGCCAGAAGTTTCAGGGCACCAAATCTGGACTGTAGGAGGAGTGAGTCACCTGCGTGATTTTCTGTTTCACCAAAACATTATGCATGAGACATGATGCATGAGTGGGTGCATTGTTGTGATAAAGCTGCCAATCACCAGTTATCCATAGTGGCAGCCTTCTGAATCATTCAAATAGTTTCCAGGGAAGAATGTTCAAACTTAATGCAATTTTTGATGCAGATTTGTTGCTCTACTTGCTCAATCATTTTGAATGTGATGGCCACACAGTACACATGTTCACTCAATAACATCTACCACATCCACTGACTAATAGAGTGAAGTCATCATTGCTCACAGGCGCGCAACCAGTCCACTCTCCTTGGCTGCCAGCATATATATATATATATATATATATATATATATATATATATATGTTGTCTGGAAAAAGTCCAGCCATTGTTAATATAACAAGAATGGTTTGAATTAGGGACACAGTAAATAAGCACCACACTGTTTATAGATCCTTCTGTTGGGAAACTCCTAAAGTCAATCAGATGTTTTGAGGGCTGTTGTCAGAAAACAGAAAGGGACAAAATTCACACAACTGTTAATGTCAATTAGAGTTAGCATATGTGGCATAGGTGGAGCTAACTATGACATTTCTACTTCTTCATACAGAAATAATATTAAATAAAAAAGTAAATAACCTGGTCACTGTATCAGGGCTGTAATAAATTTGGCTAATAATGAGTCCATCCTAGCCAACATTAGTGTATTAAATTGAAAATCCAAGAAATATAAGGTAGAAAATCAAGGTGGTTGTTTCATCCCTGACAATTCCCAGTGCATTCTTATTTTCTACATTTATTTTTAAAGTATCTGTATTTTCAACCTATAAAAAAATAAAAAGGCTTTAAGTTGCAGTAGCAGGTTTAAATTATATCTTGGAAATAATTCTTTAATACCTTAATGCATTTTAATTATGACAGAAAGAAAGCAAAATATTATCAAAAGAGCATAGGCTCTGTATTCAGAGATAAATGAGTTCAAATTCATCTTCTATTAATTTTTTGCTTTCTGGGACTCAGTTGCTTGGTACAGCAAAAGAAACCATCAACAAAAATGGAATGACAGACAGGTGCTACAGCTTTACCTAAGACACAGAGGCAAACAAACACAGGAACCTGTCAAGATGAGAAGACAGAGAAGTATGGCCCAAAAATGGGAATGGATCAAGGTTCCAGTGGGAGAACTAAGCAATAAGGAGATAGCCAACCTAACAGATGAGGAGATTGCCAACCAAACAACTAGAACCTAGAGTTGAAAACACTGGTGATAAAAATGCTCACAGGCTTGACAGATATGCTTAAGTATGGCAAATGTATAAGATAAGAAGTGAAGGCTATACTTAATGAAATAAAGGAAAATCCACACAAAGCCAGTGGTGAAGAGAAGGAAACTGGGGTTCAAATAAGTGATTTGAAACATAAGGAAGAAAAAAACAGTCAACTAGTACAGAATGAGGAAACAAGAATGGAAAAAAATAAGGAGAGGCTTAGGAACCTCTGGGACAACTTTAAATGTGTCAACATCCAAATCATAGGGGTGCCAGAAGGAGAAGAGGAAGAGCAGGAAATCAAAAGCTTAAGTGAAAAAACAATGAAGTAAAACTTCCCAAATTTGGCAAAGGAAATATACATACAAGTCCAGGAAGCACAGTAAATCCCAAACAAGCTAGACCCAAAGAGGATGACATCAAGGCACATTATAATTAAAATGCCAAAGGTTCAAGATAAAAAGAAAACCTTAAAAGCAGCAAGAAAAAAGCAGAGAATTATCTACAAAAGGGTGCCTATAAGACTGTCAGCTAATTTCTCAAAAGAAACTTTTCAGGCAAGAAGAGAATGGCAAGTATTCAATATGATGAAAAGCAAGGACCTACAACCAAGATTACTCTATTCAGCAAAGCTATCATTTAGAATGGAAGGGCCAATGAAGTACTTCCCAGACAAAGTAAAGCTAAAAGAGTTCATCATCACCAAGCCATTATTATATGAAATGTCAAAGGGACTTACTTAAGAAAAAGAAGATCAAAACTATGAACACTAAAATGACAACAAACTTACAACTATCAACAACTGAATCTAAAAAATAAAAACAAAACCCAACTAAGCAAACCAGAATAGGAACAGAATCATTAGTAAGAGGATCATTTGGAGGGTTATCAGCTGGGAGGGGGGAGAGGGAGAAATGGGGAAATGGTGCAGGGATTAAGAAGCATAATTGATTGGTACAAAATACACAGGGGGAGTTATGAATAATATAGGAGAGGGTGAAGCCAAAGAAGTTATGTGCATGACCCATGGCTGTGAACTAAGGGGGTGGAATTGCTGGAGAGAAGGGGGTTACTGGGCAGAAGGGAGCAAAGGAAATTTTTGGGAACTACTGTAACAATATAATCAACAAAATATACTAAAAAAAAGTACACTGTTAAAAGTTTAAAAAAAAAAGTAGAAACAAGATCAAAACAAAAGAAAAAAAAATCCACTGAATAAGAGTACATATTTGCCAATGATACATCTAATAAGAGAGTAATTTTACATACAGATATATAAAAACTTGTAAAAGAAAACACCCAAAAAATAAACAACCCTCCATCTAAATAAAAAATGGACAAAGAACCTGAAGAGACACTTCTCCAAAGTAGACACACAGATGATCAATAGACTTATGGGAAATGTTCAAGTCACTAGAGATATGCAAATTAAAACTATAATAAAATATCACTTTATACCTGTCAAAATGGCTATCATAATTAAATCAACAAACAGCATGTGTTGAGGAGGATATAGAGAAAAAAGAACCCTTGTGCACTGTTGGTGGGAATGCAGGTTGGCAAGGCCACTGTGGAAAGCAGTATGGAGTTTCTTCATAAAAAGTAAAAATAGAACTGCCTTATTATCCAGCAATTCCACTTCTGGAAATTTAGCCAAATAATCTGAAACACTAACCTGAAAGAATATATGCACCACTATGTTTATTGCAGCATTATTTACAATAGCCAAAATTTGGAAGCAGCTCAAGTGTTCATCAGTAGATGAATTGATTAAAAAAAGCTGTGGTACGTTTATATAATGGAATAATGCTTGGCCATTGAAAAAGATGGTAATCTTTTTCTTTGCAACAGCATGGATGGACATGGAGAACATTAGGTTAAATAAAATAAGGCAGTCAGAGAAGGACAAGTACCATATGATTTTACTTATATGTGGAAGCTAATGAACTAACAAGAAGGATAAAGACAGATTCATACATAGAGGGAAGGCTAACAGCTGTGGGGAGAGGATAGGGGGGCTGGTTTGAGGTGGTGGAGGGATTGAGAAAGAAAAAGAGAAAGAGATAGAACTCATAGACACACACAAGAGTGTGGAAGTTACAGAGTGTGGGGAAGGTTGATGAAGAAGGTGGAGGAAGGCATGGAGGAAATAAATGGTGATGGAAGCAGTGATAAACACACACATAATACCATGTACAGATGCTGTGTTATGGAATTGCGCACATGGAACCTATTTAATGCTGTTAACCAGCGCCACACCAATAATTCAATAAAAAAATAGAAAATAATTATACTTTGTTAGGATGTTGTGAAAATAAACACAAATATAGATAGAAAATCTGGATCTTTGTAGGTGCTCAGTAAAAAGCTCTTATTAACTAAATCATGTAACTATAGGAATAGTATTAGTTGGTTTATTGTTGAGATTTTACTTGGAAACAAATTATAATAACAGGTACTAAGAATGACTAGTAGTTGTAGCTTTTTTTTCCCAAAAGTGAGGAGAAATCTGTGCCTCTTAGAATATACTGTGTAGGAGGTAAGTTTCCTGCAGTGACATTATAGAGTCCTTGAGAATCAGTTTGGATAACAGTACTCCATGATTTTTCCCCTCATCCCTTCTGTGTGATCCAGCCAGGTGGGAGTAAGCCATCCCAAACTGCCTTCCTCGGGTATGTTTCTTTGTGAAGAAAAATGGCTATGACATTCCTTTAGAAGTTTTCTTCTCTGCTGAATTTTTCTCCATGAAAACAGAGGGCAGACCTTTCCAGGAGTTGTATCTACTTAGAGATAGTAGAGTACAGCATTTACACAGAATTTTGCAATTCTATTGGCTACATGTTTTAAATGGCTTTAAAGACTAATCAGACTGTGGCTGGACCTTTTCCTGTACTGGGAGAGATTGCACAGTGTTTTTCTTACCTCTTCTCTCTCAGGGATTCAAACATGACACAGAAAACAAAATACTAAGCTACCAGTGCCCACAGAGTATGAGAGGTAAACATATCAGGAAATGCATTGCTATATAATTATCATTTCCCAACCCCTACCTGGTCAGTTTATCTGGTAGATCAATTACATTTTCAGCTCTCTAGTATCTATGGACAATTTCCAGAACAGATTTACATTATAGATGAAAATGTAATAATACACATGCTCTGAAAACCTACTCTGTGAAAGACAATTTTGAAGATATAAAGGAAAATAGAATACAGTGTCTGTTATCAAGGAATTTTTCATTTAGTAAAAGAAATAGCTATGCACAAAATAAACTACACTACAAAGCAGAATTTAGTGAATGTTATAAAGAATAAAAAACAGTTTTTTGATAAGTAGAAATTAATTATAATATGATAAATGGGAGAACTGCCAACAAAATGAGGTCACATTTAATTAATAACAGGGATAAAATGTAGAATTTCAATAGGGAGGATGTAAATACTCAGCATAAAACAAATGTTTAAAATATAAAGAGCAAGAGGTCAGAGTATTACCTAGTGGGTTGCAGTGGTCCAGTCAGGGTAAAATTTGAAGAACAGGTGAAACATGAATGAAAATAAGGTGAAAGGCAGGTGTGCAGAGGCAAGGATGTTGTAATTACATTTTAAACATGTTTCATTTGAGATGCTAGCAGAACATTAGATTTTCTTTGTTTGAGAGACAGGTGGAATTTTTAGCCTAGGGCTTAGGAAAAAAGATAGAACTGAGAACAGTTGACTCCCAACACCATAAAATTAGTAGTTACAATCATGAGCACAAAGGTGGCAGTTACAATCATCAATATCAAGGTTGTAGTTGAAACTGTGAAGTACATGAACTGATCCAATAGAAAGTATGGATCAAGATCATAGAAAGGTGAGGAGAGGTCCTCTGGGTATTTCTATGTTCAGGGCATAAACATAAGAAGTAGGGCTCAGGGGAGACCCAGAAAAGGAAAACTCAGAGATTTAACAAGAGAACCAGAAAAGTGCATTGTCATAGACTCAGAGAAGGCTTCAGAGAACGGTGGTTGTTAAACATGTGGTGAATTCTATACAAAGACTGTGAGTTAAAAGGATAGCAAAATGAAAAACCTATAGTTATGTAGTTGCAGAAAGTTATTGACACCCTTTTACAATGGTGTCAGTAAAAATTACAGATAGAAATAAGACTGCTGATACTTGAATAATGAATTAAAATTAAAATTTATTTTTAATGTATTTTGGATATTAACCCCTTATTGAATATATCATTTGAAGGTATCTTCTCCCATTCAGTAGGCTGTCTTTCAGTTTTGTTGATGGTTTCCTTCACTATGAAAAAGTGTTTTAATTTGATGTAGTCCTGCTTGTTTGTTTTTTATTTCATTGAGACATATCAAAAAAATATAAGACTAATGCCAAAGAGTTCACTGCTTGTTTTTTTATAAGAGTTAAATGTATTCAGGTCTTACATTTAAGTATTTAATCCATTTTAAATTTATTTTTGTACATTGTGTAAGAGTGTGGTCTGGTTTCATTTTTTGCATATATCTGCCCAGTTTTCCAAATACTGTTGGAGAATCTGTTTCTCCCCATTATATATTCTTGCATCCTTTATTGTGGATTAAATGACCATGTGTGGGTTCAATTCTGTTCCATTGATCTATGTGTCTGTTTCTGTGCCAGTACTATAATGTTTCAATTACTATAGCTTTGTAGTATAGTTTATAATCAGGGAGCATGATACCTTCAACTTTGTTCTTTCAATTTTATTGAATCTGTAAATAGGGTAGTATAGACATTTGAATGATATTAATCTTTCTAATCCATGAGCATGGTACATCTTTCAGTTTTGAGATACAGGTTTTTTGCCTGCATGGTTCAATTTACTCCTACAATGCCAGTCAGCATGATAGAACACTCGTTTCCTCCTGTTGTTACAGAGTGGGGGTCTCCAAAAATCCCCAGAGCCTGTGGGTTGGGGGATGGGGAAAAGGGAACAGCTTTTAAGATGCCTTTGCATGACTTTGCAAATGGCTTTGATTCTTCCAAGGCCGCAAGGAGATGGGAGGGGTTTTGACCATGGAATGGTGCAGAAAGAGTATACAGAGCCTGCACAAGGTTCTGTGAATGGTCAGAACTGGTTACCACACCCACTGCATCACAGGACGCAGTCAGGGATTTAAAAATAGTCATAGACATTTTAGCAGGGAGATCTCCATGTGGCTTTGAGAGGAGGAGAGGAGATCCACACAGTTTGCAAGGAGGGCAGAGGAGAATTCCATGCTGCTTGGAAAGGAAAGAGAACTCCATGCTGCTTTGAAAGAGAGAATGCCATGTAGCTTTGAAAGGGCAAAGCACATGTTTTCCTAGACTGTTATACACAGGCTGATGACATTGTACCCCAGATCTTGAAGGAGACAGCTGACAGATAAGGGATGGGGAACTTCTGGGCATGTTTTTTGCTTCTAGCCTTTTGGGGAGCAAGGGAAGTACTGGGTCCCGTGGGAGAACAGGGTTCTGGGCTGAAGTACTCACTGCCCTCCCCAGGTTGGAATACTGTAAATAAAGACCTGTTTTCCTCAACTCTGGTTGTTGGGTTTTACACCAAGGTGCTATGTGAAAGAACCCCCTTTCTCTCTGTAAAACCATGACCACATTAAAATTACAAATAAATTGTAGACAACCTGGAGGACAATAATTTTAATTTTATTTTATTTAAACTATAGATATAAAGATGAAGCTACTTCAAGACTAGTAGGTGGGGCAAAGGCACAAAAATAGCAGGCCCCATGCCCACATGTGGCACTTGAAAATCAGGAGGAACATATGAACTGCAGAAGTCTTCCTTTGTTACAGAATGGGGAGTCCCCAAAAGTCCCCAGAACCTGCAGATTGGGGAATGGGGAGAAGGGAACAGTTTTTAAGATGCCTTTATATAACTATGGCTGGTAGCTAGTCTAAGTTATGTAAATGGCAATCAGGGATTTAAAAATAGGTGGCAGGCATTTTTGGCTAGAATACCATGCGGCTTTGAAAGGGAAAGGAAAACTCCATGCAGTTTACCAGGAGTCTGGAAACTCCACATGGTTCTGCATTAAAAGCTGGAGAGCCCCACTACACAGGCAAAACCTCCCCAGTCAGGTTTGGGTGATTGGGAGCTGCTGGTAAATCTGAACTGTGTCTGGGAAGTAGGAAAACTGTATCTTTAACTTTTCTAAAACTATCCTGGTTTGGTAGCAGAAGCAGAACTATGTGTTTGTGGGTGTTTTAAATAAAATAAGACTTAATGGCAAAAATCTGCCAATAATCTAAATCTGTATAACCTTTAAATAAAAAATTCCTTTTAAACATTTTTTAAATTACATTTTATAGATTATATTGTCACAATAGTTCAATTTTTTCCCCTTTGTTCCCCCCCGCCCAGCACCCACCTCCCCCAGCAATCCCTCCCTTCCCCAGTCCATGTCCATGGTTCCTGCATGCAATCTCTCCAGTTTCTCCCTTTCCTATGTTACCATTATTTTAGAATTACTTCATTAATTGATTTTTTTATAACGATATAAAGGGGAGCAAGGGGTATAGAATTAAAAAAAAAAAAAGTAAACATCCCCCCCTCAGACTTTAGACTCTTTGTAATCTTATAGAGGAGAGCAGGTGACGGTCTCCTGCTCTTCTAGCTGCTTCAAGCTGGGTGTGGTTGTTGTTGTACCTATCCTTGGGTCCAGAGATCAATAATAAAAGTGGGAGTGTGGAGGGGAAGGTGGCCTTTCCACATGGGGAAGGGTCGTGCAGACTCCAGGTCAACTGGCTGTCCCCAGACCACGGCATGCTTGGTTTAACAGGCTGGCATTCTTGTTGTATTCTGGGAGCAGCAGATATGGCAACAGGGTTAGAAGTCATCATTCAATCCATAACCACTAGATGACAAAAGGCAGGAATTAATTTTTTAATGTCCCCAATTAGGGAAAATAAAGAGGGGCTTATTTGGAGGAAGGTGTGCTAGGCACATCATATCTGTCCAGAACCCTTTTGTCCATTATATTTAGCTTGGGCTGAGGGAAATATTTTAGGTTTCCCTTCTCTTAGACCTCTGGGTCTTTTCTGTCCAAGTCATTGGAATAGAAAAGAGAAACCTGTTTTAAGGTGAAGCCCACAGACCATCCCATTCTTCACCAACCCAGCCACTTGGTACAACCAAACCGTTCAGTCTCAGGAGGCAGCGATGCAGACAGGATTAAGTGAGGCCTATACATACAGACAATAACTCAGGTAGTGAGATCCTAGGCTTATACCCTTTGAAAACAGAAAACACATGTTAATTTATGTAGTATAACCCACAAACCATTCTCTAGTTCTGTAAGCCTGTCTTAATGGGAAGACATCCAGTTGCAAGGCATTTGACATTTTTCTTGCCTGTAAATTAAGCATCTTTGATGATGTCATAGATCTAGTTTAATTTACAAATGCTAGATAACTTTAAATGAAGACATTATAAATTAAAAATGGACATAATACAGTCTCTTTAATGCCAGGGGGTGGGTAAACTGAGGGAGAAAAATCGTGACCCAAGGAAAATAACAATGCCCATTGGTAGACTATAAAGTAATACAGCTAAACAATTCTTTTTTCTTTTCAGCAAACTCTGGTATTGAGAGTTATGCTTCTGGTGGCAGGCAATCAGGCTCCTCATAACTGAAAAACTCATGGGTTCTGTTACACCTTGAGGATCAAGGGGATCTAACCCCACAGCAGGCACTCTAGTCCAGAGTACCAGTGCCAAGAAGAGGAGCCCCCCAGAAAAACTGGCTGTGAAAATCAGTGGGGATTCTCCCCTTCTGAAGAACCAGATATCCTCTTAAAGGGCCTGTGTACAGACTTATTTGCTCCAGACACCCACCCTGGGTTCCAGTGAAAGGACATGGCTTGGATAGTGCCAGAGATATACAGAAAGAAACTGAATGATGTGCCTTCAAAGCAAGGGGTTAAAGGAAAGCTACCACTGTCTCTCTGTTGAAACTTCCTCACACACAGCTTTCTGGTGGGTGCCATCTTTTCTCTTTTGAGCCCCTCTTCCCACACACAGATGGCCAAATCTAAATCTGTATTAGCCTAGTAACATCTCACCCCACCCTGCCAACTCCATGAGACACTGCCCCACCTAACTCATGTAGCACCAGAGGCTCTTTTAGTGTCAGGCAATCAGCCTTGGCCTTGGCCTGCACTGCAGTCTTTTAGAAAAACTCTCAAATGTACACATGCCCCAGACAGGCAACAACTGGCCTTGGTATGTCCTGTGCCTTTTGCTGAGTGGCCCCAGGCACAGCACTGGCACCCAATCTGAATCTGCATTAACCTGGTGAACACCACTTGCCACATCGGGTGGCTCCCTGAAATCCTGTAACACTCAACTTATGTACTGCCTGAATCTCTTTCACTGGTTTAGTCTTATGGGAAGCCCAGAGGTGGTGGCAGGCCTGTGTCTTGTGTCAAATGGCCAGGCCTGGTACTGGAAGCAGCCAGCCTCAGTTCACAGTGTGGTATTTCCCATGTGTATCTATGCCTAGAACAAGCAGCTACCAAATGTGGATTACTTTGTAGCTCTTAACAGATAGCCTTAGTTTTGTCACAAGCAGCAGTTAACCTTGGTCTGTACTGGATACTCTTTCAAAAGGCTCCCAAACCAACATACCTGGTAGACAGCTTCAGATCACCACTAAATTAGGTCTACAAGGTGCAAACTCAAAGTGAAGTCTTTGCAGGCACCAGAGCCTGTTGGAGGGAATCCCACTCCAGATAGTGATTCCTCAAACAACAATTCATAGGCATTGGTCATGGTTAATCTTCACAGCCAAGCAGCCTAAGACTCAAGACTATCCACCCGCTGACATACCAACAGCAATCAAGGATGAACTACAGCAAGAGGGCACACCCAACCCATACAAGGAACACTACCATAGCACCCGTTCATGTGATCCGTTAGATTGCACAACTGGGATCCATAAGTCACCTACTACACAAGGCCACCCATATCTGTCCAACACATAGAAGTCAACACAGAGAAGCAGCCAAAATGGGGAAACAAATAAACATGTCTTAAATGAAAAAACAGAAATATACTCCAGAAAAAAAACCTAAATGAAATGGAGGAAAGCAATCTACCAGATACATTGTTCAAATTACTGGTTATAGGAGTGCTCAAAAAATTTATGAAAAACTTCAACAAAGAAATAGTAAGCACAAATTAAAAATATAGAACCTATAAAAAGATCCATCCAGAAATTGTATTGTATTAAAGAATACAATAACTAAAATGAAAAATCCTCATAAGGAATTAAGAACCTCTTCAAAGAAATAATGAATGAAAACTTTCCTAACCTGGTGAAAAAAAAAAAGACACACAAGTTCATGAAGTAAGTGCAGAGAGTCACCAAGATTAACCCAAAGAAGCCCAAACATGATGTATAATTAAAATTCCAGATATTAGAGACAAGGAGAGATTCTTAAAAGCAGCAATAGAAAGATAGTTACCTACAAGGGAGCTCCCATAAGACTGTCAGGTATTTCTCAACAGACACTTTTCAGGTAAGAAGGTATTAGCAAGAAATACTCAAAGTGATCAAAAAACAAGAACCTACAATCAATAATACCCTACTTAGTAAGGGTGTCTTTTAAAATTGAAGGATAGATAAAGAGCTGCCCAGACAAGAAAAAAATTTAAAAAGTCATCACCACCATACCAGTATTATGAGAAATATTAAAGGGATTTCTTTAAGAAGAGGAGAGCAAGGAAGGAAGAAGCATAATATGAGTAGTAAAATGACAATAACTAATAATCACTTTAAGTATAAATGGATTAAATGTTCCAATTAAAAGACTTAAGGTAGCTGAAAGGATGGGAAAATAAGACTGATATACCTGTTGTCTATAAGAGAATCACTTCAAATTGAAAGACATTCACAGACTGAAAGCAAGTGGATCGCAAGTATATTTTATGCTAAAATAAAACTAAAAATAAAGCTGGATAGCAACACTTATATGAAAGAATAAACTTTAAAACAAAGACTGTAAGATACAAGAAGAACATTTCTTAATAGTAAAGGTATCAATCAGACAAGAGGATATAACCCTTGTAAATATTTTTGCCCCCAACATAAGAGCACCTAAATATATAAAGCAATTATTGATGGATATAAAGGGAGACACTAATCTTAATAGAGCCATAGCAAAGAATTTGAACAATTTATAGACATCAATGGATAGATCTACCAGACAGAAAATAAAAAAATGAAATAGCACCCTTAAACTATACATTAGAGGTAGGTGGATTTAATTTATATTAGCATTCCTGCCACCCCAAAGCCATAGAATATACATTTTTTTCCAGTGTAAGGGAATATTATCCAGGATAGACCACATATTAGGCCACAAAACATGTCTCAATAAATTTAAGAAGACTAAAATTATATCAAGCATTGTCTCCAACTATGGTGATATGACACTAGAAATCAATTACAAAACAGAAAATCCACATAACAACATGGAGACTAATAACATGCTACTAACCAATAAATGGGTTACCACTAAGTTCAAGGAAGAAATTAAAGGATATGTTAAAACAAATGATAATGAAAACAAAATGACCAATATCTATGAGACACAGCAAGTGGTCCTACCAATGTAATTTATAGCAGTATGGGCCTACTTCAAGAAAGAAAAAAAATCAAATAATATGACAGAAAAATATCAAATAAACAATCTAACCTGACACTAAAAGAACTAGAAAAAGAACAACAAACAAATCTCAGAGTGGAAGGAAGGAGTTAATAAAGATCAGAGTGGAAACAAATATAATAGAGTCTAAAAAAATAATACAACAGATCAATGAAACCAAGAGATTATTCTTTGTAAAGATAAAAAGAATTGGTATATCCCTGTTCATATTCCTCAGGAAAAGAAGAGAGGTGATCCAAATAAATTAAATAAGAAATGAAAGAAGAGATGTGACAGCTTATACCACAGAAATACAAAGTATTATAAGAAAATACTTACAAAATTAATTATATGCCAATAAATTAAACAACCTAGAAGAAATGGATAAATTCCTAGAAACATGCAATGTTTCATGACTGAATTAAGATGAAACAGAGAATCTGAACAGATTATTAGTAGTGCAATCAAATCAGTAATCAAAAAACTCCCAACAAACAAATGTCCTGAACTAGGTGACTAAGTGACTTCACATGTAAATTTTATGAAACTTTTAAAGAATAGTTAAAAGCTATCCTTTTCAAACTATTTCAAAAAATTACAAAAGAGGGAAGGATTCCAAGTTTATTTTAAGGAGCCAACATTAATTACCCTGATTCTAAGGCCTGACAAAGACATTGCATTAAAAAAATTATAGACTAATATCTTTAATAAACAGAGTAGTAATACCCTGAACAAACATTAGCAAACTAAGTTCAGCAATTATTAAAAATATCATACACCATGATCAGATGAAATTTATTCCTGGGTTGCAAGATGGAATCAAAATCCACAAATTAATTAATATAATATGCTACATAAAAAAAATAGGGTAAAAATTAGATGCTCACGTCAGTAGATGCAGAAAAAGGGTATACCATAATCCAGCATCCATTTATAATAAAAACTCAGCAAATTGGAAATAGCGGGAACATACCTCAACATAATAATGACCATATTTGACAAACGACAGCTAACATTATACCCAATGGGGAAAATTAAAGTTTTTCCTTAAGGCCAGGAACAACACAAGGATATCCATTTTAACCATTTTTATTCAACATAGTTTTGGAAGTCCTAGCCACAGTAATAAGATAGGAAATATAAATAAAAGGCATCCAAATTTGTAAGAAAGAAATAAAACTGTGATTGTTGCAAGTGGCATGATCCTAACTATAAAGAATCTTAAAGATTCCACCAAAAAACTACTAGAATTGATAAATTCAATGAAGTAACAGTATACAAAATTAACATTAAAAAATTAGTTACATTTTTATACATTAATGACAAAATATTAGAAATAAAAAAATTAGAAGTGGTGAAAGTGGGCATCTTTGTCTTGTTCATGATCTTAGGGAGAAAGCTTTTAACTGTAGGTTTCTCATATAAGCCTTTATTATGTTGAGGTGTGCTTCCTCTATTCCCACTTTGCCAAATGCTTTTATCATAAATAGGTGTTTTACTTTATCAAATACTTTTTCAGCATCTATTGATATGATCATGTGATTTTCATCTTATATTCTGTTTATGTGATGTATTAAGTTCATTGATTTGCAAATATTGTATCATCCTTGCATCCCTGTGGTGACTCCCACTTGATCATGATGTATGATCTTTTTCATGTATTGCTGGATCCAGTTTGCCAATATTTTGTTGAGGACTTTAGCATCTATGTTCATCAGCGATATTGGTCTGTAGATTTTCTTTCTTTGTTGTGTCTTTACATGGTTTTGGAATTAGGATAATACTGGCCTCATAAAAAGAGTTTGGGAATCTTCCCTATTCTTGAACTTTTTTGGAATAGTTTGAGAAGGATAGGAGTTAGCTTTTCCCAAAAGGTTTGGTAAAATTCACCTGTGAAGCTGACCAGTTCAGGGATTTTTGTGTGCATAGAGTTTTTTGATTACTGCTTCAATTTTGTTAGCTCTTACTGGTATATTCAGGCCTTTTGCTTCCCCTTGATTCTGTTTTGGAAGATTATGTTTCTTGAAATTTATCCTTTTAGCCCAGCTTGTCAAATTTCTTGGCACATAGTTGTCCATAGTATTTTCTTGCAATCCTTTGTATTTTTGTGGTATTCGTTGTAGTTTTTTCTCTTTCATTCTTGATTTTATTTATTTGGGTTCTCTTTCTTTTTTTCTTGATAAGTCTGGTTAAGGGCTTGTCAATTTTGTTCATCATTTCAAAAAACAAGTTCCTGGATTTATTGATTCTTTAAATTATTCTTTTAGTTTATATGTTATTTAAATCTGCTCTAATCTTCATTATTTCCTTCCTCCTGCTTGCTCTAGAATTTTGTTGTTATTGTTGTTTCTCTAGTTTTTATAGATGTATGATTAGGATGTTTATTTGAAAATTTTCTGTCATTTTTAGGTAGGCCTGTATTGCTATGAACTTCCTTTTCAGGACTGCCTTTGCTGTTTCCTATAGGTTTTGGGCTGGTGTGGCTCATTTTCATTTGTTTCCATAAACTTTATTTCCTCCTTGACTTCATTGTTAACCCACCCATCGTTTAATAGTATATTATTCAGTCTCCATGAATTTGAATGTTTTTGAGTTTTTAACTTGTGGTTGGTTTCTAGTTTCAAGCAATTGTGATCTGAGAAAATGATTGATATGATTTCAATTTTCTTGAATTTATTGAGACTTGTTTTGTCTCCTACCCTGTGGTCTATTTGTGGAAATGTTCCATGTGTATTTGAAAAAAATGTATATTTTGCTTCTTCCACACAATATTTGAAGTGATAGCCACAGTAATCAGACAAGAAAATGAAATAAAAAGCATCCAAACTGGAAAGGAGGAAGTAAAACTCTCATTGTTTCCAGATGACATTATAATGTACATAGAAAACCCTATATGCTCCACCAAAAAACTATTCAACCTAATAAGTGAGTTTGCAAAATCAGTGGAATACAAAATTAATATTCAGAAATTGGAGTCATTTTTGTACACTAACAATATCAGAAACAAAAACTAGGGAAAAATCCCATTTACTATAACAACAAGAAAGTTGAAGTACCTAGGAGTAACTTAACGAAGGAAATAAAAGACCTGTACTCAGAAAACTACAAAACACTGAAAAAAGAAATTAAGGAAGATACAAATGAATGAAAGCATACACTGTGTTCATGGGTTTGAAAGGCTTAACATCATAAAAATGTCCATATTCCCCAAAGCAATCTATAGATTCAACACAATTCCTATTAAAATACCAATGGCAGACTTCCGGCCAAGATGGAGGCTTAGACGGACACGCTAGGTCTCCCTCTACAACTAGAGAGGAATACAACTACTTCAAAACAAAGGATAACTAGAAATTCCAGAAAATAAAACTACACAGAAGTCCAACATATGAAGTTATAAACCAGCGGTGCCATTTGGGCAGGTAAGAGTTAAAGAGGGCAGCGCTGTTTGCGGTCAGCAGCGGGGCGGCGAAAAAGCCCGGAGGCAGTCAAGCCCCTGGCAGTGCGCGACCCCAGCACTGGGGAAAACAGCCACCGCATCGCCTTGAACAGTGAGGCCCAGGGGGGCGGGAGGACGGATCCCGGTCTCCTAGCTGAATAACTGTGTGAATCCACCTTGGACCCCCGCCCCCAAAGAAAGCACCACAGGGCTGCGAAATAGGTCGTGGACAGGCGCCGGTCGCTGAATTGTGACGCGTACACAGGCACTGCCCCCTACAGCCGGCCCAAGAAAACAAAAAGCATCTGTCAAAATGAGGCAGACAACTATAGAAATCCCGGTGACACAGCTCACCAGGCAACAGATAGAGAACCTGACAGGTGAACAGATAAGAAACCTGTCAGAGGCTCAGTTCTGGGCCATTGTTATCAGGTGGCTCACAGAATTCACAAAAGAGCAGGAAAAAGATATGAAAGAAGCGAAAAACTTTCATAACGAAAGGAACAAAACCGCATACGAGACAGATGGTGAGGAAAAAAAATCCAGAGTTCATTTCAACAAACTGGAATATGGAGAAGGAACAAGCAGTCAACCAATGCAGAGAGAGGAAATGGGAAGCAACAATGAGAGGATCAGAAACCTCTGGGACAGCTATAAAAGGCCCAACATAAGAATCATTGGTTTGCCAGAGAGTGAGGAAGATGAACTAGAACTTGAAAAATTGAGTGAAAATATAATAAAGGAGAACTTCCCAGACTTGGGGAAGGGAATAGACTTGCAGGTCCAGGAAGCAAGGAGAGTTCCCAAGAGACTGGACCCAGGGAGAACCACTCCAAGACACATTATAATCAAAATGTCAAAAATTAAAGATAAAGAGAGAATCTTAAAAGCAGCAAGAGAGAAGAAAAGAATTATGTACAAAGGGGTCCCAATTAGACTATCAGCTGACTTCTCAAGGGAAACCCTACAGGCAAGAAGGGACTGGCAAGAAATATTCAAAGTAATGAAAATCCAAAACCTACAACCACGAATATTCTATCCAGCGAAACTGTCATTCAGAATAGAAGGACAGAGAAAGTGTTTCCAGGACAAAATAAAACTGAAAGAGTTCATTAGATCCAAACCACTGTTATATGAGATGTTAAAGGGACTGGTTTAAAAAACAGAAGCTAGGGAGATGAAACAAAGGCAAACTAAACAGGCAACGAGAGTGGAAAAGGAACTGTGGGTACGGGAAGCATATTGGGGGGAGGTCAACAGGGAGGGGGAGTGGGGAGAGGGAGGGAGATGATATAGGAATTGGGGATCATGGTAGGAGGGAATGAAATAGATGGAGATAGGTAGGGAGGAACTGTATGCACAACTAATGGACATGATCTAAAAGGGGGGGACAACTGGAGGGAGGGGGGCCACCGGGTGGAGGGGAGCAGAGGGAAGGGAAATTGGCACAAATGTAATATTTTAATCAATAAAACACATTAAATCTGAAAAAATAAAATAAAATAAAATACCAATGGCATATTTTGCAGTCCTAGAACAAATACTTCAAAAATTTATATGGAACAAAAAAAGGCCCCAAATAGTCACAACAATCCTGAATAAAAGAACAAGGTTGGAGGGATCACTATACCTGATATCAAACTATATTAGAAGGCCACTGTAATCATACAGTATGGTGGCAGCATAAGAACAGATACATAGGTCAATGGAACATAATAGAGAGCCCAGAGATAAACCTAGGTCTCTATGGCCAATTAACATTTGACAGAAGGGTCAGGAGCATACAATGGAGTAAAAATAGCCTCTTCAGTAAATGGTACTGGGAAGTCTGGACAAGTAAATGCAAAAAATATAAAATAAAAATTGAAACTAGACTACCAACTTACATTATACACCAAAATAAACTCAAGATGGATAACACACTTAAGTATAAGTTGTGACACCATAGAAGTCTTAGAGGAAAACATATGCAGGAAAATTTTAGATCTCCCATGCAACAAAGTTTTCACTGATATATCTCCTACAGCAATGGGAATGAAGGAAAGAATAAACAAGCAGTACTTCATTAAATTAAAAAGCTTCTGCCCAGCTAAATAAAACATAAGCAAAATGAAAAGGGAGCCAACTGTATCAGGAAACACATTTGCTTATGATACCTTGGACAAGAGTTTGAGTTTTGAGATATATAAAGAACTCATATGACTCAACACCAGGGAGACAAACAATCCAATCAAAAATGGGCAAAGAATTTGAATAGACACTTCTCCAATGAGGACATACAGAGGGACCATAGGCATATGAAAGGATACTAAGTATCACCAGCCATTATAAAAATGCAAATTAAAGCCAACATGAGATACCACCACTCACTGGTCTCAATGGCCATCATTAATAAATCAACAGTCAAATGCTGGCGAGGGTGCAGACAAAAGAGAACCCTAGTGCATTGTTGGTGGGAGTAAAGACTGCTGCAGCCACTGTGGAAAACAGTATAAAATTTCCTCCTAAAACTAAAAATGGAACTGCCTTTTGTTCCAGTGATACCACTGCTGGGATTGTACCCTAAGAATCATGAAACACCAATTCAAAAGAATTTATGTACCCCTATACTTGTAGCAGCATTATTTACAATAACCATGTGCTGGAAACAGTCCATTAGTAAATGAGTAGATCAAAAATCTGTGGTACATTTACACAATGGAATGCTACACAACAGAAAGAAAGTAGGAACTCCTACCCTTTGAGACAGCATGAATGGAAATGGAGAATATTATGCTAAGTAAAGTAAGCCAAGAGGTGAAAGGAAATACCATATGAGCTCACTTATAAGTGGAACCTAATGAACAAAACAAACAAGAGCAAAACAGAACCAGAAATATGGAAATAAGGAACAAACTGGCAGTGACCAGAGGGGAGGTGAGAGGAGGCTAAGGGAGGAAAGAAGGGGAAGGGTATAGTCAAGGAACAAGTAAAAGGACCCATAGACAGACATGGACTACAGCGTTGGGATTGACTGTGGGAGTGGGGTGCATGGGTGGGGCAGGGTAGAGCAGTGATGGAGAAATTGGGACAAATGTAACTGAACAACAATAAAATCAGTAATATATTTTAAAATAATGAAAAAAGAAATAAGTAATTAAGAAAAATACCCCATTTAAAATTTTACCAAAAATTATTTAGGAATAAATTAATAATGGAGGTAAAAATGCTTATAATTGAAAAATTATAAGACTTTTAAGAAAAAAATTGAAGAAGATACAAATGAATTGAAATATATACCATGCTCATGTTTGGGAAGAATTAACATCATTAAAATGTTTATATTACCCAAAGCAATCTATAGGTTAAATGTAATCCAAATCAAAATGCTAATGAAATTTTTCATAAAACTAGAAAGAATAATTTTAAAATTTATATAGAACTAGAAGAGACCCTGACTGGTCACAGAAATCTTGAGAAAGAACCAAGTTGGAGGTATTATTCTGTCTGATATCAAACTATACCAGAAGTCTGTAGTAATCAAAATGGCATGGTACTGACATAATAAAACAGACACATAAATCAATAGAACAGAATACAGAGCCCAGAAATAAATGCACACTTATATGGTAAATTAATCTATGACAAAGGAGGTTTGAATATACAATGAGGGAAAGAGCATCTGTTCAATAAATGGTGTTGGGTAAAGGGACAGATACATACAAAAGAATGTAACCAGACCACTGTCTCACCCATATACAAGAATAAACTCAAAATATGTTATAGACTTAAATGCAAGATCAAAACCCATAAGACTAGTAGAAGAAAACACAGGCAGTGAACTCTCTGACATTGGTCTTATTAATATTTTTCTGATACATCACCTCCTTGGGCAAAGGAAAAATAAAGAAATGGGAATACATCAAACTAAAATTTTTTTCTATGACAAAAGAAAATCAATAAAATTAATAGATCTTTCCAGTTGGGAAGATATTCTATGAAAGTTAATATCCAAAATTTATAAATAACACATGCAACTTGACATCGAACAAACAAATAATTTAAATAAAAAATGTGCAGAGGTCTCTGATAGACATTTCTCCAGAAAAGACTTACAGGTGGCCAATAAACATATGGAAAGATTGTCAACTTCACTAATCAAAAAATGAAAATTAAAACCACAATGAGATGTCGTCACTTCATATCTGTCATAATGGTTGTCATTAACAAATCAACAAACAAGTATTGGCAAAGATTAAGGAAAAGGGAACCCTGGTGCATTGTTGGTGGGACTGAAAAATGGTTCTGCCACTATGGAAAACAGAATGGTGGGCCCTCAAAATAGTCAAAATAGAACTACCTTATGATCAATTAGTTTCATTTATCAGTATTTATTTAAAGAAATCCAAAAAACTAACTGGAAAAGATATATGCATTCTTGTGTTCACTGAAGCATTATTTACAAGAGCCAAAAATATGGAAGCAACCTAAGGACTCATTAACAGATGATCAAATAAAGAAGATATGGTATATTTATACAATTAAATATTATTTGGCCATTTAAAAAAAGAATAAAATATTTTATGTGACAACATGGACAGACTAGGACAACATGGACAGACTAGAAGGCATTATGCTAAGTGAGATAAGTCAGACAGAAAATGACAAATATAGTATGATTTTACTCATATGTAGAATCTAAGGAACAAAGTAAGTAAACACATCAGAAACTGACTCATAGAGAATAAACTGATAGTTGCCAGATTGGAAGCAGGTTGAGGGACTGAGTGAAAAAAATTATAGAATTAAGAAGTACAAATTGGTAATTACATAATAGTCATGAGGATGTGAAGTAAAGCATAAAGAATACAATCAATGATATTATAATAACTATGTATGGCGCCATGTGCTTACTAGAGGAATCACTTCATAAATTATGTAAATGTCTAACTGTTATGCTGTGCACCTGAAACTAATATAAAATAAAGTTGAACATCAGTAATTGACAAAAAAAGAATAAAAACAAAGCAAAACAGGAGAACAAATTATTCCTAGATATTTTATCCTTTATGATGCAATTGTAAATGGGATTTTTAAAATTTATCTTTCTGATAGTTTGTTATTAGTCTATGAAATTACAATAGATTTCTATAAACTAAGTTTGTATCCTGCAATATTACTGAATTCATGTATTAGCTTTAATATATAAAGAACTCAAACAGCTTAAAAATAGAACTACCATATGACTAATCCACTTCTGAGCATTTATCCAAAGAAATTCAAAACACTAATTTGAAAAAAATAATATGTATTCTTATGTCCATTACATTATTTACAATAACCAAGATACGAAAACAACCTGGGTGTCCATTGAGACACAAATAGATAAAAAAGATATATACACAATGAAATATTAGCATAAAAAGAATGAAATGCTAAGTAAAATGGATCATACAGAGTAAGACAAATATTGTATGGTTTCACATATTCACTGTATGTGGGTTCTATGATAACAAAAGAAATGAATAAACAAAACAAAACAGTAACAGACTCATTGATACAAGGAACAAACTCATGATTGTCAGAGGGGATGAAGAAGGGGGAATGTATTAACTTTTTTACTAGACTTATTGTGATGATCACATTGTAAGGTATATAAATGTCAAATCACTATGTTGTACACCTGAAAGTAATAAAATATTGTATGCCAACTATACTTTAATAAAAATAAATTTAAAAATATAAATGGAAATAGAAGCAACAGATATGGACATGGTGGTATAGAAGGCTACTGATAGAAATTTAGGGATATAAGTTCTAAGGGTTTCCTATTAAATTACATGAAGTGTTAAGTATGCTGACTCAAATATTGTTTGGTCTAGGCCCCAGGGACTTTGTGTCAGGGTTCTGACAGAGGTTTAAAAAATAAAAGCCTTATTTTCTTTAAAGAATAATAATTAAGACAGCTGATATAGGTAAGGTTATTACCATCCAAGATGGGATTGCCAGAACAGGAGCAGAAATTTCTATTTAAAATAAACAAGTGCTATAGCAGAAACAAGTAAGATCCAAGGGACTTGCTGTATTTCCCCTTTCCCTTGTAAATCTAAGTCAGCTATAGAAAGAGAAACTGTCAGTTTGGAGGGACACAGAAATTTAATATGGCTTTACCAGGACAGCCTTAACATTTTCCTAAATGTAACTAAACTTTAAATACTTTTCTTTTTGGCTGTAGATCTCTTTTCTTAGAGCACTTACTTTAGAAAACTAGTCATTGTAAATACTATTTCTGACCCTTTGAGATATAAATCTTTTCCCAGCCTCTTATCAGTTTTACAACCTACAAATATATTTCTCAAGAAACTGGAGCCAACTCTGTGAAAAACAGTCATCAATAAATATAGGAATTCTAACTTTCAGGCAATGTGGGAGAGTAGGAACTACATAAATGTCAATTAGGAAACACAGAGGGCCTAATCGCATTGACCAATCTTCCCAGAATGCCATCCAGTACTATTCCAGTACATTGCTTCAGTGCTTAAAAATTCCTCTACAGTTTGTTTGTTTCAATAAAGTTCACTCTTATTGCAAAAACCTTGAATAAAGTCTTCCTTGTCTGTTTAGTTTTGTCAGATGAAATATTTTTTTATATTTCCAAGAGGCATATTCGGTTATCATTGGAGCTTTGATTCTTAGCTTTTTCTTTCTTCTATACATACTCACTCTCTTCCTAGGTTTGCTAAATCTGGAGAGGCAAGGATAATGCATTTCTCTGCTAGGTGGATGGACTAATCCAATAACTCAGAAATGTGGCTTAATAGAATGGTAACTGATAGATATTCCAGCCTTCTCTCTGAAGTGCAGTATACACAGTACACAATAATTTAAAATGTGCTTTTAAATAAAAAAATGCCTAGTAATAATCCCTGATATTAAGGGGTTTGTCGTGCATATATTTGTATTTAAGATACTTAAAAGAAGTAGAATTTGGTCCTGAATGATGGAATCTGAGCTTCAGGACAGCCATTTGGTTTAGATTTAGCTGTCTCCCAAGTGCGCTAAAGAGTACAGCTGTGTTTTTAAAAGTCATAAAATATTTATTGAAAACAAAAAAAAAAGAGCACATGTGCAAAAACTACTTTTCCAAACAAATAACTTGGTCATTTTATTTTTACCTCCAAAATGTCTAAAGGTACTACTCAACATCATGGGCTAATGGTTGGAAATGAGATTGTACTTGTCATACCAGACTAGATAGATATTTTTTAAAAATGAAATAAACAAGCAAAAATACACTTTTTTCTCATGTGTAAAATGCTATCATGTAAAAATAGCCAAGAGGACCTTTTTGCAAAACATATTTTCAATAAATGTAGTTCTAGGCTAGTTGCTAACTTTAGGTTAATTCCAAATTTTACTAGATACCAACAAATTAGAAGGGGAAATGGACTTATAATAAAAAATATAACGTCACATATTGTTTTCTTTATATATCATATGACTCTAATATGATATTTTATATGTTTGAAGTAAGTAAACACACATTACCAGAAAAGTACTCATCTCAAGCCAAATAACCCCCCAAAACAAAAACAAACAAACAAACAAAAACACCACCTCTATTTGCCATTTGAATTTCACAAAATGGTATTATCATTTTATAAGATTTCTGACTTTCTGGTGGCAAATTTCTGTGGGCCACACTTATGCTAGGTGTTATAGTACTATATATTTTAATAAAAATAACCTCATGTTTTCATTTTTACTGAAGAGTGTGGTGTCAATATAAAACAAGTTCAGATGATTCAAAGGAGAAAATTGAGTAAGAAATAAGAATGAAGCCCATACAGAGTTTCCCTTCTTTATTCTATCTTTAAGACATCAAGGGACTTGAAGAGTTTTCTCTCTATATTTCTTAAGTATTATATGAGGACAACAGAACCTTCACAAAAGTTTATAAAGAAAATTTCACACTGAATTCTTTTATCATTTGAAGGGGAAGGTGTAACTTGAACATTCATAAAAATCTATAGAGACTGTGTTTGGGTTAAGAAAATAAAAAGGTACCTACTCCTGACAATCTTCTCATACTACGTAGGTAACTGAGTCCACATTTCTTCCTATTAACTATGCCCATGTGGCTTTGTGACTGTTCACACAAAAGGTCAATTAGTGTTTCAGCTCTTGATAATGGGAGCACACTAGATAAGTGTCAATGGCCAGAGAAGCCAAGGAGATAAACTTTGAAGTCATTGTCTCTTCAACTTTAAAAACTCAAACTCTTATTGGGGCATAAGATTTTGAAAACTGTAGAGGTATAGTTAGGACCTGGGTGTAAAGAGAAATGACACTTTACAAAATCCCCCAAGACTGCGTGCGCTTTTTCATGGTAATGTAAGAGTGTCAGTGGAAATTGATGGGGCTTGTGTGCATGTGTATGGATGTGTAGTGGAGTGTTGCAGAAGGAAGATGCTGGTAGACTGAATGCTTGCATCTGAAATATCATTTTAAATTCACTCATATACTTCAAGCCCAGGCTCAAACTCTTCCACTACTATTAAAAATGGTCGGCAAACAGGTCAGTCTGCTGTAAAAAATTGATTTGACAACAGCAATTTTAAGTCATTGATGGCTTAAAATTTTCAGCATTTCCTTCCTCTCTGATGTAGTGTGAATAGGAGATGTTTATCTGTTATTTATGTAACAGCCTGATGAAAAAATGGAGCATGTGCTTCCCTCCTATTTGTCCTCTGTATTAACCTCATTTGGGGTCAGCTGAAAATGCGATAGGTACTGATCGCTGCATATTACCAGCATTATTGCTTAATGTGTCATCAACCACAAGTGTCAGTGGACTCATAATCACCACCCCGTCCTCCCAGTCATCATTTATCTAGAACTAACTCTGAAAAAAATCATTTAAAATTGTGACATTTAAAAAATAAATATTAAAAGTTTAGAAAGGAACCAAAGTCATCCATACAGCACCCTCTTGGCACCATAAATCAAGATTTGTTAGTGCTGCAAATCGGAATAGAATAACACAGAGACTCAGCCTTTTATTGGGGTTCCCAGCTCTTGTGAACCACCCCTGCTTCCTCTAATTACTAAAGCACACCTATTTTTGAACACTGGTCTCATGACCTTGAGAGAGATTTGGTATACACATGCAAAAATCAGGGCTAAAAGGAAAAAAAAAAATGTACAGTGCAAAGCATCTTTTAAATGGAAATGCCAAGTTCATTATATGTTTGAAATAAACATTTGTTTCTGGGCTTCTGTGGGAAGCCCTTTGTTTCCTTTTTTTCACAGAGGGCTGAGGGTTGTCTTTCTCACTCCACTCAACTTCCTGAATAGAGGTCCACACTGGCTGTGCCCTTAATGACTGCACAGGATCATTTCTGAAGGGATTTAGAAGGTTCATTAAGGGGGTGAGCTGCTTTTTGGCATGACTTCACACAATTCTAGTCAGACATTTTTTTTTTTTTTTTGAGGAAATATAGAGCTTAAAAACACATAACATCTGCACTTAGTTTTGGAATTTTTGAAAATGACAGGAAACAGGGTACAGAGCAGAGGGAGCCCCAAATTCCCTGCAGCCTATGGCTGGGAGATGGAGGAAGGAGATAATACAGCTGTTGCTGTTAAGGTACTTTGTATATCTTTGGCAAGCTGATAGCTAGATAATAGCTGTGCTACTGTCCCAGGGGAAAAGGTGTATATACTGACTTTCAGGATTTATTTGTTTTTATTTTACTGTTTTTTATTTAAGTATATTTTATTGATTATGCTATTACAGTTGTCCCATTTTTACCCCCTTTGTTCCCCTCTGCTCGGCACCTTCCTTCCATCCAGCAATTCCCCCTCTTCTTAGTTCATGCCCATGGGTCATGCATGTAAATTCTTTGGCTTATTCATTTCCTAAACTATTCTTGTTACAGAGTAGGGTCCCCCAAAGTCCCCAGAGCCTGTGTTTGGGAATGGGGAAAGGGGACAGCTTTCAAGATGCCTTTGCATATCTATGGTTGGTAGCTAGTGTCTTAGTAATGCAAATAGATTTGTTTCTGCCAAGGCCCAAAGGAGATAGGAGGTGTTTTGATCATAGAATGGTGAGGAAAGAGCATAAGGGGCCTGCACAAGATTTTGTGAATGGTCAAAACCAGTTACCCTGCCCACTGCATCGCAGGCCATGGTCAGGGATTTAAAAATAAGGCAGCAACCATTTGCAGGAGGAGCTCCATGTGGTCTTAGAAGGAAAGAGAACTCCACGTGGTTTTAGCAGTGTGAGAAATGCTTATAATAAAAACCGGGACACAGGACTTGAGCAGCAAAGCGAGGCGTTTGTTTACGAGTCTGTAGAGTCGGGTGCACCCTCAGCCAGGAGAATGTGTGCACTGTATAAAACTGGTTTATAGTAATGTGATAGCTCTCCCTCCCTAACATGATTAGCTTCTCCTCCCCTCTCCTTCTTCCCTGTTTCTCCATTACTGGTTACTCCGGAGTTACAATGTAACTCGATTATCTAAGTGCCCCTTTTGTGATTTGTAAATATGGTAATGCTGTCAACTTCCTTCTCAGAGATCCTCTAATTACATTTACCCTTGAGACCCTCTAATTACATTTGCCCTTTGTTAATAATGATTTTCTACTGGTTTGGGAGTCACTATTGCCTTGTTTCTTACAGAAGGAGAGAGAGCACCATGAGGTTTTAGAAGAAAAGAGAGATCCATGCAGCTTTGAAAGGGAAGAGGAGAGAATCATGCATGATCCAGAGCAACATGGCACATGTTTTGCTAGACATCGTACCCCAGATCCTGAAGAAGAGAGCTGACAGATAAGAGATGGATAACTATGGGGCTTGGTTTTGGTTTATAGCCTTTTGGGAAGCAAGGGAAGTGCTGGGTCCCATGGGAGAACAGGCCTCTGAGCTGAAGTGTTTCTCAGTAACATTCTTACTATCTCCCTGTTTTTTTTGTACCTACCAGTTATGCTTCTTGATCTCTGCACCTTTTTCCCCATTCTCCCTTTCCCCCTTCTGACTCACAACTCTCCATATGATCCTCATAGCTATGATTATTTTCCTGTTCTAGTTGTTTGCTTAGTTTGTTTTTCTTTTGTTTTTTGTTTTTTAGATTCATTTGTTGATAGTTATGAGGTTTTTTTTTTGTCATTTTACTGTTCACAGTTTTGAAATTCTTCTATTTCTTAGATATGTCACCTTAACATTTTATATAAGGACTTAATGATGATGAACTCCTTTGGCTTGACCTTGTCTGGGAAGCACTTTATCTGCCTTTTCATTCTAAATGATAGCTTTGCTGTTTAGAGTAATCTTGGTTGTAGACCCTTGCTTTTCATCACTTTGAATACTTCTTGCCAGTCCCTTCTTTCCTGCAATTTCTTTTGAGAAATCAGCTGACAGTCTTATGGAAACCGTTGTAGGTAACTCTCTTCTTTTCTCTTGCTACTTTTAAGATTCTCTCTTTATCTTTAATCTTAGGCATTTTAATTATGATGTGTCTTGGTGTGGTCCTCTTTGGATCCAACTTGTTTCAGACTCTCTGTGCTTCCTGGACTTGGATGTTTGTTTGCTTTGCCAAATTTGGAAGTTTTCCTTCATTACTTTTTCAAATAAGTTTTCAATTTCTTGCTCTTCCTCTTCTCCTTCTGGCATCCCTATGATTCAGAGGTTGGTATGTTTAAAGTTGTCCCAGAGGTTCCTAAGCCTCTCCTTATTTTTTTCAATTCTTATTTCTTCATTCTGTACCAGCTGACTGTTTATTTCTTCCTTATGTTCCAAATCATTGATTTTAACCCTGACTTCCTTCTCTTCACTATTGGTTTTGTGTGGGTTTTTCTTCATTTCACTTAGTATAGCCTTCACTTCCTCCCTTATGTATTTGCCATACTCAATCATGTCCGTCAAGTCTGTGAGCATTGTTATCATCACTGTTTTGAACTGGGTGTCCATTAGGTTGCCTATTTCCTCTTCGCTTAATTCTCCCACTGGAGCCTTGGTCTGCTCCCTCTTCTGGACCATGCTCCTCTGTCTCTTCAACTTGATATCCTCCTGTGTTTGCTTCTGTGTCTTAGGTAGAGCTGTCACACCTGTTACATTGTAAGGAACAGAGCCTTAAGTATTTGTCAGTGTGGGGCAACCTGTTTTACCACCTTGTGGCACTGTATGTGGGGGAGGGGCCACAGAAGGAACAATGCCTCTTCCTCAGCGCTTGCTCCTTTTCCTGTCTCTTCACCCTTCCAGCTGTTGTCTTTGTGATGGTTCCCAGAGTAAGTGGGTTTGTTGATGTTCTAAGACCAGGAGCACCTCTAAAAAGACTCTCATAAGAGATGGGCATTTTCTTCTGCTGCCCCAGCCCCCACTGGTTTTCACAACCAGAAGCAATGAGGCCTTATTTTCCTGGAACTGGAACTGTGAGCTGCATGTTATGGCCTGGGACTGGGATCACTCCCCAGGCATCCATCCTGGCTTTTATACTGTGTTACTGCTTTCCCTGATGGCTGACCATAGCTTCTGCCTTCCTGTCACTGCCACTGCTGCCTCCACAGCTGCCACACTGCATCCACTCTGCCCTGGCTCTGCTCCTCCTACCTGTTTTGATGAGTATTACTTCTGTATATCTAAGTTGGTCTTACATGCAGTTCAATTTTCTGGCAGTCCTTGTTGTTTTTTTTTGTTTTGACATAGATGTTATCTTTCTTATGGTTCTGGAAGGTGACAAAACTTATCTACTTATGCCTCCATATTGGCTACTGACTTTCAGTATTTAAAGGGAAGGGCAGGCATCTTTGAGAGAAGGAGCATGTTGGAGAAACATGATGTAGGGGTGCCATGATATAGGAGCAGGTTGTAGCAGTAATGTAAGAAGCAGCAAGCAGTTATGCAGTTTGTAGTAAGGATTCAACAATGCCGTCTGGGCAAGTAAGAAAGAAAGCATGCTGCTACTTTGATCGTGTCTGCTCTAGTTGACTCTGAAGACAATGAGGACTCTGCCTTGCAGACCTGGATTCTATATGTACTCTTGGAACATGAGACATATGGGAAGGACATTCTCTTAGGACATGTGCCTTTCTTAGACTTCACTATGATCCAGTGACACATGCTTTCCTGGACTACTATACAGAGGCTGAAGACAACATACCCCAGATCCTGAAGAAGAGAGCTGACAGATAAGGGATGGGGAAATATTGGGCTTGGTTTTGGTTTATAGCCTTTGGGAATCAAGGGAATTGTTGGGTGTCATGAGAAAAACAGGGCTCCAACCAGAAGAGCTCCCAATGCCCCCCACCCCAGCCACAAGATTGGAATATTATAAATAAAGACCTATTTTTTCAACACTTATTGTTGAATCATACATCAAGGAGCTACATGAATGAGCCCCATTTTGCTTGGTAACAGAATTATTGGAAAGACAAATGTTTAAACCTGCTTTGTACAAATGATATCACAGACATCATCTTTTCCAAAAAGGTGACATTAATCCTTACCTGAGGATATGTTTACTGATTTTAGAGAGTGAGGAAGAGAGAGAGGGAGGGTAGGAGGGAGAGAGAGACATCAGTGAATGCCCTCCTGTACATGTTCCCAATGGGGATCAAGCCTGCAACCTAGGTGTGTATGCCATGACTGGAGATCAAACCTGCAACTTTGTGTTCTATGGGACAATGATCCAACCAACTGAGCCACCCAGCCAGGGCACCAAAGAGGGGATGTTTATTGTTCAAAGTCAATTTCATCGGTATTAGGAGATTTGTTAGAAATTTCAAATAATACACAATGCAGATTATAGTCTAAATGTTTGCAAATTTCATCTTTTATGGGTGTTATCATGCCATAGGATGTTTTATGAATTTTACTAATTAAGTGCCTTGTTAACCTTCTACTCATTTCTTGAAGTAGTAGAAAAAGGAAAGTATTATCTATTTATGTTTTTATCTTGCTCAAAAAGAGAATAAAATCATTTCTATAGTATTCATAAAGGAACTTATCTTTCAAAATGCTTTTTAATAGTCATAGATAAATACTTCTGTTTTTAGAAGGTTCAGAGTTGTAATAGAAAGTGAAATAAAAGGCTCACGTGGAAAGAACTTTACAGCTTGTTGCAACTTGATTGTTCACACTTCAAAGCAATTCTAAGGAAAACTATAAATAAGGATTAGTCACAAAACTCTGTGGGCATCTGGAAATACTCAGCCCACTGAACCACAGAACAGTCTGAATTCCAGCAAAGAGCCAACTTCTGAGGCTAAATCTGGAAAGGCTTAACATACTCTGAAGAACTGATGGACTCAGAAACTATGTGGGTGTGCTAAGATTTGTGCCACTTAGAGAATTGATTTTACTTCCCTGAATATGAAATAAATCTGGTGTCATTGCTATATCAGATTCTAGTACTACTGGCACACCCATAATAAAATCCAGTGTATAAGAAGGTCATACCTTTCACAGAAGACACTTCTTCCTGTCTCTTCTTTTCAATGCTCATATGGACTTATTAGACTCTCAAAAGCAGTTATCAGACATTTCAACAAAAGAAAGATAAACCAAGGATGACAGTTGGGTGCCCTGGCTGGTTTAGCTCAGTGGATTGAGCGTCGGCCTGCGAGCTAAGTGTCGCTGGTTCGATCTTCCAGTCAGGGTACATCAGAGAAGGAAAACTCTGACTCCAAAAAACCTCCGCTGCCTTGCGGCATACCTCTTCAGGGGAAAGGCTAAGGGAGTAAACCCCGACAGAAAATCCGGAGCCGGAGTCCCTAAGGCGGTTTGACGTTGTAGTCAACACCGGCAACTCCTGCGGCGCACCTGAACCCAAGCTGTATCGGCTCCGTCTTTCCCTTGGACCCTTCAGCTGCGAAGAGAGGGGGGGTCTGCTGCATGGGCAACAGCAGACCCTCCATATTACCCTGCCCAGGCTCTGTAGCTTCAGCGTCATCACATGATGTCGATTCAACACGGGAGGAGACAGATACCATGTCACTCCCGAGTCGGACTGCACAGCCATTCTCGGCGGTGCAGATGGACTCTTGAGAAGCTACACCATCGTCTCTCGAGACGGACGGCTGCCGACGACGACGACGACAGTTGGGTGATGATTACAAAGCCTGAGTCATATAATAACAAAGGCTTTAAGTGAGTTCCCCACCCAATTTCCATAGCTATCCACAACACTGCCTTACTTTTTGCAAGTGGACAAACTCCTATAACTCCCAAAAGCAACAGGTACATTTTTTTGCATTGCTCATCTGAAAATATTCTCAGTTCTTTAAGTATATGTCATATACTCTCCAGATTAAGGCCATTTGGAACAGAAATGACTATAATAATGATGAGCAATGGATCACTTGTAAATTTTAAAACAGAAAATTCCCAGACTTTAAAGATTTTTTTCAATGATAAGAAAATTTTTTGTTTGTTTTTTTGTTTGTTTGTTTGTTTTATTTTTTGGTTTTTCAATTACAGTTGTCCCATCCCGCCCCATTATCTCCTCCACCCCTTCTCCCACAATCATACCCCTCCCCGTTGTCCGTGTCCATGAGTCATTTATACACGTTCTTTGACTAAACCCTTCCCTTACTTATCCCCCTTCTCTTCCTCTCCCCTGCCCCCTATTGACTGCTATTCTGCTCTTTGTTCTATTTAGTTCGTTTGTTTATGTTGCTCTTTAGTTTCGTGTATTAGGTGATATCATATGGTATTTTTCTTTCTTTGCCTGGCTTATTTCACTAAGCACAATTCTCTAATTCCATCCATGTTGTTGCAAATGGCAGGAGTTCCTTCTTTCATTCTGCTACATAGTATTCCATTGTGTAAATGTACCACAGTTTTTTGATCCACTCATCTACAGATTGGCACTTAGGTTGTTTCCAGCACTTAGCTATTGTAAACAGTGCTGCTATGAACATAGGAGTTCATAAGTTCTTTTGAAATGGTGTTTCAAGATTCTTTGGGTATAATCCTAGCAGTGGAATTGCTGATTGAAAAGGCTGTTTCATTTTTAGTTTTTTGAGGAAATTCCATACTGTTTTCCATAGTGGCTGCACCAGTCTGCATTCCCACCAACAGTGCAGTAGGGTTCCCATTTCTCCACATCCTCACCAGCACTTGTTGTTTTTTGATTTGTTGATGATGGCGATTCTGACTGGTGTAAAATGGTATCACATTGTGGTTTTTATTTGCATCTCCCTGATGGCTAATGATGTTGAGCACTTTTTCATGTGTCTACGGACTTTCTGTATGTCCTCTTTGGAGAAGTGTTTGTTCATATCCTTTGCCAATTTTTTAATTGGGTTGTTTGTTTTCTTGATGTTGAGTCATATAAGCTCTTTATATATTTTAGAGATCAGTCCGCTGTCTGTGATGTCATTGGCAAATATGTTTTCCCATATGGTTGGTTTCCTTTTCATCTTGCTGATGTTTTCTTTTGCTGAGCAGAAACTCTTTAGTTTGATGTAGTCCCATTTGTTTATTTTTTCCTTTATTTCTCTTGCCTTAGGAGATGTATCCGTGAATATATTGTTACGTGAGCTATCTTAAATTTTCCTGCCTATGTTTTCCTCTAGGACTTTTATGATGTCATGGCTTACATTTAAGTCTTTGATCCATCTTGAGTTTATTCTCATGTGTGGTGTAAGTTGGTGGTCTAGTTTCATTTTTTTGTACATCCCTGTCCAGTTTTCTCAGCACCATTTGTTAAAGAGGCTCTTTTCACTCCATTTTATGTTCATTCCTCTTTTATCAAATATTAGTTGACCATATAATCCTAGATTTTTTTCTGGACTCTATTCTGTTTCATTGATCTATATGTCTGTTCTTATGCCAGTCACAAACTGTTTTGATCACAGTGACTTTGTAATATTGTTTGATATCTGGTATTGTGATTCCTCCTGCTGTATTCTACTCTCTCTAGATTGCTTCGGGGTCTTTTTTGGTTCCATATGAATTTTTGAAGTATTTGTTCTAGGTCTGTGAAATATATCATTGGTATTTTAATAGAGATTGCATTGAATCTGTAATTTGCTTAGGGTAGTATGGCCATTTTGATGATATTGATTCTTCTCATTCAAGAACATGGTATTTGCTTACATTTATTTGTATCTTCCATAGTTTCTTTTTTCAATGTTATGTAATTTTCAGAGTACAGGTTTGCTATCTCTTTTGTTAAGTTTACTCCTAGGTACTTTATTTTTCTTGTTGCTATAGTAAATGGTATTTTCTTTTTTGTCTCTGTCTCTGATATTCTATTGTTGGTGTACAGAAATTGCCTTCTATTTCTGTATATTTATTTTGTACTCTGCTATTTTGCCAAATTTACTTATTATATCGAGTAGTCTTTACTGGAGTTTATAGGGTTTTCTAGGTATACTATCATGTCACCTGCATATAATGATAGTTTTACTTCTTCTTTCCCAATTTGGATGCCTTTTGTTTTTTTTTTCTTGTCTGATTGCTGTGGCTAGGACTTCCAACACTATGTTGAATAGGAGTGGAGAGAGCGGACATCCTTGTCTTGTTCCTGATTTCAGGGGGAATGCTTTCAGTATTTGTAAATTGAGTATGATCTTGGCTTCATGCTTCTCATATACAGCCTTAATTATGTTAAGGTATGCTCCCTCTATTGCCATTTTGCTGAGTATTTTCATCATAAATGGGTGTTGTACTTTATCAAATGCTTTTTCTGCATCTATTGATATGATCATGTGGTTTTTGTCTTTCAGTTTGTTTAGGTGATGTATTATATTTATTGCTTTGCAAGTATTAAACCATCCTTGCATCCCTGGGATGAGTCCCACTTATCGTAGTGTATGATCTTTTTGATGTTTTGCTGGATCCTGTTTGCCAATATTTTGTTGAGGATTTTAGCATCTATGTTCATCAGTGATATTGGCCTGTAGTTTTCTTTCTTTGTTGTGTCTTGACCTGGTTTGGGGATTAGGGTTATACTGGCTTTGTAGAAAAATTTGGGGAATTTTCCCTCTTCTTGGATTTTTTTGGACTAGTTTGAGGAGGGTAGGAGTTATTTCTTCCCTAAATGTTTTGTAAAATTTGCCTGTGAAGCCATCCAGTCCAGGGCTTTTGTGTGCCGGGAGATTTTTGATTACTGTTTCAATTTCCTCCTTTGTTATTGGTCTGTTGAGACTTTCCACTTCTTCTTGATTCAGTTTTGGAAGGTTATATGTTTCTAGAAATTTTCCATTTCTTCTAGGTTGTCAAGTACCTTGCCATACAGTTGTTTGTAGTAATTTCTTACTATTGTTTGTATTTCTGTGGTATCAGTCATGATTTCTCCTCTTTCATTTCTGATTTTGTTTATTTGGGTCTCTCTCTCTTTTTCTTGATGAGCCTGGCTAGAGGCTTGTCAATTTTGTTTATTTTTTTGAAGAACGAGCTAGTAGTTTCTTTGATATTTTGGATTGTTTGTTTAGTCTCTATGTCATTTAATTCCACTCTGATCTTGATTATTTCCTTCCTTCTTCTTGCTCTAGGCTTTGTTTGTTGTTGTTGTTCTAGTTCTTGTAGCTGCAGGGTTAGGTTGTTAATTTGAGATCTTCTATCCTTTTCAGATATGTCTGTATTACCATGAACTTCCCTCTTAGGACTGCTTTTGCTGTATCCCATAGGTTTTGAGCTGTTGTGTGTTCATTATCATTAGTTTCTAGAAATTTCTTGATTTCTTTTTTGATGTCATTGTTAATCCATTTATTACTTTATAGCACGTTATTCATTCTCCATGAGTTTGGGTGTCTTTGATTTTTTTCTCTGAGGTTGATTTCTAGTTTCAAGGCATTGTGGTCTGAAAAGATGCTTGCTATGATTTCAGTTTTCTCGAATTTGTTGAGGCTTGTTTTGTATCCTATCATGTGGTCTATCTTTGAAAATGTACCATGTGCATTTGAAAAGAATGTACATTTTGCTTCTTTGGGTTGAAAAGTTCTATATTTATCCGTTAAGTCCATGTGGTTTAGTGTGTTGTTCAATGCCTGTATATCTTTGGTGTTTCTTTGCTTTGATGATCTGTCTGTTGTTGATGATGGAGTGTTAAAGTCTCCTACTATGAGTGTGTTGTTGTTAAGATCCTTCTTGTGGTCTTCTAGTATTTTCTTTATGTATTTGGGTGCTCCTATGTTGGGTGCATATATGTCTATCAGTGTTATATCTTCTTGATGGATTGTTCCTTTAAGTATCATGAAATGTCCTTCTTTGTCTCTTTTTATTGCCCTTGCTTTGAAATCCGTTTTGTCTGATATGAGGACTGCTACCCCAGCTTTTTATCATGTTTGTTTGCTTGGGATATTTTTTTATATCCCTTTACTTTCTGTCTATGTAAATCTTTTGTTTTGAGGTGTGTTTGTTGTAGACAGCAAATATGTGGGTCCTGTTTTCTTATCCATTCCGTTACCCTATGTCTTTTAATTGGAGCATTTAATCCATTTACATTTAAGGTTATTATTGACAGATATTTATTCATCTCCCTTTGTACCTCTGTTGCTCTTCTCTTTTTTTTTTTTTTCCCCCTTATTTTTTTCTTAGAAAATTCTCTTTAGCATCTCTTGCAATGCTGGTTTGGTGGAGATGTATTCTTTTAGTCTTCCTTTGTCTGAGAAACTCCTTATTTCACCTTCCATTTTGAGTGAGAGCCTTGCTGGGTAGAGTATTCTTGGTTGTAGGCCTTTGTTTTTCATTGCTTGAAATATTTTTGACCATTCCCTTCTGGCTTGTAGTGTGTCTGTTGAGAAATTGGTCAATAGCCTTATCGGAGCTCCCTTGTATGTTATTTGCTGTTTTTCTCTTGCTGCTTTTAGGATTCTCTCTTTGTCTTGGAATGTTGCCATTTTAATTACGATGTGCCTCGGACTGGGTTTTTTGGGGGTTCCTCTTCATTGGAACTCTCTGTGCTTCCTGAACTTGTATAACTTTTTCTCTCATCAGGTTGGGAAAATTTTCTGTCACTATTTCTTATATCAGTTTTTCAATTTTATGCTCCTCTTCTTCTCCCTCTCTTATTCCGATGATCCTGATATTATTACTTATCATGCTATCCTGTAACTCCCTTACATCTTGTTCACATTTTTTCAACCTTTTTTCATTTTGCTGTATTGTCTGCGAGTTTTTCTCTACATTAACTTCTAACTCACTAATCCGACCCTCTGCTTCATTTAGTCTGCTTTTGACTGATTCTATTGTGTTTTTCAGTTCAGAGATTGAATTCTTCATTTCTTCCTGGTTCTTGTTAATAATTTCTATGTCTCTTTTTATGCTCGTGTAGTTCTCTGCAAGTTCCCTGTAATTTTCTTGGAGCTGTTGGTAACTTTCTTGGAGGTTGCCATAGTTGTCTTTAAGGTTGTCGAGTATATTGAGCTTCTTTACCACCATTGTTTGTAATTCCGTGTCTGACATTTGGGCTATATCTATTCCATCTACCTCTCTTTCTGGGGATTCCTTTTTTCTATTCATTGAGTGGTTATTTCTGAGTCTTACCATTTTGGATTCTTCTTGTTTGTTTTTGTTTTTTGGGTTTGTCTGCTTTGACTTCCCACCTTTGTAGTATGAGATTCTTTATAGGAGATCTGGGGATTTCAGTGGTGCAGTCTCTTTGATCTCCTGAGCCTGATGTTCTTGGGTTACCCTTTATGTCATTTGTTTATGCTGTCTGGTTGCATTTCTGATGTTCTTTGGTAGGATCTTCCTTCTGGCTAGTTGATTGAGAGTCACTTTGTCTTGAGTTCTTTTGTGGAGATGCTGTTAAAAACATAAACACACAGCCCAGGCAGGAGACCCACACCCTCAAAAATATCCCCCATCCTCTATCCTGCTATCGTCAGCCAACGAGCCACTATTAATATATATGTAGAGAGATTAGAGCTTTTATGCTATAAGAAGAATAGATAAGAGTTGTTTTTAGGGAGTAAAAATATGATTTTTGAGAGAAGGGATGATAGATTAATAATAGTTGAGACTATGCAAGACAGTAGGTAATATTAACATTGTATGTTAATAACAATAGAAGAAAAGGAGGGAAGAATGAAGAGTATAGTAAGAAAGTGGGATTGTATAGTATTGGATTATATAGTAGTAATATTCTATTTAGAGTGAAAGGGAGGCTAAACTAGACACACAAACAAATAAACAGCAATTAAAGAGAAAGGATGGGAAGGAGAGATTGTATGAAACAAATTAGAGATATAGTGTTGGCTTTTTTTTCTTTCCCTTTAAGGAAGAAAAAAAAGAAAAGAAAACAGGAATGTTTTTACTCAGTTCAGCCTTTGTGTGTCATCCTCTTTTTCTGCATCCACAGCTGGTCTAATGAGGCAGGTCAGAGGTTCCTGTGCCTTGCATCAGCGGTGTGCGCCCATGGTGGCCGGCATGGCGCATTTCTTTGGTGCCTATTGGAGCTAGCCAGGTGCCTTTGCGCTCACCCCTGCATGCACAAGGTGGCCCAAGAGCTTGCCTCAGGCTTGCAGTCTCTCACCTCTTAGGGGCGGGGCCCCAGACACTTGGGCACAGTGGAAGTGAGAGATTGATGCCTATTGAAGCCGGCCAAGGTGCTTTTGCGCTAGGGCACCTATGCAAGCACAAGGCAGCCGAGAGCTAGTCTCAGTCCTGCTGAGCTGTGCTCCCAGAATTGGTCTCTCGCCTCTTAGGGTGGGACCCCGTACACTTGTGCACAGTGGAAGTGAGTGTCTGTGAGTCGCTGCCACCCGCTGTTCCCGCGCCACAGCCACCTGTCGTTTCCGCACCCGCCTGGACGGGCACGAACAGAGCCTGAGCAAGTGGTCTGTGCTCTGGACTGGTGCCCACTAGAGCTGTCCAGGGGTGTCTGCGCATGGTCTTCTGTGTGTCCAGTGGGCCCTCCCTGTGCCTGTTGGGACACTGATCTTATGTCTGTTCGGGAGTGTCTGAGGCACACCTGGACTCGCGGCCCCACACACCTGGGCCAGTGAATGAGGCACTTCCCTATGCGCACCCTAGCAATCCAAGGGGAGGGTTGGGGAGTGAACTAGCATGCTTCTGCGCCTGCACTCCTCAAGAATGTCCTACCACCCCAAAACTTTCCACCCCTCTCCACAGTCCACAAGAGAAAAATATAAAGAAAAATTATGTTCTCACTTGCACAGCAGTATGCTGTCTCCTGTCCTTCAGCGCCAATGCCACCTGGTTGAGTCCTGTCTCTGCCAGCAGGCAGAAATCCGCTCTCCTCCTGACTCCTCTCTCGGGAAGCCTGTGGTCACCAGAAAGCCTTTGTATACTTCTAGCCACAGCTCGGGCAGCCACCCCAGTCAGGAATCCCATTTTGGCCCGTTTTCCTCCGCTATCCTCAGGTTGTTCCCAGATGGTTTTTCTCTAATCCAGAGGTGCCAAGGCTCGACTCCTGTCAGTGTCCAGCTGCTCACTGAGATGTTCTGTCTGCAATTAGTCCAAACTACAGACGGGTCTTGGGAGCCTGAAAGCGCAGCCTCCCCTCACTCCTATGCCATCATCTCTATCTCTGATAAGAAAATTTTAATACAAAAACTTTTCACCTTCAAAAGGATATGGAAAACAAACTATTCAATACAACAGCAAATGCTAGATTTCTATTAAGAAAGCTCAATTTTCCAGTTTCTCTTTTCTTTCCCTTAGCATTCATTTCCCTACTGCTGGCTTCACCAGAAAAATAACAGCACCAAATTTATTCCTAAGCTAAATCCATCAAATAGTTGACAAAAATCTTAGCTATATTAAAAAGTGACTTATATAGAAACATGATTTGCTTTTTGGAAGCATAGTCTGCTCTCAGAAAATGAATGTACCCTTTTCTCCATTAACTGGCGGCAGTAAGATAATATTCCTCAAAAGTAAAACTTTCTTATAAGCTAATATTTATTGCGTTACTCTGAGTTATACTGAGCAAGTCTTTGATTCCTTTTTTATTTTATCAAAGTTCACATATCTTAAGATTTTGAAATTTCCCAAATTTCCTTGATGTACTATATTCTCTCAGTATGCATTAAAAAACACAACCACAACAAACAAACAACAACAAAATATCATATTAGGACTTTCCAGAACCTGACATACTCTCTTCTTGAGTTTTATATTCAATCAGCCAATTTCTTAAGATGGGAATGTCTTCAACATTGCAAAAAAAAAACATGTGCAAATGTGCAATTAAGGCCAAAAGATAAAGTCAATGAAAAGAAATTGCCTGTATATGGCTCCTGCTTTCATTTATTGCTAGATTCTTATTAAAATCTGTGTTGATATAATTTGGTATAATTTTGTCTGTCATTAATGCCAAAAAATTGCTAAGAAGGTTGGTAGGTAGCTGTTGCTGCAGGCCCTCCTAAGTTCTCTCCAACTGCTCTCTCCCTCCCCAAGACCAGAAGATCTTCCCCTTACTCTAGTAACTACTAAGTGCCTGTTTGCCAGGGTCCTCTTGGGCTCTGCTCCTGAACTAAGTACAACATCTTTTCTGGGCAATTTTTGTCTCCCCAAAGTATATTTTAAAACTCATCCTAGCTTGTATGTATGGGAAGCAATAAGGTCAGAGTGTTAAGGTTGAATCCTGAATTCTGCCATTTGGTAACTATTTGACATTGGGTGAATTGGTTAACTGCTTCAAATTGCCATTACCTCCATAAACTAGGGATAATAATAAAACTTAGCTCATAGGAGTTTTGTGCACATTAAATAAAATAATATATGGGAAGTACTTAGAATAACGCCTTTCAGTAAATGTTCGATATTGTCATTGCTGTCTGGAGTAGGAAGAGAACCTAGATTTCTCAGTTGTTAGCTTGGAATTTTTCCACTGGATAATACTTCTCTAGCTCAAATATTGCTAGTAATATGATAAAGTACTAGACTAGAGCAAACATTTGAATAAAAAATAAAACCCATTTTCAACTTTCAGTGATTTAAAGTGATGATTCACTGGGGAGTATTGCATGCTAGTTTTCATTATTTACCATGATACTGTATAAATGGAAAAACCTAGTTACAATTTGCAAATTCTGAGCCAAATAAAATTTGAATTTGACTGAAGGGGAAGGTCAAGGAATACTCATTGTCGTCTAGCACTGACCACTCAAAAGAATGGTTTGAACACTTATATTAACAAAAAATGCTGCATTAGCAGCCGCACAGTAGTTTAATTGTTTAGGTGGAAGCAGGAGATAGCAATTGGTGAGGTGGTCAAGGGAACTGTATTGTCTTTGCTGTAGCCTCTTGATGCTTTATCTTTGAGGACTGAAGAAGTGTGAATCCTGGTCCTCTTAAATCAAACCAATAGGTTCACATAAAAATCAGCACCTGTTTTCAGCATAATTGCCAACCTCTGTCACTTCTGATGTGTGTGTGTGTGGGTGGGAGATTGTTAAGTGGTGAGGGATAAGAGGAGAAGAATGAAAGAGACGTGCAAATACATCTAATTAAATAATCTTCTTCTTGTGAAGTAAACATCAACTTTCCTTTGCTCCCTCTCTCTCTTTGTGAAGGGGCATAAAGAAATTATCCATGGGAGTAATTAATTATTCAATTGATACCTAATACATTGCCAAATACTTGGGGCTTCATTAATAAATTTTGAATTATACAAATAATTTAAATTAAATGGCATAGAAATAAACTGAATGTGTAAGCCTGGGACAAACTGAAGTATCCACACATGTGCATTTTGTGAATAAAGAAAGTACGGAGTGGGTAAATTGCTTTTAGTCACATATTGGAACATTTTTGAAAGATAATATTAAAAATGTTTTTCATAGGAATAGCCAAATTCAAACTCTATTTTTCAAGTACTTGGCTACAATATTTATTTATTAATTGTTTAAATAGGTTGTCGCACAGAATGACTCTGACAAAAGCTTAATTATTTTGACAAAGATAATGTGATTCAGTATTGCCAAGACCATAATTGCCCAAAAAGTAAAAGTAAGTTTTTAATTAAAGAGAAAAGACAAGTGAATGGTATGTGGACACTCCATTAGCTAATAATTTTATTGCCTCTGATTCATAAAGATATATGCATTGGCATGTGTGACACATGCTTTAAATGAACAAATGTGTGGTGGTGTACATTTCTGCTCTTCAAGGGACACATGACTTCAGAACCAGGTCTAACTTAAAACCTTCAGTGGCCCAAACAGTAGAAACCATTATGGAGATTCTCCAACTTCTCAACTAAAAATATTAAATTGTAAAATATGTGTAAGAAATTAGAACTTGTAATATTTACTCTAGAGATATAAAAAGAAAAAAATTGCATGACTGTTTGTCTTCTTTTTTTTGCCCCAGATTTCCTGTAACCTTGTAAATGTGTTGATCTATCTGTTGGATTATGGGTTTTCATTTGCAAGAATAGAAAGTGATATTTTTCATGTCCCTATACCAATCAAACTTAGCATTGACTTGTAATTCCCAGTACCCACAGGAAACAGATTCATTTGAAATGGCAACCACTATTTCATTACTTAACTTTATGTCTTGTATTTTTTACAAACAATCCACTCTCCAGCAGCCAGAGAGACTGTCTCTTCACAACAATCTTCTGTTTCAATTTTCTAAGTAGATTTTCATTGTAATTATAAAAGTGATTAAGAAGATGACAGAAAATCAGAGCATTTGCTATTTGTCAGGTTTTATTATAAGTGCTTTACATATATTAACTGATTTGATCTAGAGAATAATTCTAGAAGGTAGGTACTTTTATTATCACCAAAGAACAGATATGAAAATTGAGGCACAGAGGGATTAAGTAACTAAAATCACAGAGATACCAAAATGTTAAAGCAAGGATTTGGATTTAGATATTGTTGTCAAAATATAGTTAGAATAAAAACTAAAGTTTTATTTCTAAATAGAAGAGAATGAGAATAATGACTTCTTAATAGCAGCTTTGGAAGCGAGAAAGCCATTGAACAATGCCTTCAACGCTTTAGATGAAAATTATATTCAATTTTTAATTCTATACCTAGAGTAACTATCAATTATATGTGATAGTTGAATAAAATACATTTCAAGCCCTGGTTGCTGTGGCTCAGTGGATTGAGCATTGGCCTGCGAACCAAGTGTCGCTGGTTTGATTCCCAGTCAGGGCACATAACTAGGTTGCATGTCAGGTCCCCAGTTGGGGGAGCAAGTGAGAGGCAACCACACAGTGATATTTCTCTCCCTCTCTTTCTCCTTTCCCCTCTCTAAAAATAAACAAATAAACAAATAAATAAAAACATTTCGGACATGCAAATCTATAAACAAAAATTTACATTTTATGGTCCGTTTCTCAGAAATCTGCTAGAAAATGTATTCCACAAAAAGAAGTGAGCAATTCAAAGTAGAAGATGGGTATAGAATCTTAGAAACAGGGCAACCAACACAGGAGAGAAGTGGAGGGAGCTTCCAAGGTAACAATAAAAAAAGTCTAAGGGTAACATCTGAGCAACAGTTCTAGAGAACAATCTACATGGGACTATGAAGTTTAGGGATTTCAGGAGAAAAATGAAACTGACAAACTATGAAAAATGTGTGCATGTGAAAAATCGTATTGAGAGTTGATAGAGTAGTTTGAGCTCTAAAAGAGATTCAAGAACTACCAAGCAGAGTAACTTTTTAAAAGCAATTATTTACTTAAGATAAAATAAAATATATCACAAAAATGAATATATAGTCAGAATAATACATTAGTGAAGACTATGTTCATGGTTATAATGATAAATTACTTAATATGAATTTAACAAATAATTGTGACTTAAAATTGGGAAATAACACACTGAATATCTTCATTCATTATAATAGAAAGTTAATACACAATGTCTAAAGTGTATTAATCAGAAAGTGACATTTTATTTTAATTTTTAATTCTTATTGTATTTTTCCATTACTATTTAGTCCCCTTAGATCTCCCTCCCCACAGCAATTACCACACTGTTTTCCATGTTCATTAGTCCTTTTTGCTTTTTGCTCAATCCTTCCAACCCTTCCCTACCCCACCACTATTTAGAAACAGACAGGTAAGCACCAGAAGAAACCAGTGTTAAAAGTAGTTGACCCTGGCATACCACAGTGGGGAAGGGGAGAGAATTATGTTTTTACTTTAAGTCTCATAGGTCTATTGGACTTTTCAAAAAATGTGCATGCATTACTTTGACAAAAATAATAAATGCATTTAAAAATTTTAGAATTAAGCATGCTGCATAGTAAACCAACATTATTGACATAAATCAAATACAATATTCATAACTGATAAAATAATAGGTACCATGAAGGAGTGCTTTCTCTGTGCCAAAAACTATAACAAGGGCTTTTAATTATCTAACTTAAATGTATGATTTAGGGAAATTCAAAAATGGATGCAGGGTAGGTGGGAGCTATGTTCATGTGCTCCTGGTACCAAATTGGGATTACAGAGCTCAATTATAGAGCAATCAACTTGAAATAACCAATTGAAAACTAGCTGAACTGAAATATTATTACCAAAGGTTTACAGAAGAAGTCACGTAGAAACTGGTAAGAAAACAGATGTGGAAAGGGTTGACCCCTGCATCTACGTGCAGCAGCTCAGAAGCTAGAGAAATCTGTTAAATTGAAAAACCCCTTTCCATCTTCCAGAGTAAGAGGTCACAATCCCATGCAAGAATCCCTAACCCAGAACAACAGAGATGGGAATAGGAGCCCACAGAGCATCTGGAGGTGAAAACCAGTGGGAATTCAGTCTGCCTGGGAGAGAAGAGAGCCTGGTAGAGACCCAGATGTCACCTTCAGGGTCGAACACTCCTTTTGTTATAGCACCAGCCTGGAGAGTGCACTGCCTTATCCTCTAATTACTGACAATACCACTCTGTTGTGCTTTGGTCCTGCAGGGGAGTTTTCTGGCTGCACTCAGCAGGGACCTTTAGGGTGCTCTTTTTCAATTTTTTTGGAAAAGCTCTTGGTAGAGACTCAGACAGTAATTAAATTTTGGAGCTTTGCAAAAACAATAATTCTTTCCTGCCTTCAGTGCACAGCCAGTGCTTCCTACAATCTGGTGAATTACTTGGTCTGCCCCTCTCCTCCATGTGGCCTCATATGCTGAGTTTAGTCCCACAGGAGGTTCAGAGTGCTGTGCAGAACTGGGACTTTCAGAACACATTTCCAGGGAGGCTTTTGTCCTGGGTAGGTGCTGAGTTTTGTGGCTACATCATGGGGTCCATTTCTATCTCCCCTGTGAGTTCAGCCTGGGATACCCCCAATGGGTAACTCATTTGACCTGACTTTCTGGCAGCTAAGGATCCTGCTATGCTGAGCTCAGTCCTGCATGGGGATATGATGGCTGCTCGAAGCTGGGAATTCTGGTGTACACTCCCCTTGGAGGTTATTGCACACAGTTAGTGGAAGAAATGCCTGTGTGCTTCCTACAGGCTTTCTAGCACCATCCACAATGGCAACTGACTTAATTGACCCTGGAAAGTCCTGGTGGCCCTGCCCTGCAGAGCTTAGCACTGTAGGAGGAACGGAGCAAGCACTCCTTGGAGTTGGAACATTTGGAGCACCATCTTCCTCATGGACTTTTGTCTAGGACTGGGACAAAGTATTTGTACCCCTTCTGTGGGCTCAGCTGGCACCACCCCAACAAGAGGCTTATTTGATTTGTCCTGCCAAGCCCTGGTGGATCCACCCTGCTGAGCTTGCAGTGGGGACAACTAGCTACACCCAAACTGGACTTGTGCTCCTCCTATGGGAGCTAGAGTTAGATTCTCTGGCACATACTGAGTAGTATATGCTAGAGTAGAAACCACTTCCCCCTCATTATGTGCCTGACCACACAGCCTTCAAGTAAGGGACCTACTAGCCTTGTCCTCTTGACCCCAGTTATTCTGCACTATCAAGGTAGTGAGCTATGGGTCTCTGCTCTTAGCTAGCCTGGGGTTACCCTACATTTTTTCTTCAGAAGGCTCTGGAGGAAGACTGGGCAATCTCAGGTGGAGACAGAATAGCCAACAAGGGGAGGCAGAACTCAGGGAGCCTCATATATTTTATAGATTTACCTCCCAGCTCTAAGCTGTAGGAAACCAACCCATGTACACAGATCGGTTCCTCCCATGCACACTGAGGTCCAGTAGACACAACCACAAACACTAGTAGCTCCAGACAGGTAGACCAAGGTAGGTTCCACAATGTCTGATAACTTGTACCTAAACCCTGCCAAGTGGACCCAGAACCAATACAACTAGTGGTGGGCTTCAGACCCAACTAGGCCCACAAGCAGCATCAAATGGGGGATTCCAACAGGCACCAGACTCTGCTGGGGACAAGTCAACTTTGAGGGGCAGCCCCTGCACAGTGTAACTCATACACAGGGAACAAGATTTATCTTTATTGTTAGCCAACCGAAAGGGCCACCTAAAAGGGGCCAACAGCATTCAAGACTCAACTATAACAGGAGAGTGCACATAATTCACAAGAAACATTCCTGGAACACTGAGCTCAGAGGACGTGGAAGATTACACCACTGATCCCCAAAACACACCTACATTATAAAGGCACCAGAAAAAAGTTTGGGAGTCATATCAGATATACCTAATACACAGAGACAAAATGGGGAAACAAATAACTATACCTCAAATAAAAGAAAAGAAATACCCAGAAATGAATTAAATGAAATGGAAACACCAAGATACCAGATGCAGAGTTTAAAACAATGGTTATAAGGATGTTCAAGAACCTTAGGGGAAGAATAGATTATCTTAATGAGAACTTAAACAAAGAGACAGGAGCATTAAAAAAAGACATAGAAACAATAAAAAAATAGAAGTGAAGAATACAATATCTGAAATAAAGAATACACTAGAAAGAATCAACAACAGGTTAGATGAGTAGAAAGTTGAATCAGCAAATTAGATGACAAGACAACAGTAAGCATTCAAGCAGAGCATCAAAAACAAAAGACAGCTTTTTAAAAAATAGAGAAATAGATAACATTAAGTCTAACAACATTTGCATCATAGCAGCACCAGAAGGAGAAGAAAATGAGCAAGGTATAGAGAACCTGTTTGAATAAATAATGGCTAAAAAGTTCCCTAACCTGGTGAAAATAAAGTCACACAAGTTCAGGAAAAACAGAGACTCCTAATAAAGATGAACCCAAAGAGCTCACATGAAGACACATAATTACAATGGCAAAGGTGAAAGACAAAGAGAGAACTTTAAAAGCACCAAAGGAGAGACAGTTACCTACAAAGGAGCTCTGACAATGTAACCTAAATGCAGGTTCTGCTGCCTCCTGCAACAAAAACCAAATTTATAAGATGGATATCAGTGCAAAAAGTAAGTTTATTCAGTTGCCATGACTTGGGAGAATGGTGAACTCCCATCTCATAGACCAACCCCCTTTTTGCTCAAGCCCATAGTTCTTATAAGGATAGGGACTGTCTACAGTAATAATAAGGGTATCAGCTGATTCCTCAACAGAAATACTTCAGTCCAGAAAAGATTGGCAAAAATTATTCAAGCTGAAGAAAAGCAAGAAACCTACAATCCAAACTACTCAACCCAGCAAAGCTATCTTTAAAATGGAAGCTAATACCCTGGCAAGGTCACTCAGTTGTTCGAGCATCAACCCATACACTAAAAAGTTGCAGATTTGATTTGCAATCAGATCACATACCTAGGTAGTGGGTTTGATCCCCACATTTACATTTCTTTCTCTCTCAAATCAATAAAAATGTCTTTGTGTAAGAATTAAAATAATAATAATAATTAATAATAAATAAAATTGAAAGTAAAATAGCAAGTTATTCATACAAAAAAAGAGAAAGAAAGAAAGAAAGAAAAGGAAACTAAAGGAGTTTATTACCACTAAGCCAATATTGCAAGACATGTTAAAGAGCCTGCTTTAATAACAAGAAAAGAAAAGTAATACAGAGGGTAACATAGGTATAAGGACAAACTTACAATAAATAAGTAACTATCGATAATAACCTTAAATGTGAATGGATTAAATGCTCCAATCAAAAGAATACCTGGATAGATTAGAAAACATGACCCATATATATTCTGTCTACAAGAGATCTACCTCAGAACAAAAGAGACACATAAAGTGAAAGGATGGAAAAAACATCCATGAAATGGGAATAAAATATCAGACAAAATAGACTTAAAAACAAAGAACAAGAGACAAAGAAAATCACTACATAATACTGAAGGGATTGATTCAACAACAGGATATAACCATTGTAATCATATATGCACCCAACATAGGAGTACCTAAATATATATATATATATATATATATATATATATATATATATATTTTAATAATTTATTTATTTATTTATTTATTTTTGTTGTTTATTTATTTTTTAGAGAGAGGGGAAAGGAGAAAGAGAGGGAGAGAAACATCACTGTGTGGTTGCCTCTCACTCGCGCCCCCAACTGGGGATCTGACGTGCAACCTAATCATGTGCCCTGACTGGGAATCAAACCAGCGACACTTGGCTCGCAGGCCGACGCTCAATCCACTGAGCCACAGCAGCCAGGGCCCTCAATATATTTTTAAAATATCTTGGTGGACACTAACAGAGAAACTGACAGTAATATAATTATAGTAGAAGATTTTTAACATTACACTGACATCAATAAACAGATATTCTAGAAAAAAATCAACAAAGAAACAGCAGCCTTAAATGACACACTGGTTTGGATGGATTTAATTGATATTTACAGAACATTTTCTCCTAAGTAGCAGAATATGCATTCTCCTCAAGTGCACATGGAAAATTCTCAAAGATAAACCACATGTTAGGATTCAAAATAAGTCCTAAAAAATTCAAGATGATTGAAATCATATCAAGCATCTTCTTGGATCACAATGGCATAAAACTAAAAATTACCTACAATAAAAAACTGTACAATATTCAAACACATGGAGACTAAATAGCACGTCATTAAACAATTAATAGGTTAACAATGAGATCAAGGAATAAATTACAATTACCTGGAAACAAATGAAAACAAACATACCACAACCAAAAATCTGTAGGACACAGCAAAAGCAGTCCCGAGAGAGATGTTCATAGCATTACAGACCTATTTCAAGCTTGAAGCAGCTAGAGGAGCTTGAGACCTTTGCCCATTGTCCTTTATAAGATTACAAAGGGTCTTAATATCTGAGAGGGAGGAATTGTTATTTTTTTTATTGTTAAAATAATTAATTAATCACATATTTACAAAAAAAAGAGAGAAGAAGAAGAATATATGAAAGGGTGAAGTGGGAAAGCTTGTATGTATGAACCATGGGTACGGACTTGGGGGGGATTGCTGGGGGAGGGAGATGCTGGGTGGAGGGGAGTCAAGGGGAGAAAATTGAAACTATTGTAACAATATCGTCGTCGGCAGCCGTCCGTCTCGAGAGACGATGGTGTAGCTTCTTAAGAGTCTATCTGCACCGCCGAGAATGGCTGTGCAGTCCGACTCGGGAGTGACACGGTATCTGTCTCCTCCCGTGTTGAATCGACATCTTGCGATGACGCTGGAGTGTCCTCTCCAGTGAAGCTGAAGCTACAGAGCCTGGGCAGGGTGATATGGAGGGTCTGCTGTTGCCCATGCAGCAGACCCCCCCTCTCTTCGCAGCTGAAGGGTCCAAGGGAAAGACGGAGTCAATACAGCTTGGCTTCAGGTGCGCCGCAGGAGTTGCCGGTGTTGACTACAACGTCAAACCGCCTTAGGGACTCTGGCTCCGGATTTTCTGTCGGGGTTTACTCCCTTAGCCTTTCCCCTGAAGAGGTATGCCGCAAGGCAGCGGAGGTTTTTTGGAGTCAGAGTTTTCCTTCTCTGATGTGCCCTGACTGGAAGATCGAACCAGCGACACTTAGCTCGCAGGCTGACGCTCAATCCACTGAGCCAAACCAGCCAGTGTAACAATATAATCAATAAAATACATTAAAAAAAAGAAGCAAGAAAAATCTCAAATAAAAATCTAACCCTACCCCAAAAAGAACTAAGGAAAAACAACAACAACAAAGTCCGAAGTATAAGAAAGGAAATAATAAAGATCAGAGTGGAAATAAATGACATAGATATTTAAAAAATTATAAAAGATAAATAAAACTAAGAGCTAGTTTTTTAAAAAGATAAACAAGATTGCTAAACCTTTAACCAGACTCATTAAGTTAAAAAAAAGAGAAAAGACCCAAATAAATAAAACCAGACATGAAAGAGGAGCAATAACAGCTGACATTACGGGAATACATTGTAAGAAAATACAATGAACAATTATATGCCTAGAAATTGTATAACTTGGAAAAAGTGGATAAATTTTTGAAACATACAATCTTTCAACACTAAATCAGAAACAATCCGTATATCTGAATAGACCAATTATGTCTGACAAAATTGAAGCAATAATCAAAGAAACTATCAGCAAACAAAAACCCTGGACTGGATGGCTTTACAGTTGAATTTTACCAAACATTCAAAGAACTAACATTTATTCTTCTCAAACTATTTCAAACATTTCAAGAGGATGGAAGACTTCTATGCTCTTTTTACAAGGCCAGTATTATACTAGTTCAAAAAACAGATAAAGACACTACAAATAAAAAAACATAGGCCAATATCCTTGATGAAAGTATATGCTAAAATCTTCAATAAAATATTAGCAATCTTAATCTAGCAATACATTAAAAAATCATACATTATGATCAATTGGAATTTATTTTGGGAGTGTACAATTTAATTGAATTATTTATTTTGTTGTTAATTGGTGTAGCTCTAGTTTTAGGTTTTCTGTTCTGTTCATTAAACCTTGTGCCTCTTCTTTTGTCTATATTATGCTGTTTGATTACTGTTGCTTTTTAGTAAGTCTTGAAATCAGGAAGTGTGTGTTTTTAATCTCTTCCTTTAGTGTTTTCATTTCTATTCTAGGTCTTTGTTTTTCTATATACACTTTAAAATTAGTTCTTCATATCCACAGAATAGCTACTGAAATTTTTATTGAAATTCCATTCAATCTATAGATCAAATTGGGAAGTGATATTGTAATTATGTTGAGTGTTCCAACATCTATTAACATGGAATATGTTTATGTATATTCAGATATTCTTTGATTTGCTTTGTAGTTTTCTGTATATATGTCTTGTAGATATTTTATTCAATTTATACCCAAATTTTTCATTTGGAAATGCTATTATAAATATCAATTTTTTTAATTTCAAATTTTTATTTTTATTTTGCATTTTTATGGGAACTTTGTATTCTGAGACCTAATTATACTCAGTTATTAGTTCTAAGAGGGTTTTTTGTTGTTGATTTTGAGTTTTCCACCATAATCATAAGTTCTGTCATTTATGGATAGACAGTATTATTCCTTTCTAATCTTTAAATTTTTATTTCCTTTTCTTGCCTTACTATACTAGTTCAGACTTCCACTACAATGTTGAACAGAATTTAAGTGAGGACATGCTTAATCTGCCCCTAATCTTAACAGGAATTTGTCTATTTCCTCACCATTAAATATAATATTCACTGTAGCTAATTTGTAGATATTTTATCAAATTAAAGAAGCTCCCCTATTTTCCTTCTTAGCTGAGGGCTTTTATCTTGAATGTGTTGCATTTAGTCAAATGTTTTTCCTGTATCACTTGATGTAATTATATAATTTTTCATTTTTAATCTATTGCTGTGATTGATTACATGATTGATTATTTTCATGGTGCGCAACTAAAATTAACCCCACTTGGCCATGGTATAGAATTCTTTTTATTATCTTTTGTTTTTGAAGTATCGTCATTGAGATATTTCAAAATAATATAAATTAGTTGTATAAGAGGGAAGATTATGTCAGTGAGTCTATGCTGAACTAGAAGAAGTGACACTTATAAAGCTTTGGTGTCTGCCACAATTTTCACAGAGTTGGCATGGTACCACATGATGTTGTGAGGTTCCACCTGCCTTTAATTTTTTGAGAATTTGAATGTCAGATGACTATGAAATTATACAACATGGGATTTTCAAAGAAACTTAATAATCTTTTATCCCTTAGTTATACATGAAAATATATTACCCAAATTTTTGCGAGGGTGAAGAGAAAGAATACTCAAAAAGTCATCTCTCAGATTTTGGTGATCTATATGTAAACTTCTCACAAAAATTAAACAGATATATAATAGATAAAACAAATCCAGTGCCAATTGTAGTAGATAAAGTCTGGTATCCTGATGTTACTTGTAGGGAGCAGTATCAATAAATAAAGTCATATAAGCTGTCTCCTGAGTCAGACATTGACCTAGTTTTTAACAAGCAGATATAGACAGTCCTTCTCACACTTACCTCCTATATGGCTAGAAATGCCTCATAGGGAAAAATTTGAATTGATATCCACCGTCCTGATTAAGCCCAAATGTCTGTAGACAAATGAAAGATTGACCAACCAATATCCCTGACAGGAAAAATTTAGCCCAAGATTATAAAAAGCTTATAACTTATAAGGTTGCCCAGTTATTCTTGTGATTTTTATATATCTATATCCAGTTAGGGTATAGCTGTGGGTATACCCAACCACTGTATAGTGATATTGTGTGGATAAACACACTATCTTAGGCTATATATGTATGTATAAGGGGAGCATCTATAAAAACAGAACTTTTACATCTTGTTTGTTGGTAGTTGCATGTTACATGCATAAACATATTGTATTAGCAGTAAATCACTTTGTGTAAAAAGGCTGTAACATAGGAAATAGCAGTGATGCATTCAATTGCAAAATTCACATTAAAATTTTACAGGCTCACATATACTAAAAGCCAAATTTTAATGCAAAATATGAAAAATTACATAAGAGAACAAATTTTAACATAATATCTGTTGAGTTCAATTTTTCAGCTGTTTTAGACTTAAACAAGCATGCTGATATCAAAACTGCAGTTAGTTTTCTTTTATCATGTGAAGTTTTTTTCTGTACAGCTTATCTTAATGTGACCACTCTAGGTTACATCAAGCCTGGATCAAGGGAAGCACTAGTGCTTTCCTATTGGCTGAGAGCAAACCTCCCTCGAGTGGGGAGGGGTGGGGGACAACCTTGGAGGCCAGCAACAGCTTTATACTTGTCTAGGCTATTCAGTTACACACAGAACAGTGTGGTGAGAGGTTGTTTGCCACTCTGTACAGTAAATTGTGTTCCGAATTGTAGTCTGAGTTCTTATCTGTATACAAGGAGTTAACAGAATTTATTTTTTTATTTACATACGTACTTATTTCCTTTCCTTCAGATCATGTCTACCTTTGCTATTTCTCATCATAAGTGCCTAAACAACCCTGATTCATTTTGTTACATCTGTGGCAGTTTCACCATTCCCAAAGGACAAACATCAGTGCATTTTTCAGGCAAGCCTATTTTGTATATTTCAAAATAAAACTTCATGATCAAGATAACTCTTGGGCCCCTCACAAGGTGTGCAAGCAGTATGTCGAGAGCTTACAGATGTGGATGAAGGGAACACGTGATAAATTACCATTTGGTATACCTATGGTTTGGTGAGAACCCAGAGATCATTCAAGTGATGGTTACTTTTGTATAGTGAAAACATCAGGATATAACAAGAAAAATAAATGTAAAATAGAGTATTCTAGTCTACCATCAGCTATATGCCCAGTGCCTCATTCAGCTGAAATCCCAATGCCAGTTTTCATTGAACTACTCTCTTTCAAAAAACAGGAGTATGGTGAAGAACTAAGTGACAGCAATGATGAAGATTTTGAAATTGAAGATGACTCAGTTCATAAGGGATTTGATCAGCATGAGTTGAATAATTTGGCATGAGATTTGGAACTATCCTAGCATCAGAACTTCTAGCATCAAGAGTGCATGAGAAAAACTTGCTTGAAAAAGGAGCAAAGGTACCCTACTTTCGATCAAGAGAAAGTGCATTTCTGCAGTACTTTCAAAGTGATGGTGGCTTTGTGTATTGCTATAACAAACATGGTTTAATGTAGGAATTGGGAATTCCAATCTATAATGCAACCGAATGCTGACTGTTCATCAATAGCACAAAGCAGAGCTTGAAGTGTGTCCTTCATAATGGCAATTTATTTGGTGCAATCCAAATTGGTCATTCAGTTTGTTTCCATGGAGAATATAGAGATATAAAGAGAGTCATTGATCTCTTGCAATATCACAAGCACAATTGCATCATCTGTGCTGACCTTCAAATGGTCTGCTTCCTTGGTCAGCAACGTGGATACACCAAATATCTCTGTTTTCTGGGTATGTGAGACAGCAGAGCTCATTAGAAGCATTGAGTGAACTCGAATTGGCCTCCTAGATCTGACCTCAAACCTGGTGATCCAAACATTCTACATGAGCCACTTGTTGACAGGAAGAACATTACATTTTCTCTTCTGCCCATAAAACTGGGTCTCATGAAGCAATTTGTTAAAGCTTTGCCAACTGAAGAAGACTGTTTCAAATATCTCATTTTGGCATTTCCTAGCCTGTCATTTGAAAAGATAAAATACATTAATATGTATGTTTGGTTGCAGAACTTTACAACTCGTACACAATTTGACTTACAGTAATAATATATAGCCTTTGTATAAATAAAATAACTCTAAATAAACAGTCTATTAAGGTAATTTTTTTATTTTTCTTTGTATGTATATTTGTATGATTTTGGGAACAAAATGAGTGTATCCTGTACCTTCAAATGTTGATGTGATAGACAAAAACTGGTGTTATTTTTGGATTCAAATGCAAATAGTTAATAAAAAACAAGTGTCAGATCTAACTCAGTGAAAATTGTGCTCCCCAGTTTTATTTCTTATGTACGCTACCTCTATTTTATTTATTTTTTCCAGCTTTTCTTTATTAATTATATTGTTACAATAGTTCCAATTTTCTCCCCTTTGCTCCCCTCCACCAAGCATCTCCTTCCCCCAGCAACCACCCCAAGTCCATACCCATGGTTCGTAAAAAATAACTATCCCTCCCTCTCAGATATTAAGACCCTTTGTAATCTTGTAAAGGACAATGGGCGAAGGTCTCAAGCTCCTCTAGCCGCTTCAAGCTGGACATGGTCGTCGTCCTACCTACCCTCGGGTCCAGAAATCCCTAATAAGAGTGGGGGTGTGGAGGGGAGGGTGGCCTTCCCACATGGGGAAGGATCGTGCAGACTCCAGGTCAGTTGGCTGTCTCCGAACAACGGTGTGCTTGGTTTAACAGGCTGGCATCCTTGTTGTGTTCTGGGGGCAACAGATTGGGCAAAAAGGGTTAAAAGACATCATTCAATCCATAACTACTAGATGACAAAAGGCAGGGATTAATTTTTCAATGTTCCACATTAGAAAAAAAAAAAAAGGGCTTCTTTGGGGGAAGGTGTGCCAGGCACATCTCACCTGTCCAAAACCCCTTTGCCCATTATACTTAGTTTGGGCTGAGGGAAATAGTTTATGTTTCCCCCCTCTCAGACCTCTGGGCCCTTTCTGTCCAAGCCATTAGGATAGAAAAGAGAAACCAGTTTTAAAGTGAAGCCCACAGACCACCCCGTTCTTCACCAACCCAGCCATTTAGTTCAGCCAAACTGTTGAGTCTCAGGAGGAAGCGCTGCAGAGAGGATTAAGTGAGGCTTATGCGTACAGACAATCACTCAGGTAATGCAGTCACAGGCTTATGTCCTTTGAAAACAGAAAACACATGTTAATTTATGTAACATAACCAACAAACAAGTCTCTAAATCTGTAAGACTGTCTTATTGGGAAGACATCCAGTTGCAAGGCACTTGACATTCTACTTGCCTGCAACTTGAATCTCTTTGGTGATATCACAGACATGGTTTAATTTTCAATTGAAACCATATTTTAAATGAGAAGAAACTTTAAAGACGGTTAGCTGCCCTACTTTACAGTCTGCCACTGATCATTGTGATTTTCCTTGAATAATGATTTTTCTCCCTAAGATTACCCTCCTTGTCTTTAAAGGGACTACATTAAGTCCATTTTTAATTTATCCTGTTCATTTGCATAAACATAACAAGAGCAGCAAATGATCACTTATGATCTTTAGTTCTGCTTTGCTGGAACTTACCCAAGGAACATTTAGGGTGACCCTCAGTCTGCTCTTCAGCGCACAGAAGCTGGGCCACATACCTGGCATTCATCCTTGACTGTACACACCTGTCCTTTCCAAGTCTTTCTGGTTTTCCATTGTGCCTTAAGTTCCCTTCTAGCCATCTTTCGGAAAACAACTTTCGTTCCTTAGCTGGAGAGATTGCTGAGGACCGCACAACCAACCATGGCAGCAGGCCTTTTACCTCGCGGGCTTTTACTACCTTTGAAAGTCATTCCCAGTTCTTCAGGGCTTTTTGGTAACAACCTGAGCCCAAGCACGTCTCCTTTAGGTTGGACAATCCAGTCAAAGGCTTGGTCAAAAAAAAGGAACCTCTATTAACAACTGGTCTTATTATTTCTATGCAAAGAAATGTAAGTCATTACTTACTTGTTTAGAATGCCAAACTCTGGAGAGATTAAATAGGGAGAAAAATATACAACGTGAAGGAAAATCTTTGTCCTAATATTCACTGAACTGGCATTTCCATTCTTTATATTTTCATTTTTCCAACACTAAAAAAATTTTTTTGTTTGTTTTTCCATTACAGTTGTCTCACTTTTTTTCCCCTCTTGCTTCCCTGTACCTGCCCTTCCCTTCCCCTACATTCAGTCCCCACTCAGTTGCCCATGTCTGTGGGTCATTTATACATGTTCTTTGACTTGACACTTCCTCTTCTTACCTCCTTCTCTCCCTCCCACCTCCCCCCTTGTTACTGTTAGTCTACTTCTTGTTTATATAGCTCTGGTTCAATTTTGCTCATTTGTTTGTGTTGTTCATTAGTTTCCTGTAATAGGTGACAGCATAAAATATTTTTCTTTCGTTGCCTGGCTTATTTTGCTGAGCATAATTCTCTCTAGTTCCATCCATGTTGTTGCAAATGGTAGAAGTTCCTTCTTTCTTTCTGCTACATAGAACTCCATTGTGTAAATGTACCACAGTTTTTTGATCCACTCATCTACAGATGTGCATTTAGGTTGTTTCCAGCACTTGGCTATTGTAAATAGTGCTGCTATGAACATTGGAGTGCATAGGTTCTTTTGAATTGGTGTTTCAGGATTTTTCGGATATAATCCTAGCAATGGAATTGCTGGTTCAAAAGGCAGTTCCATTTTTAGTTTTTTGAGGAAATTCTAAACTGTTTTCCATAGTGGCTGCACCAGTCTGCATTCCCACCTGCAATGCACCAGGGTTCCCATTTCTCCGCATCCTCTCAAGCACAAGTTGTTTGTTGATTTGTTGATTATGGCCATTTTGACTGGTGTGAGGTGGTATCTCATTGTGGTTTTTATTTGCATCTCTCTGATGGCTAGAGATGTTGAGCATACTTTCATATGTCTATGGGCCCTCTGTATGTTTTCTTTGGAGAAGTGTTTCTTCAGGTCCTTTGCCCGTTTTTTAATTGGGTTGTCTGTCTTCTTGGTGTTGAGTCGTATGAGTTCTTTATATATTTTGGAGATCAATCCCTTGTCTGAGATGTCATTGGCGAATATATTTTCCCATATGGTTGGTTTCCTTTTCATCTTGCTGATGTTTTCTTTAGCTGAGCAGAAACTTTTTAGTTTGATGTAGTCCCATTTGTTTCTTCTTTCCTTTATTTCCCTTGTCTTAGGAGATATATCAGTGAAAAAGTTGCTACGTGGGATATCTGAAAATTTACTGCCTATTTTTTCCTCTAGGACTTTTATGGTATCACGGCTTACATTTAAGTCTTTGATCTATTTTGAGTTTATTCTGGTGTATGGTGTAAGTTGGTGGTCTAGTTTCATTTTTTTGCATGTCCCTGTCCAGTTCTCCCAACACCATTTGTTGAAGAGGCTCTTTTCACTCCATTTGATATTCTTTCCCACTTTGTCAAATATTCGTTAACCATAGGAACCTGGGTTTATTTATGGGCTCTCTATTCTGTTCCATTGATCTATATTTCTGTTTTTATGCCAGTACCAGACTGTTTTGATTACCGTGGCCTTGTAGTATAGTTTGATATCAGGTATTGTGATTCCTCCTACTGTATTCTTCTTCCTCAAGATTGCTGTGGCTTTTCGGGCTCTTTTTTGGTTCCATATAAATTTATGGAGTATTTGTTCTAGGTCTGTGAAATATGTTGCTGGTATTTTAATAGGAAATGCATTGAATCTATAAATTGCTTTGGATAGTATGGACATTTTAATGATGTTGATTCTTCCCATCCATGAGCATGGTATATGCTTCCATTTATTTGTATCTTCTTTAATTTGTTTCTTCAGTGTTATGTAGTTTTCTGAGTACAGGTCTTTAACCTCCTTGGTTAAGTTTATTCCTAGGTATTTTATTTTTCTTGTTGCTATGGTAAATTGAATTTTTCTTTCAGTTTTTATCTCTGAGTTTTTATTGTTGGTGTATAAAAATGCCTTTGATTTCTTAATATTGACTTTGTATCCTGCTATTTTGCCGAATTCACTTATTAGGTTGAGTAGTTTTATTGTGGAGTCTATAGGTTTTTCTATGTACACTATGTCATCTGCAAATAATGACAGTTTTACTTCCTCTTTTTCAACTTGGATGCCTTTTATTTCTCTTTCTTGTCTGATGGCTGTGGCTAGAACTTCCAAGACTATGTTGAATAGGAGTAGAGAGAGCGGACATCCTTGTCTTGTTCCTGATCTCAGGGGGAATGCTCTCAGTTTTTGCCCATTGAGTATGATGCTGGCTTCAGGTTTCTCATATATGGCCTTTATTATGTTGAGGTATGCTCCCTCTATTCCCATTTTGCTGAGAGTTTTTATCATAAATGGGTGTTGTACTTTATCAAATGCTTTTTCTGCATCTATTGATATGATCATGTGGTTTTTGTCTTTCATTTAGTTTATGTGGTGTATTACATTTATTGATTTGCGAATATTAAACCATCCTTGCATCCCTGGGATGAATCCTAATTGATCGTGGTGTATGATCTTTCTAATGTGTTGCTGGATCCGGTTTGCCAATATTTTGTTGAGAATTTTAGCATCTATGTTCATCAGCGATATTGGCCTGTAATTTTCTTTCTTTGTTGTGTCTTGATGTGGTTTTGGAATTAGGGTTATACTGGCTTCATAGAACGAGTTTGGGAGTCTTCCCTCTTCTTGTATCTTTTGGAATAGTCTGAGGAGGATAGGGGTTAGTTCTTTCCTAAATGTTTTGTAGAATTCACTTGTGAAGCCATCCAGTCCAGGGCTTTTGTGTGATGGGAGTTTTTTGAATACTGCTTCAATTTCACTAGCTGTTATTGGTCTACTCAGGCTTTCTGCTTCTTCTTGATTCAGTTTGGGAAGACTATAGGTTTCCAGGAATTTGTCCATTTCCTCTAGGTTGTCAAATTTCTTGCCATACAGTTGTTCGTAATAATTTCTTATAATCCTTTGTATTTCTGTAGTATCAGTTGTGATTTCTCCTCTTTCGTTTCTGATTTTATTTATTTGTGTCCTCTCTCTTTTTTTCTTGATGAGCCTGGTTAAAGGCTTGTCAATTTTGTTTATCTTTTCAAAGAACCAGCTCCTACTTTTGTTGATCTTTTGAATTGTTAGTTTAGACTCTATGTCATTTAATTGTGCTCTGATCTTGATGATTTCCTTCTTTCTACTTGATCTGGGCTTTGATTGTTGTTCTTACTCTAGTTGTTGTAGCTGTAGGGTTAAATTTTTTATTAGATATTCTTCTAGCGTTTTTAGGTAGGCCTGTATTGCTATAAACTTTCCTCTCAGGACTGCTTTCGCTGTATCCCATAGGTTTTGGGTTGTTGTGTGTTCATTATCATTAGTTTCCAGAAACTTTTTGATTTCTTCCCTGATGTCATTGTTAACCCATTCATTATTTAATAGCATGTTATTCATTCTCCATGAGTTTGAATGTTTTTGAGTTTTTTCCTTGAGGTTGATTTCCAATTTTAAGCCATTGTGATCTGAGAAGATGCTTGATATAATTTCAATTTTCTTGAATTTGTTAAGGCTTGTTTTGTGTCCTACCATGTGGTCTATCTTTGAAAATGTTCCATGTGCACTTGAGAAGTATGTATATTTTGCTTCTTTGGGGTGAAAACTTCTATATATATCGACTAAGTCCATTTGATCTAGAGTGTTGTTCAGTGCCTCAATATCTTTGGTGTTTCTATGCTTCGAAGATCGGTCCATTGTTGACAATGGGGTGTTAAAGTCTCCTACTATGAGTGTGTTGCTGTCTATATCTTTCTTGGAGTCTTTCAAAAATTTTCTTACATATTTGGGTGCTCCTAAGTTGGGTGCATATATATTTATAAGGGTTATATCTTCTTGATGGATTTTTCCCTTAAGTATTATGAAATGCCCTTGTTTGTCTCTTTTTATGGACTTTGCTGTGAAATCTGTTTTGTCTGATATAAGTATTGCTACCCCGGATTTTTTTTCATGTCCATTTGCTTGAAATACTTTTTTTCATCCCTTTACTTTTAGTCTGTGTAGGTCTTTTGTTCTAATGTGGGTCTCTTGTAGACAGCATATATGTGGATCATTCTTTCTAATCCATTCAGCTACCCTATGTCTTTTAATTGGAGCGTTTAATCCATTTACATTTAAGGTTATTACCGATAAGTACTTATTCATTCTCATTTTTCCCCTTTGTTCTTGTGTTCTTCTCTGTCTCTCTCTGTTTCTTTATCTTCTTAGAGCAGACCCTTTAGCATCTCTTGCATTGCTGGTTTGGTGGAGATGTATTCTTTTAGCCTTCTTTTGTCTTGGAAACTCCTTATTTCACCCTCCATTTTGAATGAGAGCTTTGCTGGGTAGCGTATTCTTGGTTGTAGGCCTTTGTTTTTCATTGCTTGGAATATTTGTTGCCATTCCCTTCTGGCTTGTAGTGTTTCTGCTGAGAAATCTGATGATAGCCTTATTGGAGCTCCCTTGTATGTTATTAGGTGTTTCTCTCTTGCTGCTTTTAGGATTCTTTCTTTGTCTTTGAATGTTGCCATTTTAATTATGATGTGTCTTGAGGTGGGCCTGTTGGAGTTCATCTTCATTCGGACCCTCTGTGATTCCTGGACTTGCGTGACTCTTTCTCTCGTCATATTAGGGAAGTTTTCTGTCATTAGTTTTTCAAAGAGGTTTTCTATCCCTTGCTCTTCCTCTTCTCCTTCTGGAATTCCTATGATATGGATATTATTATGTTTCATGTTGTCCTGCAGCTGTCTTAGAACCTCTTCAGTCGTGTTCAGTCTTTTTTCATTTTGTTGCATTGTCTGGGAGTTTTTGTGTACATTGTCCTCCAGCTCGCTGATAAGATCTTCTGCTTCCTCTAGCCTGCTTTTAATTCCTTCAACTGTGTTCTTCAATTCAGAGATCGTATTCTTCATTTCCTCCTGGCTCTTATTGATAGCTTCTATGTCCTTTTTCATGCTTGCATAATTCTCTGTGAGTTCCTTGTAGTTTTTCTGGAGTTCCTGGTAGTTTCCCTGGAGTTCTTTGTAGTTTCCGCTGAGCTCATTCAGCTTCTCCATAATCCATGTTTTGAATTTTATATCTGATAGTTTGCTCCCCTCAATTTCATTTAGCACTCTTTCTGGGGATTCTACTTTTCCTTTTGATGGGAGGTTGTTTCTCTGTCTCTCCATTTTTGTGACTCCTATTTTTGTTAGTGCTTCTTAGAATTATCTGCACTTCCTGGATCTGCCTTTGGTGGTATCAGATCATGTACCAGTCTGGCCCTAGGCAGCCTGTTGGAGACTTTCAGGGATCTACTGCTGTTGTCTGTCTTCTTTAATTGTTAATCTATTCAATCTGTGATTAGCTGTCAGACTTAAAGACGGTGGGTATGGCAGCTTAATTCCTGTAGGCAGGGCTTTTGCTTCCCCTCAGGCTGACGCCACTTGGAGGGGAATGGTCTACCCGCAGTACTGGGGATGAGTCAGCACTGGGACCCAGTAGGCTGCTCCTCCAGTTCTCCCCTCAAAGCCACCATGCCAAACTCTCCCCAAGTGTCTCCAATCCTCTCTGCCTTCCCTCTGCTTGAGCCCAGGGTAAGTGGTGGCCAAAATATTTTCATATCTGATCCACTTAAAAGCTCTTTTTCTCCTGCTGTTTCTCTCTGGCTAGCAAGAAACCCTGTGGTTTTTCGCTTTTCACAGCTGATACTATTTTACTTTCCACTCTGTTGCTGTAGGCTGGGAAGCCCAGCTTGGGGTTTAGACCCTGCCCTTCTCAGCGGGAACCCCCAGCTGCTGAGCTTTTTCTCAGTCCCTTCAGCTGCCACCGGTGTGAGCCCAGCCAGCACTTCCGTGTCTCCGCACTCCCTACCGGTCAAGTTGTGATGTCGCGGCCTTTTCTGTCTCTCCGTGGTTATAAGACTTCTTTCCAGTTAGTGTTCCGTTAGTTATTCCAGATGATTTCTCCAAAATTAAGTTGTAAATCCAGACTGGTCCTGGGAGGAGGTTAGTGTAGCTTCCAGTTACTCCTCCGCCATCTTGGATCTCCTGCTACCTCTATTTTAATATGATCCCCTCAGCCTTAGAATATTGTTATAATCTCAGTAACTTTATGCCTTAGGCATTCTTTTATAGTTATTGGCCTCCAAAACCAAGATACTTCTTAAAATATACTAAGTGCATTATATACATTAATTATTTTTAACACAGAGATAGAAATTGAGATAGTTAATGTTAAAGAGTTGAGAAATACAGAAAATTGAAATTGTTTACTAATTTACTTTTATTTTTGGTATAAAATTAAATTTATTACCTCTGAGTAACTGGGTTTCAAAGAAGTTTCTTACACTCTATTATATGTCACTTATAATGTGTATATCATTTGGCAATGATTTTTTGGATTTGACACCAAAAGCAAAGGCAACAAGAGCAAAAATCAACAAACTCAAAAGCTTCTCCACAGCAAAGGAAACCATAAAAAATATCAGAAGTCTACTACTGAATGAGAGAACATATATGTAAATCATATCTGATAAGGGGTTAATATCCAAAATATATAAAGAACTCATACAACACCATAGGGGAAAAATCAGCCCAGTTTTTTAAATAGGTACATACTTTTCTAAAGAAGATATACAGATGGCCAACAAGTACATAAAAAGATGCTTAACATCACTAATCATCAGGGAAATACAAATTAAAACCACAATGAGATATCACCTCCCACCTCTTAGAAAGGGTATCATCAATAAATCAACAAACAACAAGTGTTAGCAAAGAAAACCCTCATGTTTTGGGGAATGTAAGTTGATGCAGCCACTATGGATATTCCTCAAAAAAATTAAAAATCAGACACAAAGCTAATTAATTGTAGAATCTTAGTTATAACTCAGGTCCTCTGCTCATGTCAGTGAAATCTACAGTTGAGGTAAATGATGGAGATTGTTTATAATAAGCTTAAACTGAAATTGCTCATTCTTTTTTCTTCTTTTTTTTAAATTAAAGTTTTCAGGTATAATTTACTTATGATAAATTAGTTAATCAATATCCAATTTAATATATATAGACAAATATCTGTTCTTAGGTTCACAACAGTTTTATCACTTTGAAGTGAATTCTGTCCGCCACTCTTGAATGTAGGCTATCAGTGATCAATTATTGTCATTATAGATTAAATCTCTTGATTATAGATTTTCACATGAATACCCAAAATAAATATTTTGTGTTTCAATTCATTTATGTAACATATTTTTATATTCATGCAAGTTTTTGGCTGAGTAAGATTCCACTGAATGAATATTTTGTCATATATTTAGTTTGTTTTTTTTCAACAAATAATTTCTTTTATTTTTTGGTTTTTCAATTACAGTTGTACAAATTTTCCCCCATTGCTCCCTTCACCCAGCCCATCCCTTCTCCCACAATCATATCCTTCCCCGTTGTCCATGAGTCATTTATACACATTCCTTGACTAGACCCTTCCCTTACTTATCCCCCTTCTCTCCCTCCCCGCTCCTCCCTACTACTATGATTCTAGTCTTTGCCTATTTATTTCGTTTGTGTTGCTCTTTAGTTTCCTGTATTAGGTGATATCATATGGTATTTTTCTTTCTTTGCCTGGCTTATTTCACTAAGCATAATTCTCTCTAGTTCCATCCATGTTGTGGCAAATGGCAGGAGTTCCTTCTTTCTTTCTGCTACATAGTATTCCATTGTGTAAATATATCACAGTTTTTTGATCCACTCATTTACAGATGGGCACTTAGGCTGTTTCCAGCACTTAGCTATTGTAAACAGGGCTACAATGAACATAGGGGTGCATAAGTTCTTTTGAATTAGGGTTTTAGGATTTTTCGGGTACAATCCTAGCAGTGGAATCGCTGGTTCAAATGGCAGTTCCATTTTTAGTTTTTTGAGGTAATTCCATACTGTTTTCCATAGTGGCTGCACTAGTTTGCATTCCCACCAACAGTGCACTAGAGTTTCTGTTTCTCCACATCCTCCCCAGAATTTGTTGTTTGTTGATTTGTTGATGATGGCCATTCTGAGTGGTGTAAAGTGGTATTTCATTGTGATTTTTATTTGCATCTCTCTGATGGCCAATGATGTTGAGCATTTTTTCATGGGCCTATGGACCTTCTGTATATCCTCTTCGGAGAAGTGTTTGTTTGGGTCCTTTGCCCATTTTTTAATTGGGTTGTCTGTTTCCTTAATGTTGAGTCATATAAGCTCTTTATATATTTAGGAGATCAGTCCCCTGTCTGTGATCTCATTGGCAAATATGTTTTCCCATATGGTTGGTTTCCTTTTCATCTTGCTGATGTTTTCTTTTGCTGAGCAGAAACTCTTTAGTTTGATGTAGTCCCATTTGTTTATTTTTTCCTTTATTTCTCTTGCCTTAGGAGATGTATCCATGAAGATATTGTTACGTGGGATATCTGAAATTTTCCTGCTTCTGTTTTCCTCTAGGACTTTTATGGTGTCATGGCTTACATTTAAGTCTTTGATTCATCTTGAGTTTATTCTTGTGTGTGGTGTAAGTTGGTGGTCTAGTTTCATTTTTTTACATGTCTCTGTCCAGTTCTCCCAGCACCATTTGTTAAAGAGGCTCTTCTCACTCCATTTTATGTTCCTTCCTCCTTTATCAAATATTAGTTGACCATAGAGGCCTGGGTTTATTTCTGGGCTCTCTATTCTGTTCCACTGATCTATATGTCTGTTCTTATGCCAGTACCAGACTTTTTTGATCACAGTGGCTTTATAGTATTGTTCAATGTCTGGTATCATGATTCCTCCTGCTGTGTTCTTCTGTTTCAAGATTGCTTTTGCTATTCGGGGTCTTTTTTGGTTCCATATGAATTTTTGGTGTGTTTGTTCTAGGTCAGTGAAATATGTCATTGGTATTTTAATAGGGATTGCATTGAATCTGTAAATTGCTTTGGGTAGTATGGCCATTTTGATGATGTTGATTCTTCCCATCCAAGAACATGGTACTTGCTTCCATTTATTTGTATCTTCCTTAATTTCTTTCTTCAGTGTTATGTAGTTTCCTGAATACAGGTCTTTTACGTCCTTGGTTAAGTTTATTCCTAGGTACTTTATTTTCTTGTTGCTGTAGCAAATGGTGTTTTCTTTTTTGTTTCTGTCTCTGATATTTTATTGTTGGTGCAGAGAAATGCCTTCGATTTCTGTATATTTATTTTGTACCCTGCTAGTTTGGCAAATTCACTTATTATATCGAGTAGTGTTTTAGTGGAGTTTATAGGGTTTTCTAGGTATACTATCATGTCATCTCCAAATAGTGATAGTTTTACTTCTTCTTTCCCAATTTGGATGCCTTTTATTTCTTTTTCTTGTCTGCTTGCTGTGGCTAGAACTTCCAACACTATGTTGAATAGAAGTGGAGAGAGTGGACAACCTTGTCTAGTTCCTGATTTCAGGGGGAATGCTTTCAGTTTTTGTCCATTGAGTATGATGTTGGCTTTGGGCTTCTCATATATATCCTTTATTATGTTAAGGTATGCTCCCTCTATTCCCATTTTCCTGAGTTTTCATCATAAATGGGTGTTGTACTTTATTAAATGCTTTTTCTGCATTTATATATATGATCGTGTCAGTTTTGTCTTTCATTTAGGTGATGTATTATATTTATTGATTTGTGAATATTAAACCGTCCTTGCATCGGTGTATGATCTTTTTATTTGTTGCTGGATCCAGTTTGCCAATATTTTATTGAGGATTTTAGCATCTATGTTCATCAGTGATATCGGCCTGTAGTTTTCTTTCTTTGTTGTGTCTTGACCTGGTTTTGTGATTAGGGTAATACTGGCTTCATAGAAAGAGTGTGGGATTTTTCCCTCTTCTTGTGTTTTTTGGAATAGTTTGAGGAGGGTAGGAGTTAGTTCTTCTCTAAATGTATTGTAAAATTCGCCTGTGAAGCCAACTGGTCCGGGGCTTTTGTGTGCAGGAAGATTTTTCATTACTGTTTCAATTTCCTCCTTTGTTATTAGTCTGTTAAGACTTTCTACTTCTTCTTGATTCAGTTTTGGAAGGTTATATGTTTCTAGAAATTTGTCCATTTGTTCTAGGTTGTCATATTTCTTGCCATACAGTTGTTTGTAGAAATTTCTTACAATTGCTTGTATTTCTGAGGTATCAGTCATGATTTCTCCTCTTTCATTTCTGATTTTGTTTATTTGGGTCTTCTCTCTTTTTTTCTTGATGAGCCTGGCTAAAGGCTTGTCGATTTTGTTTATTTTTTCAAAGAACCAGCTCCTAGTTTTGTTGATTTTTTGGATTGTTTGTTTAGTCTCTATGTCATTTAATTCTGCTTTGATCTTGATGATTTTCTTTCTTCTTCTTGCCCTAGGCTTTGTTTGTTGTTGTTATCCTATTTCTTGTAACTTTAGGATTAGATTTTTTATTTGACTTTCTTCTGTCCTTTTCAGATATGACTGTATTGCTATGAACTTCCCTCTCAAGACTGCTTTTGCTGTGTCCCGTAGGTTTTGGGCTGTTGTGTGTTCATTTTCATTAGTTTCTAGAAATTTCTTGATTTTCTCTTTGATGTCATTGTTAACCCATTTATTATTTAATAGCGTTTTATTCACTCTCCATGAGTTTGGGTGTCTTTGATTTTTTTTTCTCTGAGGTTGATTTTTAGTTTCAAGGCATTGTGGTCTGAAGAGTCTTGATATGATTTCAATTTTCTTGAATTTGTTGAGGCTTGTTTTGTGTCCTATTATGTGGTCTATCTTTGAAAATATCCCAAGTGCCTTTGAAAAAAATGTATATTTTGCTTTTTTGGGTTGAAAAGTTCTATATTTATCCGTTAAGTCCATGTGGTTTAGTGTGTTGTTCAATGCCTGTATATCCTTGTTGTTTCTTTGCTTGGATGATCTGTCTATTGTTGATAATGGAGTGTTGAAGTCCCCTACTATGAGTGTGTTGTTAATATCCTTCTTGTGGTCTTCTAGTATTTCCTTTATGCATTTAGGTGCTCCTATGTTGGGTGCATGTATGTTTATCAGTGTTATATCTTCTTGATGGATTGTTCCTTCAAGTATTATGAAATGTTCTTCTTTGTCTCTTTTTATTGACCTTGCTTTGAAATCCGTTTTGTCTGATATGAGGACTGCTACCCCAGCTTTTTTTTCAAGTCCGTTTGCTTGGAATATTTTTTTATATCCTTTTACTTTCAGTCTATGTAAATCTTTTGTTTTGAGGTGTGTTTCTTGTAGACAGCAAATATGTGGGTCCTGTTTTCTTATCCATTCCGTTACCCTATATCTTTTAAATAAAGGATTTAATCCATTTACATTTAAGGTTATTATTGACATGTATTTATTCACTTCCCTTTGTACCTCTGTTCCTCTACTCTCTTTTTCTTAAAAGAGTCCCTTTAGCATCTCTTGCAATGCTGGTTTGGTGGAGATGTATTCTTTCAGTCTTTCTTTGTCTGAGAAACTCCTTATTTCACCTTCTATTTTGAATGAGGGCCTTGCTGGGTAGAGTATTCTTGGTTGTAGGCTTCTGTTTTTCCTTTCTTGAAATATTTTTGACCATTCCCTTCTGGCTTGTAGTGTTTCTGTTGAGAAATCGGTCGATAGCCATATTGGAGCTCCCTTGTAATTTATTTGCTGCTTTTAGGATTCTCTCTTTGTCTTGGAATGTTGCCATTTTAACTATGATGTGCCTTGGAGTGGGTTTTTGGGGGTTCCTCTTCATTGGTACTCTCTGTGCTTCCTTGACTTGCATAACTTTTTCTCTCATCAGGTTGGGAAAATTTTCTGTCACTATTTCTCCTATCAATTTATCTATTCCTTGTTCTTCTGATCCCTCTTTAACTCCAATTACTCTTATATTGTTCTTCCTTATGCTATCCTGTAATTCCCTTACCTCTTCTTCATACTTTTTCAATCTTTTTTAATTTTGCTGAATCATCTGAGAATTTTTTTCTACATTATCTTCTAACTCACTAATCTGATCCTCTGCTTCGTTTAGTCTGCTTTTGACTGATTCTACTGTGTTGTTCAGTTCAGAAATTGCATTCTTCATTTCTTCCTGGTTTTTGTTGATAGTTTCTGTCCCATTTTATGCTGGTGTAGGTCTCTACAAGTTCCCTGTAATTTTCTTGGAGTTGATGGTAGCTTCCTTGTAGGTTGTCATGGTTGTTTTTAAGGTTGTCGAGTATATTGAGCTTCATCACCACCATTGTTTTGAATTCCATGTCTGACATTTGGGCTATGTCTATTCTATCTACCGCTCTTTCTGGGGATTCCTCTTTTCTTTTCATTGAGAGGATATTTCTGCATCTTACCATGTTGGATTCTTCTTGTTTGTTTTTGTTATTTGAATTTACTGCTCTGCCTTCCCACCTTTGTGGTATGAGATTCTATATTGGAGATCTGGGGGTTTCAGTGGTGTAGTCTCTTTGATCTCCTGAGCCTGATGTTCTTGGGTTATCCTTTATGTTGTTTGTTTATGCTGTCTGGTTATATTTCAGATGCTCTTTGTTAGGATCTTCCTTCTGGCTAGTTGATTGAGAGTCACTTTATCCACTTTGTCTTGAGCTCTTTTGTGGAGATGCTGTTAGAAACATAAACACACAGCCCCGCCAGGAGATCCGTACCCTCAAAAATATCCCCCACCCTTTATCCTGCTATTGTCAGCCAACGAGCCAGTATTAATATAAATGTAGAGAGATTAGAGCTTTTACACTATAGGAAGAATAGATAAGAGTTGTTTTAGTGAAGGAAAAATATGATTTTTGAGAGAGGGGATAATAGATTAATAATAGTTGAGACTGTGGAAGACAGTAGGTAATATTTACATTTTATGTTAATAACTATAGAAGAAAAAAGGGAAGAGTGCAGAATATAGTAGGAAAGTGGAATTGTATAGTATTGGATTTATATAGTAGTTATAGTCTATTTATTTAGAGTGAAAGGGAGGCTAAACTAGACCCACAAACAAATAAACAACAATTAAAGAAGAAGGATAAGAAGGAAAGAGTATATAAAACAAATTAGAGATATAGTTGGTTTTTTTTCCCTTCCTTCCCCTTCTCCCTCCTCCCCTCCTCTTTCAGGAAGAAAAGGAAAAGGAAAAAGAGAAAAAGAAAATAAAAAGGAATGTTTTTACTCAGTTCAGCCTTTGTGTGTCATCTTCTTTTTATGCATCCACAGCTGGTCTAATGTGGCAGGTCAGAGATTCCTATTCCTTGCAGCAGCGGTGTGCACGAGGTGGCCGGCATAGTGTAATGCAAGGCGCCTGAGAGTCCACCTCAGGCTTGCTGCGCTGCGCTCAGGGAAAGCAGGCCACGCCGCACTCCAGGGAAGCCAGTGAGGTGTTTTTTCGCTCCAGCGCAGGCGCGCCCAAGGCGCCTGGGGAGCTCGCCTCAGGCCTGCAACACTGCTTTCCTGGAGTTGATCTCTGGCCTCTTAAGGCAGGGCCCCAGACACTTGTGCTCAGTACAAGTGAGTGTCTTTGAGTCGCTGCTGCCCTCTGTTCCCACGCTGCAGCCGTCCACCATTCCCGCACTGCCTGGGCGGGCACACGCAGAGCCTGAGCAAGTGCTCTGAGCTCCGGCCTGGCACTTCAGCCTGGCACCCACCGGGGCTGGCCAGGGGCGACTGCACACAGTCTTCTTCGTGTCCAGTGGGCCCTCCTGCCTGTTGGGGCACTGATCTTATGTCTGTTGGGGTGTGTCTGAGGCACACCTAGATTTGCGGCCCTGCGCATCTGGGCCAGTGAATGAAGGCACTTCCCTATGCACACCTGCGTGACCCAAGGGGAGGGTTGGGGAGTGGGGAAGCACACTTCTGCGCCTGTGCTCCTTAAGAATGTCCTATCACCCCCAAACTTTCCCCCCCTCTCCGCAGTTCACAAGAGAAAAATACAAAGGAAAAATTACATTTTCACTTGTACAGCAGCACACTGTCTCCCGTCTTCCAGCATCAATGCCACCTGTTCGAGTCTTGTCTCTGCCAGTGGGCACAGATCCGCTTTCCTCCTTACTCCCCTCTGGGGAAGCCTGTGGTCGCCAAAACGCCTTTGTTTCCTTCCAGCCGCAGCTCAGGCAGCCACCCCAGTCAGGGATCGCATTTCATCCCTTTTTCTTCCGCTATCCTCACTAAACAGGTTGTTCCCAGATGGTTTTTCTCTAATCCAGCAATGCGAAGGCTCACTCCTGTCAGTGTCCAGCTGCTCACTGAGATGATCTGTCTGAAATTAGTCCAAACTACAGACGGGTCTTGGGAGCCTGAGAGCACAGCCTCCCCTCACTCCTCTGCCCTCTTCCTCTCCCGTATATTTAATCATTTATATATTAGTACTTGGGGTATTTCTACCTTTTGGTTTTAAATAAAGCTTCTATAAGCATGATTATAGAAGTTTTCTGTAGAAATAAGTCTTAACATTTCTTTTGTAAATAAACTGAAGTGGGATTGCTGAGTAATATGATAAAGTTAAGCCCAACTTTACCAAAAACTGCTAAGCAGTTCAATAAAGAACAATTTTAAGTTTTTGTTAATGTTATAGGACTGCTTCCATTGCTCTATGTCCTTGCAGACCCCTGGCATAACCAGATATTTTAATTTTAGTGATTCCAATAGGTGTGGATTTTATTTTAGTTTAAAGGATGTCATCAATATTTTATTTAATTAAGCACTGAACTTTGTTTAGAAGAAAATGATATAATTCAAATTGTACCTCCTACTAAAGAAATGGTATGAGAACATAATATTGATTTGATATAAAGTCTAATTCAAAATTGTTTATGGGCATTCTACATTGTCTACGATTCCATATAAACTTTAGAATTGGACTGTCATTGTGCACAAAAAGCCTTCTGAAATTTTTATTGAGACTGTGTGGAATTTTTAGATGATTTTATAGAGAATTGATTCGCATACATTAAAAAATTAATTCTTAGAAATAGATATTAGTTTTTATGCTTTTATTTATTTTTTCTTATGATTCATGGCTCATTTATAAAATACAAATGACTTATGTGTTATTCTTGAATCTTGTCTCCTTACTAAATTCCATTTTTAGTTCTAGTAACTTTAGTGCAGTTTTTGTATATACATGATCATGCCTTCTGTTAATGAAAAATATTTAATTATTTCTTTCCAATCAGTATTTCTTATATCATTGGCTAAAACCTGCAGGAGATTATTGAATGTATGTGTTAGGATAAGTCATTTTTACTTTGTTTAGGAAAACTATTTAGTGTACCAGTTTATCATAAGTAATTTTAATGTTTGTGTATCTCATTTTTAATCATTTTTTATTGTTGAATTTTAAGAGCTATTTGTATATTTTGGGCAACAGTTTTCATCAGATATGCCTTTTGTAACTATTTACTCCAAGTCTGTAGCTTGTTTCCTAATTCTCTTGACACTGTCATTCACAGAGCATAGATTATTAATTTTAATAAATTTCAGAATATTAATTATTTATTTTATGGAACACGTCTTTGTTGTTGTATCTAAGTTATTACCAGAAAGAAAAAAATACTCTGTTACAACCAGGAGAGATCCAAAATGGCAGCAGATTAGGTGAAAGCTACACTAACATTCTCCCAGGACCAAACTGGAATTACAACTAAATTATAGAAAAATCATTCTGAATAACCAACAGAACACTAGATGTACAGAAACCTTATAACCAAGGACTTAGAGGAGAAGCTTCGTCAAGACTTCCACTTACACTGAGCTCTGGTTGAGGGATGGCAGAGTGGGTTAGAACTGCATGTGGAGAGCCTGGGGTGACATGGATCTGGAGAGAGAGCTGAAAGGTTGGTGTCAGTTCCCTATGCTGAATTAATCCTTTATACTGCAGAAGCCATCTTCTTCAGGCAGAGCATCACTCTATATGAGGCATCAGCTTAGGGGGAAGCAATAGCCCCATTCACTGGAATCCCTCTCACTTCACTCTATGGAGTTTAAGCCCAGTTGGGAAGAACAGCCTGGGTTCTTTAAGTGTCTAAGTCTGACAAGAAACCTGTAAGCAGAGGTGGATCTCTGAGCACATTGAGATTTTGCCCATCTGCTCCCAGGACTGATGTTGATAAAAGCAGGTCTTGGTGTGCAGTTTTGTCCTTTCTGCATGCACTGAGGCCCATCAAAGGGAGCCACAAGTTGTATATAACTGAATTCCAACCAGGTTGCCCAGGGCCAGTCATGGGCAGAATCTGACCTAAGCAGAGGATCAAAGAGACTGCATCACTGAGTCCCACAGACCACCTACTACAGAAGGTCACTCTACCACAATTAGAAGTCATAACAGATCTACATAATACATAGAAACTAACACAAAGAGGCAACAAAAATAGGGAGAAAAAAATAACGTCAAAAATAAAGAACAAGAAAATTCTTCAGAAGAAGAACTAAATAATATGGAGGCAAGCAATTTATCAGGTATAGAATTCAAAGTAGTGATTACTAAGATTCTCAGCAGCATGAAAAAGGGTATAGAACCAGAAAAAGGGCCAGTCAGAAATAAAGAATTCAATATCTGAAGTTAAAAGTGCACTAGAAGGAATAAAGAGTATGTTAGATGAAGCAGAAAATCAAACCAGTGATTAGAAAGACAGGCAGAAAAAAAAACTGAACAGAATAAAGAAAAATGAAAAAGCAAAACAAAACAATGAGGATAGTTCAAGGGTTCTATGGGACAACATAAATTGTAACATCCACATTATAAGGGTATCTGAGGAGAAGAGAGAGAACAATTGATTGAGGACCTATCTTATGAAATAATGACCAACTTTTTTCTAAACTGGTGAAAGAAAAAGACACACAAATCCAGAAGGTGCAGAGTCCCAAACAAAATGGACCCAAAGAGGCCCACAACAAGACACATCATAATTAAAATGGCAAAGGTAAATGTCACACTGAATCAAATGAACTTAATTGAGACCTTCAAAGCATTTTACCCAAAGCTGCAGAACATAAATTCTTTTCAAGTGCACATGTCATGTTTTCTAGGATACACAATGTATTAGGAGACAAACAAAATCTAAATAAATTGAATAATATTGAAATAAGATCAAGTATTGTCTCTGACCATAATGCTATAAAACTAGAAATGAATCACAAAAAGAAAACTGATGAGATTCAAAATGGCGGAGGGGTAAGTGGAAGCCATATTAACCTCCTTCCAGGATCAATCAGGACTTACAACTTAATTGGGGAGAAATCATCTGGAATAACCAACTGAACACTAGCTGGAGAGAATTCATAACCACGGAGAGACAGAAAAGGCCACTTCATCACAACGTGACCAGTAGGAAGTGCAGAGACATGAAAGGGTTGGCAGGGCACCCATGGGTGGCAGCTGAAGGGACTGAGAGACAGCTCAGCAGCTGTGTGTTCCCCCTGAGAAGGGCAGGGTCTAAACCCCCAGCTGGGCTTCCCAACCTATAGCAACAGAGCAGAAAGTAAAATAGTAGCCAGCTGTGAAAAGTAAAAAGCCACAGGGTTTCTTGCTGGCCTGAGAAAAATGGCTGGAGAAAAAGAGCTCTTAAGTGGATCACATATGAAAATGTTTTGGCTCCCACTTACTCTGACCTCAAGCAGAGGGAGGGCAGAGAAGACTAGAGATGCTTGGGGAGAACTTGGGGTGGTGTCTTTGAGGGGAGAACTGGGGGAGCAGCTGAACGGGTCCCAGTGCTGATTCATTCCCCATACTGCAGGCACACCATTCCCCTCCAAGACATGTCAGCCTGACGGAAAGCAAAAGCCCCGCTTACAGAAATTAATTTGTCCCACCCCCAGTTCTTAAACCTAATGGCTGATCACAGATTGAATAGATTAACAGCTAAAGGAGACAGACAAAGGTCATATATCCCTGGTAGTCTCCAACAGGCTGTCTTGGCCTAGACTGGTACATGATCTGACACCACCAAGGGCAGATCCAGGAAGTGAAGATCAACAACAAACAAGAAGAGTCACAAAAATGGAGAGACAGAGAAAAAACCCCCGATTGAAAGGGAAGAAAGAATCCTCAGAAAGAGAGCTAAATGAAGTAGAGAGAAGCAAACTATCAGACATGGAATTCAAAAGATGGATTATAGGAAAGCACAGTGAGATCAGTGAGCTCAAAGAAAACTACAAAGAACTCCAGAGAAACTGCAAGGAGTTCCAGGGAAACTACAAGGAACTTACTGAGAATTATACCAGCATGAAAAAGACATAGTAGCTATCAATAACAACCAGGAGAAGATGAAGAATACAATTTCTGAATTGAAGAACACAGTAGAAGGAATTAAAAGCAAGCTAGAGGAAGCAGAAGATCAGATCAGCGAGCTGGAGGACAACATAGAAAAAAATTCCCAGACAGTGCAACAAAATGAAAAAAAAAAAAAAAAAAAACTGAAAAAAAATGAAGAGGTTCTAAGACAGCTGCAGGATAACATGAAATGTAATAATATCCATATCATAGGAATACCAAGGAGAAGAAGAGGAAGAAAGGATAAAAAATCTGTTTGAAAACTAATGACAGAAAACTTCCCTAACTTGAGGAAAGAGTAACGCAAGTCCAGGAAGCACAGAGGGTCCCAATGAAGAGGACCCCCAACAGACCCACTTCAAGACACATCATAATTAAAATGGCAACATTCAAAGAACAAAGAGAGAATCCTAAAAGCAGCAAGAGAGAAACAGCTAATAACATACAAGGGAGCTCCAATAAGGCTATCATCAGATTTCTCAGCAGAAACACTAAAATCCAAAAGGCAATGGCAAAAAAATATTCCAAGTAATGAAAAACAAAGGACTACAACCAAGAATAATTTACCCAGCAAGACTCTCATTCAAAATGGAAAGTGAAATAAGGGGTTTCCAAGACAAAAAAAAAGCTAAAAGAATACATCTCCACCAAACTAGCATTGCAAGAGATGCTAAAGGGTCTGCTTTAAGAAGATGAAGAAACAGAGAGACAGAGAGGAACACAGTACAAAGGGGGAAAATGACAATGAATAATTACCTATCGATAATAACCTTAAATGTAAATGGATTAAATGCACCAAACAAAAGACATAGGGTAGCTGAATGGATTAGAAAGCATCAACCAAATATATGCTGCCTACAAGAGACCCACCTTAGAACAAACGACCTATGCAGACTGAAAGTGAAAGGTTGGAAAAAAATATTTCAAGCAAATGGACATGAAAAAAAAAATTGGGGTAACGATACTTATATCAGACAAAACAGATTTCAGAGCAAAAGCCATAAAAAGAGACAAAGAAAAGCATTTCATAATATTTAAGGGAAAAAATCATCAAGAAGATATAACCGTTGTAAACATATATGCACCCAAATTAGGAGCACCCAAATATGAAAGGAAATTTTTGAAAGACTTCAGGAAGGATATAGACAGCAACACACTCTCAGGGGATTTTAACACCCCATTGACAACCATGGACAGATCTTCGAAACACCAAAGATGGTAAGGCATTAAACAACACCCTGGATCAAATGGGCTTAACTGATACATATATATATATATATATATATATATAATTTTCACCCCAAAACCCGAAATATACATTCTTTTCAAGCACACAAGGAACTTTTCAAAGATAGACCACATGGTAAGGCACAAAACAAGTCTTAACAAATTCAAAAATATTGATATTATATCAAGCATCTTCTCAAATTATAATGGTTTAAAATTGGAAACCAACCTCAAGGAAAAAACCCCAAAATGTTCAAACTGGTGGAGAATGAATAACATGCTATTAAATAATGAGTGTGTTAATAATGACATCAAAGAAGATATCAAGAAGTTTCTGGAAACAATCAATAATGAACACACAACAACCCAAAACCTATGGGATACAGCGAAAGCAGTCCTGAGAGGAAAGTTCATAGCAATACAGGCCTACCTATAAGGGATCAAAGAATCTCTAATAAAAAGAAATCTAACCCTAAAGCTACAAGAACTAAGGGAACAGCAACAAACAAAGTCCAGAGCGAGTAGAAGGAAGGAAATAAACAATATCAGAGCAGAATTAAATGACATAGAGACTAAACTAACAATTCAAAAGATCAACAAAAGTAGGAGCTGCTTCTTTGAAAATAATTAACAAAATTGACAAGCCTTTAACCAGGCTCATCAAGAAAAAAAGAGAGAGGACCCAAATAAATAAAATCAGAAATAAAGAGGAGAGATCAGAACTGATACCACAGAAATACAAAGGATTGTAAGAAATTATTATGATCAACTGTATCACAAAAAAAATTGACAATGTAGATGAAATGGACGAATTTCTAGAAACAAATAATCTTACAAAATTGAATCAAGAAGAAGCAGAAAACATGATGACAGGTAACAACTAGTGAAATTGAAGCAGTAAGTTAAAAACTCCTGGCACACAAAAGCCGAGGACCGGATGGCTTCACAGGTGAATTCCATGAAACATTTAGGAAAGAACTAACTCCTATTCTTCTCAGACCATTCCAAAAAATCCAAGAGAAAGGAGACTCCCAAACTCGTTCTATGAAGCCAGTATTACCATAATTCCAAAACCAAGTCAAGGAACAACAAAGAAATAAAACTACAGGCCAATATCGCTGATGAACATAGATGCTAAAATCCTCAACAAAATATTTGCAAACCGGATCCAGCAATACATTAGAAAGATCATACACCACAATCAAGTGGGATTCATCCCAGAGATGCAAGGATGGTTCAATATTTGAACATCAATAAGTGTAATACACCGCATAAATAAAATGAAAGACAAAAATCACATGATCATATCCATAGATGCAGGAAAAACATCTGATAAAGTACAACACCCATTTATGATAAAAGCACTCAGCAAACTGGGAATAGAGAGAGCATACCTCAAAATAATAAAGGCCATATACGAGAAACCTAAAGCCAATATCATACTTAATGGGCAAAACGGAAAACATTCCCCCTGTGGTCAGGAACAACACAAGAATGTCCACTCTCTCCACTCCTATTCAACATAGTCTTGGAAGTTCTAGCCACAGCCATCAGACAAGAAAGAGAAATAAAAGGCATCTAAATTGAAAAAGAGAAAGTAAAACTGTAATTATTTGCAGACAACATGGTAGTGTACATAGAAAACCCTATAGACTCCACAAAAAAACTACTCAACCTAATAGGTGTATTTGGCAAAATAGCAGGTAACAAAGTCTATATTTCGAAATCAAAGGCATTTCTGTACACCAACATAAAATATCAAGATAGAAACTAGGAAAAAAATCCTGTTTACTATAGCAACAACAAAAATAAAGTACCTAGGAATAAACTTAATCATAGATAAAAGACCTGTACTGGGAAAACTATGTGACACTGAAGAAAGAAATTAAGGAAGATATAAATAAATGAAAGCAAATACCATGTATATGGATGGGAAGAATAAACATCATTAAAATGTCTATACTACCCAAAGCAATTTACAGATTCAATGAAATCCCTATTAAAATACCAGTGACATATTTTACAGACCTAGAACAAATACTTCAAAAATTTATATGAAGCCAAAAAAGACCCCAAATAGCCACAGCAGTCTTGAAGAAGAAGAACATATTAGGAGGAATCACAATATCTGATACCAAACTATGCTACAAGGCCATGGTAATCAAAACAGTATGGTACTGGCATAAGAACAGACATATAGATCAGTGGAACAGTATAGAAAGCCCAGAAATAAACCCAGGCCTATATGGTCAACAAATATTTGACAAAGGTGGAAGGAACATAAAATGGAGTGAGAAGAGCCTCTTCAACAAATTATGCTGGGAGAACTGGACAGGGACGTGCAAAAAAAAAAAAAATGAAATTAGACCACCAAAGTACACCACACACCAGAATAAACTCAAGATGGATCAAAGACTTAAATGGAAGCTGTGACACCATAAAAGTCCTAAAGGAAAACATATGCAGGAAAATTTCATATATCCCATGCAGCAATATTTTCACCAATATATCCCCTTAGGCAAGGGAAATGAAGGAAAGAATAAACAAATGGGACTACATCAAACTAAAGAGTTTCTGCTCAGCAAAAGAAAATATTAGCAAGATGAAAAGGGAACCAACCATATGAGAAAACATATTTGCCAATGATACCTCAGACAAAGGGTTGATCTCCAAAATATATAAAGAACATACAAGTCTCAACACCAAAAAGACAGACAACCCAATGAAAAAATGGGCAAAGGACCTGAACAAACACTTTCCCAAGGAGGATATACAGAGGGTCCATAGGCATTATGAAAGAGTGCTCAACATCACTAGCCATCAGAGAGATGCAAATTAAAACCACAATGAGAGACCACCTCACACCACTGAGAATGGCCATTACCAACAAATCAACAAACAATTTGTGCTGGTGAGGATGCAGAGAAACAGGAACCTTAGTGCATTGTTGGTGGGAATGCAGACTGATGCAGCCATTGTGGAAAACAGTGTGGAATTTCCTCAAAAAACTAAAAATGGAAGTGCCTTTTGAACCAGCAATTCCATTGCTAGGATTATACTCGAAGAATCCTGAGACCCCAATTCAAAAGAACTTATGTACCCCTGTGTTCATAGCAGCACTGTTTACAATTGCCAAGTGCTGGAAACAACCTAAGTGCCTATGTGTAGATGAGTGGATTAAAAAACTGTGGTATATTTACACAATGGAATACTATGCAGCAGAAAAGAAGAAGGAACTGATGCCATTTGCGACAACATGAATGGAACTAGGGACCATTATACTTAGTGAAATAAGCCAGGCAATGAAAGAAAAATAACATATATCACTTGATACAGGAGACTAAAGAACAACACAAATGAACAGAACTGAACAAGGTACAGAATAACAGTTATTAGGGGGAGGGGTGAGGGAGCGAAGGGGGCAAGTAGGGGAAGGGGTTAGTAAAGGAAGTAGTATAAATAACCCATGGACATGGACAACGGGGTGGGGGAATGACTGTGGGACAAGGCGTGTGCTGGGTGGGTGGGGGCAATGGGGGAAAAATGAGACAACTATAATAGAAAAACAATAAAGTTAAATTTAAAAAACTGTGAGAGCTAGTAAATAAATTCAGTAAAGCAGTTTGTTACAAATAAATAATCAGAAATTAACTGCTTGTATTTTTATTCTAATAATGAACCATCAGAAATGGAAACTAAGAAAACAAATATGTTCATAAGTGCTTTAAAAAAGCATAAATTAACTAGAAATAAATTTAACCAAAAAACGTAAAAGGTCTATACTCTGATAATGATAAGGCACTGAAGAAATAAATTTAAGATAAAAATAAGTGGAAGCGTATATTGTGGTTATCGATAGGAAGAACTAACATCATTAAAGTATCCATACTATCCAAAACAGTCGCTAGATTCAACACAAATTCTATTAATATTCCAAAGTCATAATTACTAAATGAGAACAAGTATTCCAAAAACTTATGTGGAACCACAAAAGACCCTAATTAGCAACAGCAATCTTGAAAAGAACAAATTTGGAGGAATCATGCTACCTAATATCAAACTAAGGAGGGATTGAGTAAAAACAAAAAATAAGAAAGAACTCATAAACATGAACAACAGTGTGATTGTAGGTAGGGGAGAGGGTGATGGTGGTGTAAGAGTTTATGGGGGCAATAATGGTGGTAGAAAAAAAATAAAATGAAAAATATATTAAATAAATAATCTTAGTTAAACAGCCAGAAAATTAACTAATTAATTAATTAATTAAAAGTTATCACCAAACCCTAGGTTTTCTCTTATGTCATATTATAAGAGTTTTACTGTTTTGCATTTTACATTTATTTCTGTGATCCATTTCAAATTAATTTTTGTAAAGGGTGTATGTTCTGTCTCTAGATTGATTTTTTGCATGTGGATGTTCAGTTGTTCCAGCATCATTTGTTAAAAATGTTACAATTTACTGAATTTTTTCTTCTTCACTTAATAAGTAGTTTTGAATTCGATACTGCACATTGTAGATGAGTATCCGAATTTTGTTTACTGTGTCTTAGGAGCTGACTATTGTTTGGAAAGACAGTTAAGTTAGTTGCAGATCATCTTGGTTGTTTTCTGTGTTTCCTAAGTAACCTTCACTACAGGGTTTGTTTATGATTAAGGTATTATTTTACGGAAATTTATTCAATGCCATGGGTGTTAAAGAACGTCTTAATAGTGTCTGGGAAAAAGTTAAATACCTCACAGCCCTGTGTGTTCTAAACCTTGTTTGGCTTTTACCTCACTGTCAACTATTCTTTCCCCTGGTCTTATGTAGTCTCTGGACATATGAATATCTTAGTATTCAGATGGAGAGTCAAATAGAGCCCTCCACAGATACCTGGAGTCTTTCTTTTTTCTGTTCCTTGATAATTCTGCTTCACAAATTCTAATTATTTCAAACTCCCCAAATCTAAATTTCATCTCTACATTTGTGTTCTGTTTTGGGTTTTCTTCTCTGCATCCTGATCAAGAAAATGCCTCCAGGTATAAAGTCATATATGGATCACCTCAATTTTTTCACTTTTTTCTAATAATAGCTATTTAACGTTTATATTTTAGTTATTTGTGGCAAGAGAGCACCTTGTTATAGATACATCATCAAAGCTAGAAGTAAAATATATTTTAGGAAAGAAAAATTACAATTTATGTAAAAGTTTTATTTTGTTTGTAGGAATTTCCAAATCTTATAAGTGTTATTTACATATATTTCAGCAAGTAGCTGAATATGAGAGTAGTCTTTATTTAACAATTACAAAAGCAAAAATTATGTACATATACTGGCTTGAAATTCCTGTTCAAAAGAATAACTTTTACTTTGTATCCTTTAATTATTTGATGTGATGTAATCTGTAATCCACATAATTGAATTTTTTTAAATTAAGTCAAAGAGTTAATGGAAAATACACACGGAGAGACTCTTTAATTTTTTAATTGACAGATTTTATTTCCTTTTCAAGACCCAGCAATTTTTTAGGTAAAACTGGATGCCTAAACCTTTGAAAACATTTTAAGCTGCAGATTTATGCTGTGGGAGTTTTGAAAAACTTACTTTAGAAATATAATTGCTTTCTTAAAACATTTTTTAGGATGTGAATGTCACCAAAGGAATAAAAAATGAGGGGGAAAAGTAGATTATGATCTTGAAAGTATTTGGTGAAGAAACATTCTTCTATTTTCATAGTATTGTATAAATGTATGTTTTTCCTTAGGCATTGGTGTTTTTTTTTTTTATTGTTTATCAGCTATCATTAGATAAAACCCAGCAGTTTGACTATTGTGCTAAAAAGAATAAGAAAAATATTGAATCCTGTTTAGTGATTGTTTCATTTATTCTGCTAATGTCCTTTAGCATACACTGGAACAGCAAGTAAGTGTGGCCTGATGTGGTGTCAGGGGATTCTTGATCCAATTTTTCAGTGGAACATTGTCTCTTATCTTAGCCTGACATTCTACTCTACTCACTGTTGTCAATATCAGAGAATGTGTCATTATTTGAACAATAGCATCTTCCAGAAGAAATGTCAGTCATTGTGCATTTGTAAGTGTTTTCTGGGGTTTGCAGAAACATATTGGACTGAACTAAAAACAGAACTCCTTGTCCCTGCTGGGGATCATTTACTCTAAACTGGAAGGGTCTTTAAGAGGCCAATTAGCCCATTCTCTTATCATTTCCTGAAAAAGTAGAGATCTTTACACTAGATTTTTAAAGATCTCCATAAGGCACAAGTTGCTATTTACTTCTGGGGGATTCAATAATTTCAATCCTATTTCTCATGCTTCTGGTTTGTTTTCCTGAAATATGCTTTGCATCAAAATAATATTTTTTGGCAAATATACATTCAACAGCTTTGATCTCTAACCAGTAAAATTATGTGCACAAGTCACATTCTTATGTAGTTGGTAGTGTTCTGCTACAGAGGTCAGCAAATCTTTTATGTAAAGGGCCAGTTAGTCTCTGTTGCAATGCCAGCCTTAAGGTCTCTGTTGTAACTCCATAACTCCACATTGGACCATTAACACAGTCATAGATAAAATGAATGGGCATAGCAGTGTTCCAATAAATGTTTATTTATAAAACGTGGCTGCTCATCAGGGACTGAGGAAAGTAGTTTTCTGAACCCTATTTCACTGTTTTGTCAAACTATTCGGAAAGGCATCCACCTTTATTCAGTATTTTGACTCCTGCACATTCACATAAGATTGTGCCTGAAGCTCAGAACATTTTCTTTCAAAGAGGTAAATAGTCCTCACAATCTGTGATAGGCATATCTTTTTGTTTTGAAAAATCTTCCCCTATTCCAGACTTGATGGGTACTTCTCCATTCTGGTTAAGCATGCTCTTCATATGACAACTGGTCAAACCCACTGTGTATTTGTTCTTAGGAGGGTATGAGATCCATTGCCTATAGAGCAAGAGGGTTGTGACATACCATTTATCTGCTCTGGGTTTATAAGGTGAAATCTGGTAACAATAGAGGACATATAGTCTCTATTGAAGCTGATTTTTTTACTTTATTTTTATTGTTTATGCTATTATGGATGTTCACATTTCCCACCCCACTTTACCCACTTTCTTCCAACCCTCATCCCCCCTTTCTTCTGGCCATCATAACACTGTTTTTTGCGTATATGGGCAATGCATATATGTTCTTTCCTTTCACCTTCTTTCATCCAGGCACCCCTCACACCTGCCCTCTGATAGCTGTAAGTCTGTTTCTTGTATCCATGCCTCTGATTCTATTTTGCTTGTCAGTTTATTTTGTTCATTAATTAACATATAAGTGAGATCATATGGTATTTGTCTTTCACTGACTTGCTTATTTCACTTAACATAATAATCTCCAATTCCATCCAAGTTGTTGCAAAAGGTGAGAGTTCCTTCTTTTTTATGGCTGTGTAGTATTCTATTGTGTAAATATATCATAACTTTTTTATCCATTTAACTACTGATTGGCACTTGGGCTGTATACAGATCTTGACTATTGTAAATAAAGGTTGTTGCAAAAATAATGTCCAATTTCAAGGTCTATTTTAAAAATGGAAAAGCCCATGATTATGAAAATATTTATTTATTAACATAACCTCCTTTGCTTTCTAGAACCTCATTCCATCTGTCAACCAGCTTATAAATGCCATGCTTGTAAAATTCTTTAAGTTTTGAAGCAAAATATGAATCCAACTCATTTTCAACCTCTTTTCTTGATGTCAACCTAAGACCATCAAAGTCGTTCTGTAGTCCCTGAAACAAGTGATAATCAGAAGGAGCAAGGTCAAGAGAATATGGAAGATGAAGCAATATTTCCCAACCAAGCTCTTTCAAGAAATTTTTGGTGAGTCAAGCTGTGTGAGGATGAGCATTATCATGATGGAAGATGACACCCTTTCTGTTGTCTAAGGAGGGTCACTTTTGGTTCAAAGTTGCTTTCAAAAGATGAAGTTGTTCACAGTAAAGATTAGCAGTAATTTTTTGACTGTTGTCTAACAGTTCGTAATGGACAATTTCTTCCATATCCCACCATACACTCAACATGGTCTTCTTTGAATGAAGTCCTCCTCTTGGTTGTTGAACTTTTCTTCCTCCTCAACTGATCCACAATCAGCAGTGTTTAATGTTATGGTAAAGGATCCACTTCTCATCACCTGTAACAAGCCTACTTAATAATGGTGCCTGAAGGTGTCATGAAAGCAATGATTCATGACAAGCAACATGCTGTTGCAGATTCTCTGGAGACAGTTTATGTGGGACCCTTTTTCCAACTGAATCCTTTATAAGCCTTTTCAGTTGGTGTAGCATGGTTGTATGGGTGACATTAAATTTTTCTGCAAGTTCCCTAGAGGTAATGGTGGGTGGGGTTTTCTGTGACAACAGCTTCCAACACTTCGGAATCAAGTTTTTCTGGATGACCCTATTTTGGCTTGTTTTTCAAACTGAAATCCCCACTTCAGAAATAGGAAAACCACCTCTTGCAACTTCTTTCAGTCACTGCATCATTTCCATTAGCACTCTGAATAGACTTTGCTGCTGTACTTGCATTGGTACCTTTATGAAACTCATAGAGTAAAACATTTCTAATGTGATCTTTAGATGGGATGAACATGGGTGCAAATATTGTGAACAATTATGAACAATACTTCGATAACCTGAAAAAATAAGGCATAAATTAGTCACTGTGACATCAAAAAATTAGAAGAAGAGGCACAAATTTAATAAATACTATCTAAAACTTCCTTTTAAAAAAGTTGGACATTACTTTTGCACCAACCTGATAACACTGCTATGGACATAGGGGTGCATATGTCCTTTCAAATTGGTGTTTTGGGATTCCTAGAATATATTCCCAGAATTGGGATCAAAAGGCAGTTTCATTTTTAATTTTTTGAGAAAACTCTGACTGTTTTCCACAGTGGCTGCACTAGTTTTCATTTCTAGCTACAGAGCACTAAGATTCCCTTTTCTTTTGCTTGTCTCTAAAGCATTTTTTTTTCATACAATGTCTGTGTGAATCACGTCTTTCTTGACTACCCCAATACTGGAATGAGTTGATATGTTGGGACTACTACTCCTGGTGGCAGACATTGTTATGCTTTTGCTATCATCCATGTTGTGGGACTCTTCCCTTGGAAGTGGTAACAGGTGTCACTCAACACTTAGATTTTGCTGTTTTATTATTATTTGAAAGATACAATATTTTCTACAAAAATGAATTTTCTAAATGTGTAATCAGGTTATGTAATTGCTTTTGGCTAAATGTATTACTAAACTATACTAAAGCAAAGATTAAGAACTGTCAATATCTAGACTAAATCAGAATAGTGACATCTCTCCTTGAGAAGTGTTGGTTATGAAGTAAATATTTTTAAAAAATCCAACTTGGTTAGAAAATAATTTTGGAATATTGCACTGTGTGCAATACAGAATTATATTGTTATTGAAGCTTTCTATTAAAACTAATGTATAAAAAATTAAATAAAAGTAAATACACAAAAGTATCTAAAATTGTTAAGTAACAAAAAATCAAATGACATTCACAACTAATTTTACTGAGATATTTTATAGAAAGCAAATTGTCTTTTATTCTGCCCTAGTGAAAACTTAGCTATTATGTTCTTTAAATTCCTGAAATTATGAGAATATTTAAGCCAAAATTATTTTGAATAAGGGTGTTACTGAAAACTTTCATTTATATATAAGTATTAGTTTAGAAGGAAAATGTATACTGTAGCTCAGATTTATATATTTTTCATTTGTTTTCTCTGAGAAATTATAAAGTTAAATTTTAAGTAAGTAAAATTAACATTTAGATTATTTTGCTGTTTTTACATCATTATCTTGATGTTGATTATCTATCAGAACTAACTTGTGAATTGGTGAATGATTTTGAAAAATACAGTGAGTATATTTATTTCTTATATTGAAAATATAGAAAATATTTTGTAAATATGTTTAGAAATGCAGCTAGATGTAATTATAAATTATCTAATTTTTTAATTTTACCTTATGTCTTCTGCCTGAATCTCATTAAGTTCCTCTTGATATGAGGGAGCATAATTCTGACATATCTGTATTTTTTTCTGTGCAATGAATAATAGCCATTAGATTTCTTTTATTAAATCAAAGAATAAAAAGCAGTTATTTTTGGAGTATGAGAAATATTCTTAACTGAATGAGGATTTAATTCACTATATATGATTTCCTATAACAATTCTGGGAAAATATTAATAAATCAAAGAGTTAAAACTTTTGTGGGAAAGTTGAAATAGAAGATCTGGATCCTGAGAAATTAAGCATATATTGGCAATGCAGACATTCTCAAGATTGTTACTACTTGTAGAAATGATATGAGACTGAGGTGAGAAAAAAAGGTAAAAATTAACTTTCTGTTTTAGTTTTAGTGCAGATTTTTTACAAATATATACTTCATTTACATATTGTATATTTATCCTTTTCCAACCCCAAGCATATATTTAAAAAAGACCATTCAGAATGGTTGTGTCCACATCCACAAATCTGTTTGAACACTTTGACTGCAGAATAGTCAAATCAGCCCAAAGTCCAGACATCAATAAAAAATATTGTCAGGAATAGAAGTTGGCACAGTATTTTCAGATCTCCAGAAACAGGTGGATACATCCAACACCTGGGTTATTTATAATCAGACATGATTATTGAAGCAACAGTGAAGAAGATAAACATTTTTTATTGGTGAGCCTGTCTATATTTCTGTTTAAAATTCAACATATTGTTGAATTCTACTATATTTAAGCCTGTGCTTATGGCTACTTCTATTACTGCTAAGAGGCCAAACATTTTAGGATTAGTTTTGGAAGACCACAGGATCAGTTGAGACTCTTTCAAGAAGATTGTCTAATCGGACTTCCGGCCAAGATGGAGGCATAGACCAACACACTCTGTCTCCCTCTATGACTAAGAAGGATTACAGCTAATGCAAAACTAAAAATAATAAGAAGTTCCTGAAAATAAAGCTACATGGAAGTCCAACATATGAAGTCATAAACAAGTGGTGCTCATCCAGACGGGTAGGAAGTGCGAGCCCGTGGCTGAGAGATCAAACTGTGCTGGAGGCAGCAGCCGCAGTGGTGAACAATGGAACCTGGTGAGCAGACACCTGTGTTTGGGGAGAGGAGAGAGGCGTCTGGGGGCTGCCCCTGGCTACAGACCAAGTCCTTTGGCTCGAGATTCCAACACTGGAGAGGGCGAACCCCATTGGGAGGCGGCCCTGTTCCCCAGAGGAGAGTAATAGCGGGAATCCATATTGGTCCCCCCGTCCCCCATGCAAAGCGCCACAGGGTGGTGAGAAAGGTTACCAGGTTGTGATGAGCACATGGGGCTCCGCCCAATATACCGTAGGAGGTGTGACAGTGCCCTGCTCAAGAAGGAAAGATAAACAAAATGGTCAGAATGGCAGAATTAATGATTGAAATACCAATCACACGGCTAACAATAAAACAAATAAAAGCCTTGACTGAGGAACAAACAGCGAATCTTTTGGAAGCTCAGTTTAGAGCCATAGTCATAAGGCAGCTTACAGACCTAACAGCGGGGCTGAATCAAGACAGGGAAGGAATGAAGGCTAGCCCTTCTGAAATAAACAAAAATACATACAAGACAAGTGATGAGGAAGGGAAAGCCATGGATCAAATCAACAAATCGGAACATAGGGAGGGAACAAACAGTCAACCAGTGCAGAAAGAGGAGATGAAGAGTGAGGAATATGATGAGAGGCTCAGAAACCTCTGGGACAGGTATAAAAGAACAAACATTCGAATTATAGGATTGCCAGAGGGTGAAGAAGAAGAACTAAAAATTGAAAAATTATGTGAAAAAATAATAAAGCAGAACTTCCCTAATTGGGGACGGAGGTGAACTTACAGATCCAAGAAGCACAGAGAGTTCCGGATAGGCTGGACCCAGGGAGGACCACACCAAGACACATTATTGTCAAAATGTCAAAAATTAAAGAGAAAGAGAGAATCTTAAAGGCAGCAAGAGAGAAGAGAAGAATCATGTACAAAGGGGTCCCAATTAGACTATCAGCTGATTTCTCAAAGGAGACTTTACAGGCAAGAAGGAACTGGCAAGAAATATTCAAATTAATGAAAATCAAAAACCTACAACCATGATTACTCTATCCAGCAAAGCTTTCATTCAGGATAGAAGGGCAGAGAAAGTGTTTCCAGGACAAAGTAAGACTGGAGGAGTTTGTTAGGTCCAAACCACTGTTATATGAGATGTTAAAGGAACTTGTTTAGAAGAAGGAGGATCAGGACAATGAGCATTAAAATGAAAACTGTATTACAACAAACAGCAGAAGCTAGGGAACTGAGGCAAGGGCAAACTAAGTAGGCAACGAGAAGGGAAACAGAATTATAGGTTAGGGGAGCATATTGGGGGGAGGTCAGTGGGGAGGTGGTGGGGGGAGAGGGAGGGAGATTGTGCAGGAATTGGGAAGCATAGTGGGAGGGAGTGGAGTGGACAGGAAGATGTTGAAAAGAACTATATGCAGGACCAATGGGCATGGGCTAAGGGTGGGACAACTGGAGGGAGCAGGGAGCAAGGGGGGAAGGAAATTGGGACAACTGTAACAGCATAAATCAATAATAAAAAAGAAAAAAAAAAGTTTGTCTAATGAGCATTTTACAGAATAGGTTTCCAGAATTATACTACAAAAATGTGTTTAATATTTGGGAGGAATATTTAGAGCTCTGAAATGAAGGTAAAATGAACATTTAGAGAACATTTCCCTTCACTGACTGGGGCTGTAGAGGTGGATAGTGATCTAAATTATGACTATCAACTTGGTTTATTCAAGTAGTAGTAGAAAAGGGTATACTGTACAAATTTTGCCTGAGGCAGAGGAGCACAGACATCTACAAGTGTACCTGCACTCTAAGGAACTCTCTCATGTGGTCTTTATAAGCTATTTTGTTCATGGCGTAGAAAATGTGCCAATCCACACAACTCAAATTACTTTTAAGTGAAAGATACTTGTGGGCCATTTACTCATAGGGATCTGGAAAGGAATTTGATAGATTGTCTTCTAATAAAGAAATTGACTAATCAGAGCTCTAGAAATAGCTGATTGTTGGAAACTTTTCATAATAAGATAAATGAAATAATTATTTCAGTCCACAATCATGAAATTCTTCAAGATAAACAAGTTTTGCTTTATAAAAATTGTATTATTGAGACATACAAATTCCTATACAATTCGCAGACTTTTTTTTAACAAAAAGAGATAAAGTAGACTCTGTTCCTAGTCATAATTGGTAAGAGACAACAAATCAGATTTCTCAAAGAAGAAACTCCTTAAATGAGGCAGTCTGCCTCTAATGCCCCAGCTTGGTGGGAACTCCCTGTCCAGCAGAGATTTCAGGATCACGAATGAGAGAGGACAAAATTACCTGGACAGTGTCTTTTCTCTGGGAGGAGGAGAGGTGGCAAATCTCTCTAGTGGAGAAGAACATTGAATGTTCCCTCCTAGTCCCTTTAATTGAGGAGGGGATTCAGGAAATACAAGGTCAATACTCATGAATCATCAATAAGCTTTAGATGCCTGGGTTACAGTTGACAGTTACTGATTACAGATATCAATGTAAAGAACACAGTGACCACTCTGTGTCAGGGTCTGTCAAATATCCTGACACCATACTGCCATTGGGTGCAAGGCTCTACACATTCTTTGCTACACACTGTTTATAGTTAACTAAGAGATAAGAAAAACAGAACAAGCTTCAAAGCATAATATGCATTCTTTAAATCTAGTTCCCATGGGAACCTTCTGAATGGCCTTTGAGTCATGCCTGTCTCTGACCTTCCCAGTGTTCTGGTCAAGTCTTACAAGGCTCTCAGGAGCCTGGCTCATGGCTTGGGCTACAATTCATGAAACCACAGAAAATGGTCCCCTTCACTTAAAAACAGGGTTTGAGGGATAGAGAGGAACAATTACATTTACAAATAGCCACCTTCTCTGAGGAGTTGAATGTAAAAAAAGGAGTAATGAAGAAAAGGAAATTGTTTTTAAAACACAAAATTTGTGTATGTTGTCATCATTATGGCCAGGTGACTGATTTCAAATTCAAAAGGCAACTATTTTCCAAGGTGTACAGAATCCTGAAAGACATGGGAATTATCAATTAAATACATCACTTCTAGATTCATGCTTTTTTTTTTTTTTTACCAGTGAATAACTGAATCAGAGTGTTAGAGAAGAAGTAATACATGTAATCTAAGTATACAATGAGGCCCAATTTTCATAATTAAAGTAAGTCAGGTACAAAGTTGCTGAAAGGTTGAAAAATAATACAATAGGAAGATGTTAATTTTAATCCATTTAAAATACTTCAATGATTTCAATTTTTATTCAGTAATGTTTTTTCTAATAAAGAAAACTTCTACAGTTGATAAAATGTCACAAAATATACAGTGAATATCCATAGTTTATATAACATATAATTACCATCTAAAAAATAATAATACAATGAATCTGTGTATGCACCTCATGGCTTATAAAAATAAAACATGGACTTCCATTTCCATTTTTTCTTGTAATTATATTGGAAGTTTTACTCCATCCTATCAAGTAAAAAGCCAAACAAATTGAAAAATCAACATCTCTACTTTTCTTAGACCCGTAAGGGAAGTGAGATCACAGAGCAAACCATAGCCTATAAAATTAGAGAGATACAGGTAGATAAAAATAATCACAACTTACCAGAGGAGAAAATCAGAAGCTGAAATTTCCATGGAAACCAGTGAAGGGATAGGAAAGCCAGAACTACAACAGAAAAATTACTGGTAGTTCACAATGGACAACTCTTGGTTGAAAACTCTAGGAACAAAATAGAAACAGAGGCATGGATACATAGAACATACTGGTAGCTGTCAAAAGAGAAGGGGGAATGATGGAATGGATTAAAGAAGGTGAAGGGATCAGCCAAAGAACATATATGCATAACCCATGGACATAGACAACAGTCTGTTGATAGCCAGAGGGAAGGGGTGGAGAGGCTGGATGGAGAAGGGCAAAGGACAGGAAGGTGGGGGTATCTGCAATACTGTCAACAATAAAAAATAAAGTTAAAAGCAAACAAACTAACACAACAAAGCAAAAATCTAGGGGGATTCCCATACTTTCATGAGTTTCACATTCAGAAGGTCAACCAGCTTTCACAGTAAATATTGGGGAAACATCCCCTTATGCTTTCATCAGGGGAGGAAAAAAGTAACCTCTTGATGTACACCAGAGTACTCCTTTTTAACAAGGTCTGCACTCAGGTTAAGTGATTTAACCTGAGCCTAACCAGCTGGGGTCTTATTAGAGCCTAGTTGATCTAGGGGAGTAGTATATACAACACCAGCCAGCTGTAGCCTTTCATGAAGGAGGAGGGAAATACTCAACTACAGCAACTTAACCATCTTCTTCCACCTAAGGAAGAAGGAAAATGATCTTAAAGAACACTTTTTTAGTTCATGTACAGAGACACAGTCTCATTAAAAGGCCTAGAACAGCCTATATAGTATTTGAAGAGAAAGAACAAAGTTGGGGGGCTGACACTATCAAACTTCAAGACATACTACAAAGCTACAGTAATCAAGACAGTGCAGTACTGGTAAAAGAATAGACAATAGATCGATGGAACAGAATATAGAGCTTGGAAATATACCCATATGAAAATAGCCAACATCTCTTACAAAGGGGCAAAGGCAATGCAATGGAGCAAAGGCAATCTTCAATAAACGGTGCTAAGACAAATGAACAGCAAACGCAGAAAAGGATGAATCTAGACACAGTCCTTACATCCTTCACAAAAGTTAACTCAAAGAATCACAGACCTAAATGCAAAATGCAAAACTACAAATTTCTAGAAGATAACATAGGAAAAACTTAGATGACTTGGGGTTTGGTGATGACTTTTTCGATATGAGACCAAAGGAACGTTTCATGAAAGAAGTAATTGATAAGTTGGACTTTATTGAAATGAAAAACTGCTGCTATGCAAAAGATAATGTCAAGAGAGTGAGAAGATAAGCCACAGAATGGGAGCAAACATTTGCAAAATATGTATCTGATAAAGGACTGTTATCCAAAATATATAAAGAACTCTTAAACTAAACAATAAGAAAACAAACCAATTTAAAAATAGGCTAATGACCTCAATATATTCCTTACCAAAAAAGATATAGAGATGGCAAATAAGCATATGAAAAAAATGTCCCCATAATATGTCATCAGAAGTTAAAACAGCAAGAGACCATAGCACACCTATTAGAACTCCCAAATCCGTAACACTACCACTAAAGGCTGGAACAACTCTTCATTCAATCTGGTGGGAATGGGTACAGCCACTTTAGGAAACATTTAGCAGTTTCTTACAAAACAAAACATTCTCTTACTATACCATCCAGTGGTCATATTTCTTGGTATTTATCCAAAGGAGTGGAAAATAGGTCCAAAAATATCTGTACACAGATGTTTATAGAATTATTCCTTATTGCCAAAACTTGGAAGTAACCAAGATCTTCTTTAGTAGGTGATGAATAAATTGTTACATCCAGATCATGGAATATTATTAATGCTAAAAAGAAATAAGCTATAAAGCTATGAAGACACCTGGATGATCCTTAAATGCACACTACTAATTATAAGAAGCCAATTTGAAAGGCTACATACTATACAGTTCCAACTAAATGGCATTCTTAAAATGTCAAATCTATGGAGACAGTGAAAAGATCATTGGTTGCCAAGGGTTGGAAGAGAGGGATGATTGGTGGAACACGGAGGAGTTTTAGTGCAGTAAAACTAATATATATATAATACTATTATAATGGGGGGCACATATAATTATATACTTGTTAAATCCCATTGAATGTACATCAATACAAATTACGGATTTGGGTGTAATGGTGTGTTCATGTGCAGTCATCACATATCTCTTGGAGTATGGTAATAATAGGGTAGTTTATGTATGTGTGGGGACAAAGATCATATGCAAAATCTCTTTACCTTCCTCTCAAATTTTCTGTGAACCTAAATGTGATCTAAAACAAGAAAATTAAAGTCTTCAGAAACATGACCAGATGATAGCTCCTTGCTTTCTCATACAGAAGTTACAAGTAGCTGAAATTTTGTGGTAATCTTTTCCCTTACTCTCTCCAGTTTTGCCATCAATATGTAAATACCTAAATATATATTATTTTTATTTCAGAGAAGGAAAACTCTGTCTCCAAAAAACCTCCGCTGCCTTGCGGCATACCTCTTCAGGGGAAAGGCTAAGGGAGTAAACCCCGACAGAAAATCCGGAGCCAGAGTCCCTAAGGCGGTTTGACGTTGTAGTCAACACCGGCAACTCCTGCGGCGCACCTGAAGCCAAGCTGTATTGACTCCGTCTTTCCCTTGGACCCTTCAGCTGCGAAGAGAGGGGGGGTCTGCTGCATGGGCAACAGCAGACCCTCCATATCACCCTGCCCAGGCTCTGTAGCTTCAGCTTCACTGGAGAGGACACTCCAGCGTCATCGCAAGATGTCGATTCAACACGGGAGGAGACAGATACCGTGTCACTCCCGAGTCGGACTGCACAACCATTCTCGGCGGTGCAGATAGACTCTTAAGAAGGTACACCATCGTCTCTCGAGACGGACGGCTGCCGACGATATTATTTTTATTTGCCAGATTTTGAACATTATGTTATATATTATGAAAGGTATTCCCTGAGTCAGTCATCTCTTGCTTCCATTTCTTCTTCTGGTTAATACCTCCATTTAATTTTTTTAAAAGTTTATTTCCATTGATAGCATACAACAGAGTAAATCCATATTGAGGCAGTCCATAAGGAAACACACCAGTACAACCACCATCCATATAGAGATGCGGAAGAGTATTAGTACACTAAAAACATTACTTTGCTCCATCTCACGTGGAGAGTCCACATGATAATGTTTTGTCTGATAGTCCAGTTAAGGTCACAGCTGACAGCCAGAATGGCCACCATGCATGAGGGTAAAGATTGTTCTAATCCTAGCTGTCAAGTCACTCTCAGTCTTCGAATCTTTATGTATGGAACTATAGGCACCACAGAGCAGAGAAAATTTGTTTCTTCTAAGATTGTTCAAATTCCAGACCTACATAATTCATGAGTCGTCGGCAGCCGTCCGTCTCGAGAGACGATGGTGTAGCTTCTTAAGAGTCTATCTGCACCGCCAAGAATGGCTGTGCAGTCCGACTCGGGAGTGACATGGTATCTGTCTCCTCCCGTGTTGAATCGACATCTTGCGATGATGCTGGAGTGTCCTCTCCAGTGAAGCTGAAGCTACAGAGCCTGGGCAGGGTGATATGGAGGGTCTGCTGTTGCCCATGCAGCAGACCCCCCCTCTCTTCGCAGCTGAAGGATCCAAGGGAAAGACGGAGTCAATACAGCTTGGCTTCAGGTGCGTCGCAGGAGTTGCCAGTGTTGACTACAACGTCAAACCACCTTAGGGACTCTGGCTCCGGATTTTCTGTCGGGGTTTACTCCCTTAGCCTTTCCCCTGAAGAGGTATGCCGCAAGGCAGCGGAGGTTTTTTGGAGTCAGAGTTTTCCTTCTCTGATGTGCCCTGACTGGAAGATCGAACCAGCGACACTTAGCTCGCACGCCGACGCTCAATCCACTGAGCCAAACCAGCCAGGGCATAATTCATGAGTATATTTTTATTAAAATGGATATTTTATGATAATATGTTTTGAGGTGGGTTGTTACACAGCAGTAGTAACATAAAAAAGGATTTTCTCTAATGCCTTGCACTTAAGAATATTGAGGGAGAGTCCAACTGTATAGCATGCTTAACAAACTTGGCTAATTTTTAGTTGCATGTAAATTTTCTTCCTGTATTATCTCTCATTTATTTAAGTGGTAAGTTTCTCAGAGGATATGTTTGGCAGCAGTGTTAATTCTCCATCAAATCAGTTATGGCCAGGGGAATGTCATCTTATCCCAGATGCCATTTTTTCTCAGATCAGTAATGAGAGAATACTTATGTGACAATTAAACTTCATGGATACTCCAGTACAAAACACAAACTTTTATTAAGTAAAAAATAAAATTGTGCTAGATAACTTAAAAATAAAATTTAGTACTATAGGTTACAAGTAGGCTAACTAACTCCTGTCACTAGATTCCCAAGTATGTGTTGACAGTAGACAGCCTGTTGTAACAAGTCTAACCCCAAACCTATACTGGGGCAAACTGAAGTCTGATTCATACTCATGCAACTATTGTGGTGGTAGATAAGTCAAAGGAGTGGCTCTTGATTACACAGTCATTTAGGGACCCATACTGTCAGAGGCTCTACAAGTTTCAACACATGCCTCTCAAGCTGGAAGCAGGGAAGATTATGTGAGCAAGCCCAAAGGAGGATATAACAGACCAGGCATGGGTCTGAAAGTAGCACACATTACTTCTGGCCACACTCCATTGGCTAAAACTCAATAATCCAAGCATATTTAACTGCAACAGAAACTACAGTAAAGTTGTGTGCCCTGAAAGAAGCAAAGAACTTGGATTTGGGTGACTACTAATTGTCTCTCTAAGAAACACATATTAATGGATAATGACTATTTAGAAAATTAAAATATAATTTGAATTCCATATAGCAAATCTCTGGTGTTTCCCTTCTTATATTTGCTCTGTAATAGCCTTGGTTAAAGTCTGCAACAATTTCTACTCCTGACCAAACCCTTTTCAGGATGTAAAACTGAGAATAATAATCTCAGAGTTTCTCATAGCATAGAAAGATCATTCAAAGTGTGATTGTAATAAAAAAAGACACAGGTATTCTGAACTTGAGTGGCTATTCTCTGGTTGATTAGTTAGCTAAGGGATTACACTGACTATGACATTTTATCTCTATCTTTCTTCACTGCATTTTTAAATTTTTTGTATGTGCGTGGATTAGGAAAAAAAGTCACTACATATGTATTACTTTTCTGTCCTGTGCTATTTTCAAACTCGTTACCACTCAAATAAATTGACCTGAATGCTATATTTCACCACAAATCAGCACAGGGCTTATCTGAGTTGAATTTAAAAAGCGGGGGAAGGGGACGTGGGGCAGGCAGCACTTAAATACTGATCCATGGCCAAGTAAAATAATCTGGTAGTTTCTTTTTAAAGTTATTTCAGTTTTTGTTTTAATAATAAACTGTATGAATTTAAACTATATGCATTTAAAATGTATTCAAAATATGGCAAATAAAAATGTACAGATGCTATATTTTCACAAGGTTTTGGAATATTGTTGTCCTATGAAAGCCAAACTTTGCAAATAGTAGCTTATAAAAAGCAAATTACCAAAAGGTCCTGTACAAGGACAAGCTCAGATCTTTGCTTCATTTTTATCATTATTCACTTTATCATTCTGTTTTAATAACCGAGTTTTGGACTCCAAATTTTAAAGTTTTATTCAGAACATCACAGACATGGAAAACATTATAATTTTCACATTCATATATCTTTAATAATATTGTTTTTAATCCTGTCATGAGAAATGCTGATATATAGCAAGAGTAACACTGAATTACATTGCTAAGTATACATGCAAAACTATTGCTGTTATTGTTTTCCAAAAAAGTAAAGGTAAAATAGTGATATTTGCAGTAAATCTGAGATTTAAGTTGATCTTTAAAAATAAAAATCTATAGTCTTCAAATAATCATATTTTGAATGGGACTACCTCTTAAATTAGTGTCAAAGACATCTACTGAACTTGGACATATTAAAAGATTCTCTTTTGGTTTGAAAATGTTTAAAATGTTTTTACCTTTAAGCAAAATAACTGCATCTTGAATAAAATATCACATTTTAAATGTTTGAATAACGGCAATTCTTTGTAGCTAAATTCAAATCTGAAGAGACTGTACAAATTACCTTTAGTTTAATATTTAGCTAAATTCAGAGCTCCTGATCATATTTTTATGCATATTTTAAGAACATAGTGTTGCAACCTAATGAGGACTGCACTTGTCTTTAAGTCTACATGATAGTGAAAGCTTAATAATAATAATAAAAAAAACCTTTTGTCTAGCAAAAGTGATTTGAAGATGTTTTGCTCCATGCATGTGAACTCAGCAGGTGATTCTTGCTTATCTTTGATGTCAAACAGCACAAAACTTCAGTGAGTAGTAGCTTCAGAAATGCAATAGACATAGCGAGTCTTCATATGAAGCTCATGCTTGAACTACATCAGAAGAACTGACATCTATTATGGTGAGCAAAGACAAGTGTTTGAAAAGAGATTCAAACCAAGGTGTCAGAATTTACAGTGCATAGTTTTATATAAGCTGATTTTAACCTCGCATATCTCTATGAACTCCACAGGATAGAAAGAAAATTTCAAAAGGCAGAGAAATTGTTGTCTTCTAAGGGCATGGAATGTTTTAATAGTGTAAGAAAGAACATTTCTGAAAGGTTATGTGGTGATCCATTTACTTTGACTCAGTATTAAGGCTTGTCATTGTGATAGTGCAGTTTTTAACCATTAGAACAACAGAAATGTATGTGAACCAGAAACCATAAAGGAACACTTAAAACTCAGAAGAAACTTGGGGTCAATTTTAAAGTTTAAGCGTCTAGTCACAGAGACTTACTATAAGTTTTCTGAATATCAGCTAGCAGTAAGCAAACAAGAAGCAACAAATAAATGAAAATCCTTTTTTGAGGTAATGAGGGTATTGATCATAATTAAAATAAGGTAGAGAAAATTCAGCAATGTTTCTTCACAAGAAAATAAACATTACCACTTTCCGTTATGTTTCCTCATGTGCACTTACTTTTAGTCACAAGAATCCACAGATTATGTGCATATCATTTAAAAAACAATTTTGTGGGGCCCTGGCTGGTGTAGCTCAGTTGGTTGGAACATAATCCATAACCGAAAGGTTGCTGGCTCAATTCCCAGTCAGGGCACATGCCTAGGTTGTGGGTTCAATCACCAGTCCTGATCTGTAGTGTACAGGAGGCAACCAATCAATGCTTCTCTCTTGAATCAATGTTTCTTTCTCTCTCTCTTCCTCTCTTCCTTTCTCTCTCTCTAAAATCAATGAAAAGGTTTCTTCAGATGTGGATAAGGAAAAAAGAAATAAAATACTTTGTGCTTGTATGAGTGAATGTGTGTGGTGTTGTGGAGCTGGTAGGGAATAAATGTTAGAGACCTGAATTTGTTTATCTGAAATTATGTCCTAATGGCTTAATCACAGAAGTCCTCTAAACCTTTCCTTAAAGGATCTAGGGTCACAAATTAACTTAATTGTTTTTCTAGCTATGCCTCTCCACCCTGCATCCAAACAGATTTAAATAAAAGCAGAATTATTTGGTTAAAACACAGAAAGGCAATTCAATTCCTAGACAGCCGTTTTCAGCTTGTAATCAACATTTAGTTGTGTGAGATCTACCTCTTTTTAACCTACATTTAGCACAATTAATGTACCACATGTCAAACCACTTGTTTTGTTATATTCTGTTTGATTTTAGCAACACATTTTTCTTCCTAGATTAGCTGCTGAAGCCTCCTCCAAGGACAATCTGGCTAGTCAAATTCAAATTTGTCACATTCTTGAGCATCACATCTCAGTTCTTCAGATTTAATTACTGACTTATTACATTGCATTTAAACAAATCATTTCTCCTTCTAATGTGATCCAGACCTTCAAAAGGGGAAGAGTGGCATATAACATATGTTGTGGGCTGAATCAGCCTGCTCATGGACATACCATGTAGCCCACAGCCCTTTCTTTCAAGTTATTGGCAGACATACCTAATGCAAGTTAAACCACAAGGGAACACATTTAACAATTGTTCATTAGGATATACTTTCTCAAAGCATGAGTGTAGTGCTGTAGGGAACAAAACATGATATAATTATATCAAAATAACCATCAATCATTGAATTGTTACTGAATTAGCTCCTTCTATCCAGTTAGTACTTATTTTCTTCATAGCACTTATGAAATCTAGAGTAATTTTGCTTATTTCTTTATTAACACCTATATCCCTTCTCTCACTTACAAATTCTAAAATAGGTGGGGATCTTACAAGTTCTCATAACTTCTTTATTTCTAATATGTAGCAGGATCAATAACATTTTGTAGAATATATTAGTAAATTAACTAAGTAATTTACATGCATTATCTCATTTAATTTTCCCAGTTAAGTCCATATTATTATTGTGGTTTTACAGGTGTAGAAACTGAACTTCAGATAGGTTAAGATTTTTGGAAGTTTAATTCTAACACAGGTCTGTCTCACTCCAGAGCTCAAGATGGTAACCATTTCACAATGTTGTCAACTCAGAGATAATAGTATGTTTTTACTGTTAGAAGATAGTCTTGAATAAAAGATGCCAGAAATTTACAGTCAGAGAGATAAAGATGTTCATTAATTACTCATAGAAAATGGACCATAAGTTGCTATAATAGAGATACAAGTATCAATCTATGAACAAGAAGAAGTTTAATTTTAACTAAAATATAGAAATGTAGGTAAGTTTTCTGGAACCTTCCATTTGGTGCTTTTAAAATAACTACTATATACTGCAAAGCTTCTTTATTTTTTAACTAATTAGAGATATATTTTCTTTATGTTCTTGAAATGCATTATGACAGTTTATTTAAAATCCTATCTGATAATTTCAACATATATGTTATTTCAGTCTCATTCCTCATGGGATGTCTTCTATTAATAATGGGTCATATTTTCCTCTTCTTCCTAATTCAAGTAATTTAGGGTTATATACTGGACACTGTGAAGGTTATGTTTTGGAGACTCTGAATTTGATTACGCTCACCTTAAGAGTGTTGGTATATTTTTTTAGACAGTTAACTTGGTTGGACTCAAACTACAAACTTAGTCTCTTGGGAAGCAGTTCAAATCTCAGTTTTATTTCTTTACACTTAGCTGGGCTGCTTAATTCTTCCCAATGAATAAATTGTTTAGGGTTAAGCAGAAGTCTAAGCAGAGGTAGTGTAAGCAATTGTAAAATAGCACATTGAATAGAACTAGTTAAAAATACACTTGAGGGTATTTAGATGTGGGACCTGGGCACCTGAGGATAGCAGATCACTGAAATTCAAAAGATTGGTCAAGAACTGAACACAATCCACAACCTCTGGCTGGTGTCTATGATTTTTGTTTTTATCCACAAATGTTTTTTCTTATCAGTAAACATTTCTGTGGGCATTTTAAAAACTCGTTAAATTAAAAATTTATACTGAAGATTTCACATTCACCTATATGATAGTATATAAATATCATATACTTTTTTAATAAGGTCCTTGTATGCTCCCGGTAGTAAGACCATGTCATTGTTCCAGTTTCAACAAGACTTAAATAAGTTAAATAACTTTGTAAAGATTGTTTTCTGAATTTACAAAAAATTATAATATATACTGAATCAAGTATAAAATTATTTTTAGTTGGTCCTTTCTTTTTGAAAATGTTATTAAAACTTTACTTCTAATCATATTTTAGAAATAATATATATTTTAAGTTCTATATTTGGAAAGACATGTTTGGGGATTTGATACTAAACTCTTCTTGAAATTATGCGGTTTCCTCTTTCTGGTTTAATAGCATGTTTAATGCATGGAACAATGAATGCAAATATCTGTATGCTCTTCTCCAGTTATGCTTATGAGACAACTCATCTGCGTTATAATGCAGCACCGCAACTACTAACCACCTCCACTTCCACACTGGCTTCACCAACCAAAGCACCACTTAATTAATGCCTGGACCATAGGAAAGTTGTGAAATAGATTAACCAACAATGCTCACAAGAATGCTTTTATTGTCCACATCTCATGGATTAGGAAACCAACACTCAGGGAAACTAAGTGAACTGTCCAAAGTCACACAGCAGGAGGAAGACTTAGTATGTAATCATATATAGGACTGTCTTTAGCATTACTACTCTTTCTACCATGTGCCACCTTCATGCACCACAGACCCCTTGAAAAATAAAATGAACATATATTTTATTTGTATAATCTATATGTAGACGATGAATAAATAGGAAGATATGTATGTATATGTCCTTCTAATATTGAGACTTAGTATCATCAACTGAGAACACTCAAACTGATTGGTCACTAGAGTATTGAAGGATTCTGGACAGGAGATAATAAGATATGTGACAACTCACGTAATATACAGGATAATTTTGTCAAAAGATACCAATGTTCCTTTTACAGTAACATCACCTCAGTTGATATAAACCAAACCCTGTGAGGCTAAAATAAAATAAATAATCTGTTTTGTCCTGTGATGCAAATGAAGTTAAATTTCCTAGAAACATAATTTACTGACAGTTTAATAGAGTTTTCTTTCCTTAAATTGGGGATTAGATGTAATCAATAAGTGATATTTCTTTTTATTCTCCAAGAACAGCCCTGCATCGAAACTTACCTATCTAGTAATTAAAGAAAACAGGTTAGAGAATTTGTTTTTTTCCAAAGGAAGCAAGTGGGTGAATTTGGACTCTAACAAGCACTGTATTTATATGAATACCATAAAACTTATGATTGTCTTTACTGGCAAGTCTAAAATGAAAGGTAATAAAGATGATCTTATTATATGAACTGCATATTCATAACAAACAATATATTCCTTTCAAACATTTTATGAAATGATGACTAAAAATGTTCTCAAACAGAACAGTAGTAATTTGAAAACTTCATTTACTTGCAGAACCACCCCCCCCCAAAAATTAAGCAAATATCCAATATACAAAGCAGAAATTAATAAAGCTTCTGTGGCTGAAATGTAAAACACATCCATGGGAACTTAGGCCAATCTGAGACATCAATGGAAAATCTTGGGATAGAACATATGAAGACTTTTTGAACAAATATTATGTAAGTCTTTCTAATAATAGCAAGATGACATTTTTAAAGACTAAAAGCAACAAAGGTCAGATTAGAAATAAAATTGATTGAACAGTGAATTAAAACTTATTTTTAATTATTACTTTAAATTTTTCACCAGCAGTTTAACATAAGTTTCCAATATTATCTGGGAATTAACTATAGACTTTCTCTAGTTAGGCTGCTCTTAGCACCACATTTAAATTTGATCATGAAAATAGATAATATTGTTACACATAAAAAGAATTGGTGTGATGTATTTGGTATTCAACCAACTGGAAATAGCCTTAATTTAAAAACTTGAAAGCCAAATGTGTTCTCTATCAAAATTATAAACTATTCTGATATATTATTGGGTCATTTCATCAGCAGTGGACCGCAAATATAAGCTTTATTAAAAATGGTGGCATGTTTTAAATGCCCATTAATATAGTATTAATTATAATGAAATGTCTGTAAAAGTCCTTGTGGCATTTACCCAAAGATCAAACAATTAATTATAATCAGCATTAACTAAATGGATACAAAATAAATTAGAAAAAAATTATTATAGAAAGCTTGAATATAAGTAATAATAGTGGGTTGATCTTTAAAATAACAAAGACATTCTGATTCTACATACATGAGAATTAATTAATAACTCAAATATATATACGCACATATATATTTCTCACCCGAGGATATGTTTATTGATTTTAGAGAGAGAGAAACATTGATTGGCTGCCTCCTGCAGGCACCCCAATAGGGATCCAACCTGCATCTTAGGTGTGCCCTGATTGGGGATCAGATAATTATAAAATGTAGACAATTATTTCAGGAAGGAAGGGAGGAGAGCATTGTCATGAGGTACCAAAGAACATTGTCTCCAAAAAGTCTGCGATGTCTATCTTGAGTGTAGAGCAACATTTTGGGGGATACCATGGGAGACAAGGTTAGCCGGAGAAAGAAAGTCGAGACCTTTAAAGCCAAATTGAGTAATTTGGACTTTTAGGCTCTGGGAAGAAACTGTAGAGTTCAAAGTAAGTGAGCAATACATTCTGTTTTTCATTTTTAAAAAGCTTATTGTGTTTATAGATATAGTAAATATCAGAGATGTTCATATATATATATATATATATATATATATATATAAAAGATACAGTTAACAGAAAGCTGCAATAGCACAGAAGATGAGGTCTTTAGCTAAGGCAGAAGTGTGGGGTGGGGGTGGGGCAGGGAGTAATGAGAGAATTGTGGAAGTTTCAGAATGAACAGGTTGGTGTGGGGAGGGAAGTAGAGGGGGTTTGTTATAGGATGACTCCCATGTTTTTGACTTGGTGACTTCATAGATTGTGATATGTTTTACAAAAATTTGTAATATAAGGAAAAAAATGTCTGGAAGGAAATAATGAGTTCAGTATGGAGGTGTTGAAATTGAGATGACTCCAAATTATACATAAAAAAAAATCTCAGACATCAGTTGCATAAATAATTGTGAGGCTCAGAAGAAAAGGGCAGAATCAGAATTGCATTAATTGCATGATGTTCATGCTTTGAAATGTTTGATCTGTGTGTGTGTGTGTGTGTGTGTGTGTGTACACATACATATTTGGATAAACCAAAATATTTAAACAGGTTCCTGAATCTGAATACATCCTTAATATAAAGTGATTTTTTCCAAATATATGCCTATGGCTGTTATGTTATGAGTGCGGTTATATTTAAATAAAGAATGTAATTTTATAAAGAATCTCAACAGAGAACACAAAGGATAAGACATAAATAAGACTAAGTAAGACTACTATCTTACTTCCATGTTTCTGAATATGTTAAAAAGATGCACAATAATATCTTTGGTTTGATAGGGAACTGTGATACCATATTTAGACAGAAGCCTAATTAATATTTTAGCCTTTAAAAAAATCCTCACTCAAGGATATGTTTATTGATTTTTAGAAAGGAAGAGAGAAAGAGAGAGACTGATGTGAGAGAGAACCATTGATCTGTTGCTTCCTGTACACTCCCCAACTCCTTACTGGGGATCAAACCCACAGCCTAGGTATGTACTCTCACCAGGAATAGAGCCTGCAAACCTTTGGCGCACAGGATAACACTCCCACCAACTGAACAACCCAGCCAGGGCAATACTTTAGTCTTTAAATAGCAACATACAAGTATCATTTGTAAAATATTATGCAACATGATGGATGCCTGTGAAGAAGATTTTTATATATCATACATATCTATAAACTAGATTTTATTAAACTTATTCATTTTTAGAGTGAAGAAAAGTTTTGTTCACATAAAAAGAGACATATATGTAAAACATTAATTTGTAGACCAGTGAATTCCTTTCTGTAGCTTAGACCAAATGAGTCTTACAGAAATTTTATATTCATGAAAATTGGAGTTTACTCAGGAAATACAGCTAACGTCTTAATGATAGTGTCATGTATGCCCTTTCTGAAATTTAACACGGAATTAACCTTCCCACATCTGTGGCAAATGCAGAATTTGCTGCCTTAAGGGTTTGGCATTTTCAGATAAAAAAGAATCAATGTCATTATACAGTATTTCTCTAGAGCATTGTGATTATTCTGCATATATATAATATTTATTTAAAACTTAAAATTAAACTTCAAGAGGTGGTCATTTGAAAGTTGGTAGTCTGTATTCATGAAAAAGTTAATATTTCTTCTAAATTTTGGAAATAGATCAAAAAGGTCTTTGCAGTAACTGGCACTTTAGTCATACAGATGTTTTTTATGTGTCAGATTTATTAATGAATGAGAGAAGGGAATCTTAAGAATGTGGCTGCCAGTTTTTGATATGTCAGGTATAATTCTGTGCTGTAATTTTTTGGATCACAGTATGCACAGCATTGTACTAATGTTTGTGTTTCAGTCATCATTATTTGTGATGACTGGGAAAGAAGATAAGGAGGAGATGTTTTGATATAAAATTGAAACTTGAAACTACATTTTTTCAATTTGAAAAGTATTTCTGTTTCATCTTTCTTTCCATGTTACAGTTTCAACCTTTGCCATTGAGGTAAAAGGGGGAAAAAAGGAAATTTAAAAAGATGCCAGGTGTTGTCTTTTATCTAGTTGAAGGATCACAGTACTAGAGGATAAAATATAGTTTGTAGCTTGTCAGAGTAACAGACTTATGAAAATCAAACACTTGTCAACAACTGTTCTCCTATGGCCACCATAGAATTATGATGACAGTGACATCTTTTCATAGTTGGTACATTTTCACAAGATTGTAGTGTATAATTTTCCAAGTAGTTTAACAAGTTGTATTCTGCTATGATGAATACAGTCTTCATTAATTACTTTTGACTGCTTCATGAAATAAAGGAGTATCATCATGTAACAGAGAGATTGGTCACTGTGAAATTCAGAATGTTATGCTCCCTTTTAAGTTATCAAAAATAACACAAAAACAGGTATTTCTATAAACTGAGATAAAGTAGTTTATTTGTATGGTGTTTCAACTGAAAATGCAGCAAAACTCTCTGAGAAGTAAAAGAACTGAGATAAACTTTGGGGGAGGCGGTATTATTTTATTTTACTTGCTGAACAACCAGTTTGATGTTTCACTCTTTTGAGTCCATCAATAGACCAGCTGCTTGTGTGTTACTTAGATTTTGTACTGCATCATTCAATTCTTGATGAATATGTTCATCTTTGTTCAAAGTTAACTGATTTTATTCTCCACACTTTTTTTCTTCTTTATGGCTCCTGCACACATCAGTCAATAGTGAATGACTAACAGTCCTGGTTCATATTCAACTCATTATTTCTCTGAATGTTATCATGAGCCAACTGTGCCTTTCACAGTTTACAGTGACTGCTTTGCAGCATTTCTTGAAGCTCCTTTCAGATTAATGCTTCTTAAGGTAATTGCCCACAGTAACTACATGAGGTCCTAATGTGCTCAAGAGCCTGGAAAACCAAGTTACCATGTGGGCAAAAAGGAACAGGTATCAAAAACAGGAAGAAAATTTGAAGAAGGAAGTCTTGGATAGAGATATGAAGACATAATGTTTAAAAACAAATAGTTTTAGATGAAAAAATATTTCTCTTATACTTTCAGGGATTTTACATGGTTTTACGTTAGTGAGATTTACATTTCTATATATGCCAAACAAAATCTCATGAGAAAAACATAATACAATTTTGTGCATCTAAACTAATAACATTACATTATATTTATAAAGAGCATTTTACAAATTGTGACCTAATCCATGTACTTATTGTAACTGTAAATACAGCTAAATTTGTCCAGAGGGCTCTACTTAATGGCCAGTTGACAGAAACAAAAAACACTGATCAGACAAAAGATAAACTTAACCAGTTAGCTGGACTGATTTGGAAAAAATTTAGTATAATCTTCTCAACTTACTTCCTATTGGCATTTATGAGTTTAGTTGTGTTCAGATTTCTGAAAATAATATATGCATGTATTTTTAAAAGGCTTATACTACAATCCACCCTGGCTGGTTTGGCTCAGTGGATTGAGCGTCGGCCTGCGAGCTAAGTGTCGCTGGTTCGATCTTCCAGTCAGGGCACATCAGAGAAGGAAAACTCTGACTCCAAAAAACCTCCGCTGCCTTGCGGCATACCTCTTCAGGGGAAAGGCTAAGGGAGTAAACCCCGACAGAAAATCCGGAGCCAGAGTCCCTAAGGCGGTTTGACGTTGTAGTCAACACCGGCAACTCCTGTGGTGCACCTGAAGCCAAGCTGTATTGACTCCGTCTTTCCCTTGGATCCTTCAGCTGTGAAGAGAGGGGGGGGATCTGCTGCACGGGCAACAGCAGACCCTCCATATCACCCTGCCCAGGCTCTGTAGCTTCAGCTTCACTGGAGAGGACACTCCAGCGTCATCACAAGATGTCGATTTAACACGGGAGGAGACAGATACCGTGTCACTCCCGAGTTGGACTGCACAGCCATTCTCGGCGGTGCAGATAGACTCTTAAGAAGCTACACCAGACGGCTGCCGACTCTCGACTCTCTACTACAATCCAACAGTTCTTACAAATCCTAATTATGCTTCTCTGTAAAGACAATGACTTTCATTGCTTTTAAGTTTTTTCTTCTGGTATTTTATATCTACATAGATATAGATAGATATACCTATACCAACATAGATATTGAAGTATATTCTTGTATTGATATATGTATTTCTATATATCCCAATATCATATATATTCATTTATTAATTTAACAATTATAGACATTGACTTTTTGTTTTAAAAGTATAGAATTTACCTCTCTTATGCTTCTTATTTGCTCTCTTCCAATTTCTCAATATCATTATTATACTTTTTTGGTTAAGGGGATCATCAGTGTTTGTATAAATAGTGTTATATAAAATTTTTTCATTTCTTGGCCAAAAGATATGATAATAATTCTACTTATTAAGCTTTTTATATTTCTAAGAATTAATATTGCTTCATTGTTTTCTTGCTTGTTTTTCTGTAACTATTTTTCATTTATAATTTCTATAAGGTATTTTTCAAATTCAATTTATGAAAATAAATACTCCAAAAACATATCCAAGGCCTATTAGTGTGTTTTCTAAATGTTGAAACACAGTTCTCAGCAATTTATACCCTCCCACACACGCCACTGCCCCTCACAACAACCCTCTATCTGTTTCTCTAATCTATATTCTTTCTAGGGGTTGCATAGCTGACATCTTGGCCCTTAACACTGCTGGTCTCCTATATCTTGATTTCTGGATCTTTTTTTGTACTTTTTCCTCTTGTATTCATAAAGCATATTTTCTATTAACTTTCTAAGATAAAGTGCACAAGAAATGCACTTATTTAAGATAGTATCTGAAAATGTTTTTATTCTACAATATATGACTGATAACTCTGAAATTACTTTATAATGTCATTTTGTAGGTATTGAGCCCCAGTCTTCTGGAACTCATAACACTCTTGAAAATCCAATTTAATTTCTTATTTCTAAGCATTTCCCCATGACTTGCTTCTACTCCTATGATGTTATTAGAATCTTTTCAATCCCTGATTTTTTTTTTTTTTTTTTTTTTTGAAAACCCATAACAATCTGCTTTGGAGAGGATTGTTCTCCATTGTGTTGTCCCATAATGGGGCCTTTCCATTTGGAGACATATGAACTTCAGTTCTCCAAAATTCTTCTGAGTTGATATTTGATAATTCTGTCATCTCTATTTTTTGTTCTTTATTTATAGATTTTGTATCTCTTTATTTTTATTTTTTCAAATTCTAGAGAGAGAAAGCCAGAGAGAGGGAATAAATGGTGTAAGAGAAAAATTATTGGTTGCCTTCCACAAGCAATCAAAGTCTCAACCTAGGTATGTGCCCTGACTGTAAATCAAACCCTCAACTTTTTGATATATAGGGATGACTCTGCAACCAACTGAGCCACACAAACAAGAGCAGATTTTGTATCTCTTAAACTTATTCTTTATTTTTAATTCTTTAATTTCTGTCTTTCCCACTCAGGACATTTCCTTGGCATGATCTCCCATTCCTTCTGCGATTTTTTTCCCAGTAATAATCATATTTTTAATTTATCTATTTATTCATGTATGTATTCACTTATGTATTTTCATTCAGGGACATGTTCAGTAATTTAAAAAAATTTTTTTTGGAGAAAGAGAGAAAAGGGAAGAGGAGAGAGAGAGAGAGAGAGAGAGAGAGAGAGAGAGAGAGAGAGAGAGAGAGAAAGAGAGAGAGAGAGAGAGAGATAAACATTGATGTGAAAGAGAAACATTGATTGTTTGCCTCTCTTACATGCCCCAACTGGGGAACAAACCTGTATCCTAGGTATATGTCCTAACCAGGGATTCTGTGTACAGGATGACACTCCAAACAACTGGCCAAAGCCAATAATCATATTTTAAATTCCAGTAGTTAGTCTTTGTTCTTTGATTATTCCTTTTTATAATTACACAACATTTGTTTTATATGCAATATCTTCTCACATCAGTTGGGGTAATAGTTATAGTTTATATATTTTAAAGTTTTCTTCTGTACCTTATATTTTCTCCCAACTTAATCTCTTTATTTGTGTAACTCTATATTTCATACTGGAGACTTTCCTCAAATATTTGGTGGTCCCTGACTGTTCAATCAAACTGAAAAGTGAGGCACACTTACAAACTTAAAAAGAAAAACTGGATGATATCTCTTGGTATATTGAAAAGATTTTCAACATAGATATATATGTGAGAGGATCTTCACATGTCAGAATCTATGTGTGTTTTCACTAGAGGTCTTCACCTTCTCTAGAAAGAAATCTTCTATATTTCTTGAGGGTGAGTGGGTGGGGTGTGCGGGTATAATATTGGCTGCAGTTATGGCACTCTGAGGGCACCAGGGGGACAGCTGGGGTGGTTCAGACAGTATCATGTTCACCTCCCATATTATCTCTACTTCCAAATCGCCTGATGTGGTGGAGTCTGTAACATTTCTGGTGCCTTTCCAAAACCCTGACCAAAGCTGGTATTTGAGGGTAAAGTCAATAAGGGAGAAGTAGCCTAGAAATATATAGCAAGTTCCCTTTGTTCTCTTAACATTGAAATAAGTCCTCTTTTTATATTTCCTTGCCTAATACTAGGCTTCAAATTTTTTGATAGGCACTTTGTTAGGTTAAAGGTTTAAGTTGTCCCAAGAGTTATACTTCTTTTCTTATAAAATAATTTGAATTGCATCTTGAGGTAAAATTTTACTAAAAGCTTTATAGCTGACCATGCGCATTGAACTAAATACTTTTCCTTCATTTACTAATCTTGCAATATTATTAAAGAAAGGTGTATTTTAGTTTTTGAGTGACTTTTTCTCCCTTTAAAATCCTATGCTGCTTGTGTCTCTTCTTCCATTAGAGGCTGTAGGTTTTTCTTTCACCCATGGGGGCCTCACAATGGACTTGCCAAATTGTAATTATCATGGCAAAACTTTTTGTTCTGACAAATAAAACCTAAATGTTTTATTTTATCCCATTTTCTGGAGCTACTTAGTTTAGTGTAAGTTTTCAAAAGTAATCACCAGTCGTTTTGAATCCTTGGAGAGTATTTCCTTACACCCTGTAATGTGCATAGTGTAAAACCATTTAAATTTATGTTAATTTTCCTAAGAAATACTATGTCAAATAGTCATGCAGAGAAAAAAAGTGAAAATTACTATTTATATCAACTGAGGACCTCTATGAGAATTGTGAAAGGGTTGAGGAATAGAAGCTATAAAGGAAAGTTTAAGCAAAGAAACTTGGATTATTTTGCCAAGAGAAAGGTCTAGTAGCATCTATAGCTCAAGAACAGCATAGAAAAATAATAATCTGCTGTTCTCTACATATACATAAGAATTAATAAGATAAACCCAGTTTAAAGTGAAATGTAGAAAGTAGGAAACTTTGTAAGGTATTCTGACCCTGACTTTCACCAATAGTTTTAAAGAATAATAAATACATAGGTTAAGGTAAACAGGATATTTAGGTTAATAAGACATATATTGACAATACGTACAAAGATTCACTGTTTAGGATCCTAAAAATTCTTACCACAGATACAAAACTTTTCATTTATTCAGAGCTATCAAATGCAGCCTAAAGTGTAAAAGGGAATGATTAGTTCAATTGGTTTGGTAAAAGCATTTACGTAATATTCACTTTTATTTTAAATAATACCTATCCCAAAACCTAGTGAAACAAATAAGCAAGATGTGTGTGTGTGTGTGTGTGTGTGTGTGTGTGCCAGCTGAGTGACAAACCCCTCTGAAGGCAGGGCAAGATTATGTAGGCACAAAGATCCCCTTCTCCATCTGTCTCTTGTTTTCCTGAGAGTCCCTGTTTAATCTAGAGATGTCTGAAAAAATTTGGCTCATTAATCCAATTTACACACTAGCTCCCATGCATGCTAGAAGGCTCCTTCAATAGCTCCTCTTCCAAATACACAGCTGATGGCTCCCCCAGGATAATTATACACTAGAGCAAAGGATAATTTGGCTTTCTCAATGTCCCTTCAATATACTTATGCCTGAAATACTGAAATGTACTTCTTAGGCTGTAGGGCATTTATTTAGCTTTTCCCCCATTCAACTTTAAACTTTTTACAATCCAGTTATTTGCTCTGGGTTGTGGGTACATTATAGAACCTAAGAGAACCTAGACATAGTCTAGATGTGTGTGTATGAGTGTGTGTGCGTGTGCATGTTGTGTGTGCGTGTGCATAGAGACTTATTAATATCTTTGTGTGTGTGTTCTGAGCTGTCCATTTATATTTTAGAAGCTGCCTCATGGAAATTTGCATTTGTATTCATATTTGAAGATTACATATTATCATTACTTAATCTAATAAGTGGATCAATTCATGAGGGATGGTTGATTGAGAGCAAATATTTAATCTTTTAGCTTATCAGTGTTTGAGGAGAAATGTAGAACTTTATGTCAAAGGCTGCACATCGCATTGGAAATTAGGACCTCAGTTTAGATGCAGTTACCGGGTCTGACCTGAGAACTGCATTCTGTAGAAAGGAGGAACTACATCCGATAAGAATTAGGGGGAAGGCAGAAGAATATATACAGATATACATATAAATATACATATAACAAATTGTCAAAGGGATGAACTTGCAAATGCTGAATTAGACAGCCAAAAACTATAACAATCTTTTTTGCCCCTTTCTTCATATAGAACATACATTAAAAGCTTTAATTTTAGGTTTCTCAGTTTATTTTGCAATTAGGAGAGAACACATGAAGATTTCTGTACAAGGAAAGGTAACTGAAAACTTCTGCAAAGCATTTTCCTTTTTCATGCTTAGAGAGAAGAGCAGGGACAAGGATACTTGAGTCACCAAATTGATGGCAAAAACCCATGTGCTAAGAATAGCGGAGCATACGATGGAAAGAGTTCCCTTTAAACATTACTGAGCTGCATTTCCAGCCCTGTACCCCATCTCCTTGGACTTTTTGTTGTGTGAAACATTTATACCTCTTTATGTTTAAGCCAGAAGAGAAGAAATTCAGAGTATCCTATTATTTACAGTTGAGCAAACACCTCTGCTACAACAGATTAAATAATAAAGTGATTCAGGGTTAAATGATTTCAACAAGACCTTAGATAAGCAAAGTTACAGATGTTTTTGTTTGTTTGTTTGTTTTCCATAAGACAGATATCTTACAGCACTTATAAATTCTCCAAAGGTATATATAGCAGAAAAGATTTCTCAATGTTTGGCCATGTAGCTCCCACTCCTCACCACTTTTTCAGCAGGTCGATTAAGGTAAAATTCATATGTTATGTGATTCACCCATTTAATTTGTATACTCCAGTGGTTTTTTTTAGTATGTTCACAGAGATGTACAACCATCACTATAATCTACTTTTAGAACATTCTATTAGCCCCCCAAACCCAATGACTCCTGTATTTACTAAATATTCTAAAGAAGGAGTTTATGGCAAATAATTTTATTTTATGTAGCTAAATATTTAAAAACTAAGCATAATTGGTAGGTAAAAAATAAAAAGGGGGCTGCTAAGAATGGTAAAGGAAATGGAGAAGACAAAGGACTTATATGCATGATCCATGGACATGGACATGAACTATGGGGGGATTTCTAAAGGGAAGGGGGGTACTGGGCAATGGGTAAAAATTGGGACAACTTTAATGGCATAATCCATAAAATATACTTTAAAAAATAAGTAATGTCTTTCAAGTTGGCAGCATGAACTTGGAAAGAAATATATTAAGCCAGTATCTGAATTTATACTTTTGGTATCCTCACATCTATCACAACTTAGGAACAAAACTAATTTAACTATTACAGATTAGATATAGCATTGTAATAAGAAAGATGAGACTGTGATTTCTCAGTATTCATTCTTTTTGGGATATAATTATGTTAGTATTAAATAGAGTCAAAGCACATTAAAAAATAAATTCAGATATGATGATGAATGACCTGCTTTTCTCTTATAAGTATTTTCCCAAGAAGAATTGTGAAGTAAAAGGAAGATCCTTTTGGCTTTCCTCTTTCATACCCTATTAGGATACAGCAGCTATAACAAATACATCCAGAAATTTAGTGACTCAGATATAACAGCGCAGAGATGGTGGGTAGTCCAAGGATTAGATGGGGTCTTCCAGGACCCCAAGTGTCTTCCATCATAGGTTCCACCATTGCCTACTGGAAATCATCAAACCTGGCTGTTATGGACTAAATTATTTCTCTCTCAAAATTTATATATTGAAGCCCTGACCCTAAAAGCGACTGTATTTGATGGTAGGGCCTATAATGAGGTAAATGTTAAGTGAGGTCATAAGGAAGGGGCCTAATCTCACAGGGCAGATGTCCTTATAAAAACAGGAAGAGATCACAGAGATCTCCTCCTCTCCATGTGTGCAAAGGAAGGGCTGTATTAGGACACATTGAGAAGGAAGTCAACTTCAAGCCCAGAAGAGATATCTCACCAGAAACCAAACTTGATGGCACCTTGATCTTAGACTTCTAGTCTCTAGAATTGTGAGAAAATAAACTTTCATTGTTTAAGCCACCCAGTCTATGGTATTTTGTCATGGTGCCTGAACACAACAATACTCTGGATTCCCAGGACCATGTCATCATTCTTGCATACAGGAAGGAGAACAGGGACATAGGGGAAAATAATCAAGTTTCTTTTTAATATTATGATATAGAAATTATAAATATTATCTTTGTTTATTTCTCATTGTTCATAATTTAGACACATGGGCATGCCTAACAATAAAGAAGGCAGGAACATATAGTGGGTTGGCATGTTCTCTGCTTCCCTACTGAAAGTCAGTGTGTGTGTGTGTGTGTGTGTGTGTGTGTGTAATGACAGGGTAACTAAAAGGCAGAGGGGAAAGTATATACTAGGGACTTAATAGTCTCTGAAACAGTGGTCTCTCTCTCTGTTTTAGCATCTTCTTCTAGGTTCTTCTTTGTTACTCAGCAGCTTTCCAACACATTATTCTGGACATCTTGCCTATTCACAGTACCCCATACTCTGAACTTGAACATTTGATGTAGCTCTATGTTCTTGGTCTTACTAAAGTATGCCAAATATAGTGGATTATAAATTAGTGGCTACTGAATAACTACCAAATAACTTTTTTTTCTTTTTAATAGAAGATTTTAGGAATTAATAGGCCTTACCCTAAATTGATAAAATTCTAAATATAAAGTTTTCCAATTCTCAAATAAGCAGTTTGAAGCCAGTTCTCTTTTTAGTCTCAATGAGATATTGCCTAAATAATTGCCTGTGCTTAGGATTTACTCTATAAAGATAAAACAATGAGTACCATTAAATTGAAGTCTTATTATTTTTAACCCATTGTCCCCTCCCCCTCCCATTTATTCTTTTGAAGGGAGGTTTTTTTCTTGCACACTGGTATCTACTTTATATTCAGAAAGATTGTAATATCAACAAAGAATTACATGCTTTAAGGAGAGATTTAAGGGAACCCAGCTATATTATCACTGGCCTGGGAAAGAAATTCTATATAGAGTTGCTGTGAATGCATAAAGATATGAATAAAACACACCTGGACCATGCCCTCATGATGCTTACAAATTTGTAAGCCTTTAATAATTGTATAGTTTGTTTCTGCATACAGAAGAATTAGGTCCTGCATCTGACAAGCTACTCTGTTGAGAGAAGAGGAATAAATCTCAGAGCATTACAATAAATATACATGTGTTTTCTCTCTCTATGCCTATATTCTTACCATTTAAAGGTTGTTTTCTCCACACTTTGAGTGACAGTACCAGAGTCCAAGGGACCCATGATTGGACAGCCTGACTCACTTGCACATTGCCCTGGTCTCAGATGCCCTGTACTATGTTGGCACCCTAACTTTCTGTCCATGCTATGTGATTCTTTTGTAATTACTGTATTCCTAATAGAAAAGTGAAAACATCTAGCACATACCAGATGTGCAATAAGGAGGGAATCTTCAGAAACTATACTCTCTTTTTTTTTAATATGCTTTATTGATTATGCTGTTACAGTCGTCCCAATTTCTTTTCCCTTTGCTCCCCTCTACCCAGTGACCTACCTTCCTCCAGTTGACCAACCCCTTAGTCCATGCCCATTGGTTGTGCATATAGTTCTTCTCAACATCTTCCTATCTACTCCACTCTCTCCTACTATGCTTCTTTTTTAAAAAAAATTTTAAGTATATTTTAATGATTATATTGTTACAATAGTCCAATTTTTCCCCCTTTGCTCCCCTCTGCCCAACACTCCCCCTCCCCCAACAATCCGCCCCAGTCCATGCCCATGGGTTGTACATACAAGCTCTCCTGCCTCACCCTTTCATATATTCTTCTTCTTTTTTAAAAAATAATTAATTAATTAATTAGTTAATTAATTAATTATTTTAACATTAAAAAATAACAATCCCTCCCTCTCAGACTTAAGACCCTTTATAATCTTATAAATGACAATGGGCGAAGGTCTTGAGCTCCTCTGGCTGCTTCAAGCTGGACATGGTCATCGTCCTACCTACCGTTGGGTCCAGAAATCCCTAATAAGAGTGGGGGTGTGAAGGGGAGGGTGGCCTTCCCACATGGGGAAGGATCGTGCAAACTCCAGGTCGGTTGGCTCTCCCCGGACAATGGCATGCTTGATTTAACAGGCTGGCACCCTTGTTGTATTCTAGGGGCAACAGATCTGGCAACAGGGTTAAATGACATCATTCAATCCATAACCACTAGATGACAAAAGACAGGTATTAATTTTTCAATGTCCCACATTAGGGAACAGAAGGGCTTCTTTGGAGGAAGGTGTGCCAGGTACACCTCACCTGTTCAAAACCCTTTTGCTCATTAAACTTAGTTTGGGCTGAGGAAAATATTTTAGGTTTCCCCCCTCTCAGGTCTCTGGGCTCTTTCTGTCAAAGCCTTTATGAGAGAAAAGAGAAATAAGTTTTAAAGTGAAGCTCACAGACCACCCCATTCTTCACCAACCCAGCCACTTAGTTCAGCCAAACCATTGAATCTCAGGAGGCAGCACTGCAGACAGGATTAAGTGAGGCCTATACGTACAGACAGTCCCTCAAGTAAGAGATAGTAGGCTTATGCCTTTTGAAAACAGAAAACACATGTTAATTTATGTAACATAATCCACATACAAGTCTCTAAATCTGTAGGACTGTCTTATCGGAAAGACATCCAGTTGCAAGGCATTTGACATTCTTCTTGCCTGTAAATTAAACATCTTTGATAATGCCACAGACATAGTTTAACTTTCAAATGAGAACATATTTTAAATGAAAAGAAACTTTAAAGACGGTTAGCTGCACTACCTTATAGTCTACCGCTGAGCATTGTGATTTTCCTTGAATCACGATTTTTCTCCCTAAGATTACCCTCCTTGTCATTAAAGGGACTGCATTAAGTCCATTTTTAATTTATCTTGTTCATTTGCATAAACACAACAAGAGCAGCAAATGATCACTTATGATCTTTAGTTCTGCTTTGCTGGAACTTATGCAAGGAACATTTAGGGTGACCTTCAGTCTGCCCTTCAAGGCACAGAAGCAGAACCACATACCTGGCATTCAGCCTTGCCTGTACACACCTGTCTTTTCCAAGTCCTTCAGGTTTTCCATTGTGCCTTAAGGTCCCATCTAGCCATCTTTCAGGAAAACAACCTTCATTTCTTTCCTGGAAAGATTACCATGGACCACGCAGCCATCCAAGGTACCAGGCCTTTTATCTCGTGGACTTTTATTACCTTTGAAAGTCAATCCCAGTTCCTCAGGTCTTTTTAGTAACAACCAAAGCCCAAGCATGTCCCTTTAGGCATGACATTCCAGTCAAAGTCTTAGTTAAAAAACAAACAAACCTCTATTAACAACTGGTCTTATTAGTTTTATGCAAAGAAACTTATGTCATTACTTACTTCTTTAGAATGCCAAACTCTGGAGGGATCAGATAGAGAGAAAAATATACAGTGTGAAGGAAAATCCTTGTCCTTCTAATATTCACTGAACTTGCATTTCTATTCTTTATATTTTCATTTTTTCCCCCACTAAAAATTTTTGTTTGTTTGTTTTTCCATTACAGTTGTCCCACTTTTTTCCCCCTCTTGCTTCCCTGCACCCTGCCTCCCCTTCTCCCACATTCAGTCCCCACCCAGTTGTCCATGTCCATGGGTCATTTATACATGTTCTTTGACTAGACCTTCCCCCTTCTTACCCCCTTCTCTCCCTCCTATCTCCCCCTTTGTTACTGTTAGTTTATTCCTTGTTTACATACCTATGGTTCAACTTTGCTCATTTGTTTGTGTTGTTCATTAGTTTCCTGTAATAGGTGACAGCATAAGGTATTTTTCTTTTGTTGCGTGGCTTATTTAGCTAAGAATAATTCTCTCTAGTTCCAACCATGTTGTTGCAAATGGTAGAAGTTCCTTCTTCCTTTCAGTAGTTATTCATTGTCATTTTCCCCCTTTGTACTCGTGTTCCTCTCTGTCTCTCTCTGTTTCTTCATCTTCTTAAGGCAGACTCTTTAGCATCTCTTGCAATGCTGGTTTGGTGGAGATGTATTTTTTTAGCCTTCTTTTGTCTTGGGAACTCCTCATTTCACCTTCCATTTTGAATGAGAGCCTTGCTGGGTAGAGTATTCTTGGTTGTAGGCCTTTGTTTTTCATTGCTTGGAATATTTTCTGCCATTTCCCTCTGGCTTGTAGTGTTTCTGCTGAGAAATCTGAGGATAGCCTTATTGGAGTTCCTTTGTATGTTATTAGTTGTTTCTCTCTTGCTGCTTTTAGGATTCTCTCTTTGTCTTTGAATGTTGCCATTTTAATTATGATGTTTCTTGAAGTGGGCCTGTTGGGGTTCATCTTCATTAGGACCCTCTGTGCTTCCTGGACTTGCGTGACTCTTTCTCTCCTCGTGTTAGGGAAGTTTTCTGTCATTAGTTTTTCAAAGAGGTTTTCTATCCCTTGCTCTTCTTCTTCTCCTTCTGGAATTACTATGATACGGATATTATTACGTTTCATGTTATCCTGCAGCTGTCTTAGAACCTCTTCAGTCTCGTTCAGTCTTTTTTCATTTTGTTGCACTGTCTGGGAGTTTTTGTCTAAGTTGTCCTCCAGCTCAATGATCCAATCTTCTGCTTCCTCTAGCCAGCTTTTAATTCCTTCTACTGTGTTCTTCAATTCAGAGATCGTATTCTTCATTTCCTCCTGGCTCTTATTGATAGCTTCCATGTCCTTTTTCATGCTGGTGTAATCTCAGTAAGTTCCTCATAGTTTTTATGGAGTTCCCTGTAGTTTTTCTGGAGTTCTTTGTAGTTTTCGCTGAGCTCATTGAGCTTCTCCATAATCCATGTTTTGACTTCTATATCTGATGGTTTGCTCCCCTCTATTTCCTTTAGCACTCTTTCTAGGGATTCTACCTTTCCTTTCAATGGGGGGTTGTTTCTCTGTCTCCCCATTTTTGTGACTCCTATTGTTTGTTCTCTCCTACTATGCTTCTTAATTCCTGTACCATCTCATTCCCTTTCCCATTTCCCCACTCCCAGCTGACCTCCCCCCAATATGTTCTCCATACCTATAATTCTTTTTTCACTATTGTTGCCTACTTAGTTTGCCTTTGTTTTGATTCACTGGCTTCTGCTGTTGGTTGTTGTGATACAGTTTTTATTTTAATGTTCATAGTTTTGATCCTCTTTCATCTAAACAAGTCTCTTTAACACATCATATAACAGTGGTTTGGGTCTGATGAACTCCTTCAGTTTTACTTTATCCTGGAAGCACTTTCTTTGTCCTTTTATTCTGAATGACTGCTTCACTGGATAGAGTAATCATGGTTGTAGATTTTTGCTTTTCATTACTTTGAATATTTGTTGCAGTCCCTTCTTCCCTGCAGAGTTTCTTTTGAGAAATTAGCTGATAGTCTTATTGGGACCCCTTTATACGTAATTCTCTTCTTCTCTCTTGCTGCTTTTAAGATTCACTCTTTATCCTTAATTTTTGACATTTTGATTATAATATGTCTTGGTGTGGTTCTCCCTGGGTCCAGTTTTTTTGGAACTCTCTGTGCTTCCTGGATCTATAAGTCTATTTCCTTCCCCAAGTAAGAAAAGTTCTGCTTTGTTGTTTTTTCATGTAATTTTTCAATTTCTAGTTCTTCTTCTTCACCTTCTGGCAACCCTATGATTCGGATTTTGACCCGCTTATAGCTGTCCTATAGGTTTCTGAGCCTTTCCTCATTTTCCTCACATCTTGTTTCCTCTTTCTGCACTGCTTGACTGTTTGTTACTTCCCTATGTTTTGATATGTTGATTTGATCCCTGGTTTTCTTTCCCTCGCTACTTGTTTCATATGTGTTTTCATTCATTTCAGCAGGACTAGCCTACATTCCTTCCCCATCTTGTTTAAGATCTTCTGTTAGGTCTGTAAGCATTCATATAACCAAAGCTCTGAACTGTGCCTCAGAAGGATTTCCTATCTGCTGATCTGTTAGATCAGATATTTGCTGTCCGGTTAGCTGCGTGACTGGGATCTCTATCATAATTGCTGCCATCCTGACAGATTTGTCTTTACCTTTGCTTCTTGGGCAGGGCTGTCACACCTCCTACACTATTGGGGGTGGAGACCCATGCACTTGTCACTACTGGGCAACCCTTCTCACCATGCTGTGGTGTTTTCTTTTGGGTGGAGATACAAGATGGATTCTTTTTTTAAAGAAATAATTTATTTATTTTTTTGTTTGTTTATTTTTAGAGAGAGGGGAAAGGGGAAGACAGGGAGGGACACATCACTGTGTTGTTTCCTCTCGCACCTCCAACTGGGGACCTGACGTGAAACCTAGTAATGTTCCCTCACTGGGAATAGAACCAGCGACACTTAGCTTAGAGGCCAACGCTCAATCCAGTGAGCCAAAGCAGCCAGGGTAAGATGGATTCTTGCTGTTTACTCTGCATTGAGAGACTGGGAACTTCCTCCTCTGTCCCCACCCCCTCTGGCCTTCAAAGTTTAAGGCAATGGGGTCTGCCTTCCCCGGCGTTGGAATCACAAGCTGACAGGTCTGGTCTGAAGCTGGAGGTGCTCCCCAGGCGTTTCTCACCTCTTTTTAAATATGAGTGTCTGTGCTTACCGCCGTCCCTCCACTGTCACCACAGCTGCCACCACTAGCACAGGTTGACCTCTTCGCCCCAGCTTCACCCCTCCTACCCATCTGGATGAGCACCACTTGTTTATAACTTCATACACTGGAGTTCCATGTAGCTTTATTTTCTGGAATTTCTGGTTATTTCTGGTTTTGCATTAGATGTATTCCTTAATAGTTGTGGAGGGAGGTGGAGCATGTCAGTCTAGGCCTCTCTCTTGGCCAGAAGTCAGAACCTATACTCTTTATTTAAATTAGTAACACTCTATGCCCTGGTTGGTGCAGCTCAGTTGGTTGGAGTGTCGTTTCATAAACTGAAAGGTCATGAATTCAATTTTCAGTCAGAACACATGCTTAAGTTGTGGGTTTAGTCCCTGGTGAGAGTGCATATGAGAGGGAACCAATCAATGTTTCTTTCTCCCATTGAAGTTTCTCTACCTCTCTCTCCCTCCCTCTTTTCTAAAATCAATAAGCATCTCTTTCAGTAAAGATAATTACAAAGCATAATACACTCTAGTTTTATGTCTTAGAACCACATAACACATAAAATATTTGCATAATGAAATTTAGCTGGTACTTTCTTTTTATAATGGGTCTTCTTGAATAGAAGCCAAATGGACTAATGTTGTACCAAATTTGATCATGTAACAGGAGGTATTTATCATTAAGCTTTAGTAAATGAGAAGGGATGCAATAACCAGAAATTTATTTATAAAAAAATTGTTTATTTACTCTTGTTAAAACTTCAGTCACCTTCAAAGTACTCTCCATTTGATGAAATACACCTATTGAGACATTTTTTTCATAGCTCAAAACAGTTTTTTGAATTTTTTGATTTTGGTGCCTTTAAGTGCTTCTGCCTTTTTTTGTTTTACATCTTCCACATAGGCAAAAGTTTTCTCTTTGAGGGCTTTTCTCATCAGGGAAATAAACAAAAAAAAATTGGGGGTAAGATAGGGTGAATAGGGAGGGTGGAACATGGGGGGCATGCCATTTTTGGTCAAAAACTGTTGGACACTCAGCATGGTGTGGACACGTGTACTCTTAAATCACCCATCATGAAATGGGAAAATGCATTGAAAGAGTCTTCAAAAAAAATCGCTGAAGCCGAATATGGCCTGTCACAACAATGGCAGCTGGTACACTGATACAGATGGGTTCCTAGAACACTAACCTAGTGGAGGAAGACTGTTCTTCAAAGGGCCTGTCCTCCAGAAGATTATTCCATTTTGAGGAGGGTCCTCCCTCATATATAATTCAGCTTACACATTTCTACTAGGAGATCCAAAATTAATTTAATTTTATGAGGTTTCAATTTTATATATAGACATGAGAATTTGAATTTTATGTAATATTATTATGTCCTGAAAATTATTCTTTCTTTGATTTTTATTTCCAACCATTTATAAATGGAAAAAAATATCTTTGCTCACAGAATGAAGCCAACTCCTGGTCTTTCAACATGTAATTATGGAGTGACTTCAATGTGCCAAGCACTCTTTATGCTGGAAGCCCCATAGTGAACAAGCAGGAAAAAACTCCTTGCCCGCACAGAGTTTACAGTCTGGATTTTTCTGCTGTTGATTTTATCATCTGGAAAAGTCATTATAATGATGATGGGTGTGATTGCATGACCCTGTTACAAAATATCACATTCATACACTCGTTGAGTCATAAGTAAATGAAGTTAGCATTCAGCAATTTTAATCATATGCATGCTTTTTGTACATTACCTGTATTATAATCCACGTTGAATTATATTACATCTAATTTATTCTTCATTCTTAGCACAGTGCCTGACACAAAAGGAGCATTTAGTACCACATTTGGTTAAACATAAGATGCTAATAGCATTAGTTTATGCACTAGGGAAAACAAAATGTTGCTGATTAGACCCCCACTCATTCTGAAAATGTATAATACTAGTTTATCGTAAGGTCTGTGTGAATAATGTCATGTGTAAGAGTGCCATGCTGCATCCCTGTGACTCAGTTTTATTTGTATGCTGGAAGTACTCCCTCTCTCATCAAAGGCCTTGCTTGCTTTCCTGAAGCAAGCCTTACCTCCCTCTTGCCAGTCTGGGGATGAGTGGTGCAGAAACATTTTAATAAATGGTGAATTTTTCAGAGTTGAAGTAAAAACAATTATTGCTCAATTTTACTTTAGGCTTCATTTTCATAATTACCATTTTCTCCTCCCTTTTCATTACATGACACTGTTTCACAGTCTGTAAACCTGGCTAATGGCTCAGCCTGAGAGAGAGCATTGTTTCTCTCTCCTGCAATTAAAAGCTACAGAGACACAAAGACAAACTTTCATGCTAAACATCTCTAGAGGAGTTCTTCCAAAAGGTGAACACCTCATTCTTCTCTAGCTGGAAATTATTTTCCTTTTTCCAGTAAGGATCATGTCTTCTCCATAACAACTGTTTGCACACAAAAATCAAACAAAGCTTATAGCACACATCACAAGTATGTCTGATATGTAAGTGAGGTGATCTGTAGCAATGCTAATTATACCTAAATTCTTGATTTACTATTTATAAAATAAAATTGATTATTACTTCATCAACAACATTTAAAGCATCATTAAGAGAGGTCTGCTCCAGCAGCCACAAGTTAAATTTTTTAACAAGCACTGTAGTTGTCAATCTGTGTTATTGCCAACATATGTAAACTTCCTAATGCTAATTGCATTCAGCTGTGAATCAAACAATGTCTAATTCTCTTCAGGATTAATTATGCACATGTGCTTCCTGCATTTCTAAACATGGTTCTCATAAATAATAAGAGATATATCTAAGCAGATAGGATTTTTCCAACTAAATGATCTGTTTATCATGAATAAAACAAATGACACTAGATTTCAAATACAGTCATTGCAACTTCACATATCTTTAGAATTAATAATTACTCCAACAATTGTTCATGTGAATACATTTTTAAACAATTGAGTGGCGTACCATGTCTGCTCACACACTAAATTTATCTCTTACAACATTAAAAAAATATTTTTGAAGTGAGAATTAGAAACAATTTAATTTATTTCATGCAACAACTGGGTAAAGCTAATTGTCAATGGTAGAGATTCAAATTCTATGATTCCCAGAGAATTGTGTTAAATAGCATTTTTAATTTAGCTGATAAAGTGTATGGTCTTCTCACTTTATAGAGCAGAACGTGTTTGTGGGTATCTTTCCTAGCATTGCCAGTCTAGAATCATTTCAATAATTTCATTCTATTCTTTGTTCTTGCAACAAAAATTATTATCTTTGTTTGAAAAATGCACTTATGTAAAGAAAATAAAAGGAACATGGGAAAATTTTGTTCATTTGTATAATGTACTTGTCATACATGCAGGTTGTTATGAACCACAGTTAAATCCCAAATAAAATTAAAATATTTTTCTTTTGGGGGGAGAGTCATAACAGCTTCTTATAAGAACAGTTGAAAGGACAGAGATTTGGGATAAACTGTCTAACCCCAAGTATAACAGAGTCTAAATCAGTAGTTTCTTGCCCAAGAGAATGACAGACCAGAGATAGATCTAGAATTTTACTGTCCGAAGTGGAAACCACTGGCCACTTGCGACTACTGACCACTTCAGATGTGGCTATTCTGTATTGAAATGGATTTAAAAGAGCAAATACAAAATTAGAAAAGAGAGAGAGAGCGAGAGAATGTAAAGTATCTTGTTTAATCATTGTGGTGGCTAGGAAATTTAAAGCTGCATATGTAGCTCACATACTTATATTGGACAATACTGATTAGAGGGTCCTGAATCATCTAGTAGATTTAGAGGAAGGCATAAACATCTTTAAAATTCCTTTGGGGAATCTGATGCATGTCAGGATGAAAAACACTGCTTTAGAAGCTGAGGAGGGTCAAGGTGCAGAAAATTATGGCTTTACATTTGAAGAGCTGGGCTATACAAATTATATCAGAAAAAAAATTCTGAGATTCAGAGAGGTCAACTAACTTGTCTAAGGCCATGCAGCTACTAAATACTAGAGTCAGAGTTGGTATTCTGTTATTCCAAAGCTCACATTCTTTCCTCTATTTAGTATTGCTAGCTGGAAACACAGATGGAAAAATGGTGACTGACATAGGGGCAGGACTAAGGACACAAAATGTCATTCATTGCATTCAGATAAAGAGTTTTTGGTGGATAAAAGTGATATATGAGTACTATTTGACAGGTTTGGTTCTAGATGCTTTCATATTTATTCAACTTTCACTTAGCTCACACTGATATGCTTTGTTATAGCAGGTTTAGGAAAAATTCTTAAGAGACATCTATGTCTCACAAATTTTACTCATTTGCTATTATTCCTTTTTCTTCCCTAAATTTAATACCAATCTTACTTCTGTCTCCCCTATTCTCTACCCTTTTTATCCCAGAGTGATCAATATTTATATGTCCTGTCCATGACCATTTTTTTTACTGGATTTTGCTAGGTAGCTAAGCTAGTTGATAAATTATTTAAACTATGTCTTTAAGATAATGTACATGTACATAAACTTAGATTACAAAATTATCTGAGTTTAAATCTTGTCTCTACTACTTAACAGCAGTGTGAACTTAAATGTTATTTAACTTCACCATGAAATTTATTTTCATCACGTCTAAATTAGAGAAAAACAATATTTCTTTTACAGGGTATTGTGAAGATATACATGGGTCTTTACAGCTTCTAGGACTAGCTAGTAAAAAATGGTAATCTAATGTTAATTCTTTCCACTTCTTTTCCTTCCCCCACATATCATTTACATGCAGAGTCTTTACAAAAAGGGGCTATATGAAACTTTCAGTGGAAGACATTCAGCAGGGGGAGCCTTTTCTGGTCCTCTCAATCTCACCAAAGTTGATTGTTTTCTACTTGGCCTGAACTATACAATTTATACCTTAATCACAGTACATGCCCTGTTAAAAAGCACAAAGTCTGTAATTATACCAGTGAAATAATATAACCCTGCCATGGTTTTCACAGGAACATTTAACATTACCTACGTGATGTGGTAATGGATTAAAACATTGGATAGAATATTAATTTCAGCTGGAAAACCTGCTAACTTAGGTTATTTGACCACGTGTCAGTAATTATCTCAAACTCTTAAAATTATACATTTTTGGCTAAGCAGTAAGGCACAGCCCTTTGTGAAGGTTTTATGAATACCTCCTAGGATTCTGAAGATCAGTGTTCTATATTGCTGGTTAGGAGGCAATAATAAGAATGTTGTTAATGGCAGAAATAGAATATAGAAGAAAGTATTCTTTGGCACAGATCCCTTTGTCTTAAGCCTTTCACTGGGAAATATTTTCACCTTTTCAATTTATCTCAGTTGCACTGCATTGGAGCTCCTATCTCTCGTGTCCATCCTCCAGGCCATGTACAAGCTTTCTGCTCTCATTCAAAACTTATCTCATCTACAATAACTGGAAACTGACTATTCAGATTCCTCAAATATGTAAAAAGTATTTTTCTCTTTTAATAATTATTTTAGACTGTGAGTTTACTCATATACCCACTAAAATTTCAGAACTAAAATAAAAAAGCAAAAAATAAAACAAAACAAAAATCTGAATTTTATCCTGCTGATAACTTCCTTTGATCATGGATATTTTAAGTACAATTTTCACTTATGTTTAAAAAAAACTGAGGTATTTATGATATCGAGACATAAAAAAGTGCAATCATATTCAATAGCTACATTTCCCAAGTCAGGGAAGTAGGCATTTCAAACAGTTTTCCATCAGGTTAAAACTAAAATACTCATTGAACTTCATGTTTCTTCAGTCTCCTCGTTTGTAAAGTGGAGACAAAAGTAGTAAATATCTCATTAGATGACTTGGATATTTAAATAAAATAATAGCTGTAAAATGCTTAGAGCAGCACTTGGAAATACATGCTTAATAACTTTTATTTTATTATTATCATTAATAACATAAATTCAACCAACCCAAACTTTTTACCTTAATATAATTTTCTTATAAATCATAGATTTGAATTAATAATATAAAAAGTAAATAATGCATATGGATTTTTAAAAATTTAGTTGTTCTTACAATTGGGAAGCATCCAAAATAAAAAAGGAAGAAAAGGAATAAATCACTGGATCAATGAAAGTAATCACGCTGTTGGAGACTCTGGTGGCTGCATAATATATCCACCCAGAGCATTGAGCTTAAGGATGACTTTATGTTTTTTTTCTTAAAATTTTTCTGGGTTCGTGCCCACATGCAAATGCAAGCTTTGGTCCATTCAGTTCCCCATTAGTGTCTTTCCATACATGATAAGGGCATTCATGCTGTTCCTTAGGGTTTAATAATTGCCAAAAGATGCATTAAATGATAATATCGATTGTGAAGTACTTTAAGTTACTGTGTTTTCTTTTTAACAATTAATGTTATATCGTTCCAAAATCTACCTTAACTGCTTGGCACAGAACATATGGTACTTAATATTTTACTGACAAAACAAGTCTAAGTTTCCCTGTTTCATTAAAAACTTAACTAAATATCACTTAATTTCTAAAACATTTGTTTGGCAATGAATGTGCTATCTTATGTAATGTGAAGGGTACATGGGTAATAGGCTACAGTCCAAATATATTAGCATGCTAATGGACACTAGAGAAATTATCCCTCTTTAGTATCAGAATTATAAGTCTAGAGATTTGAAAGTAAAAACGAATTTAGATGAATAAACAAACTAATTTCTATATAGTCTATTTGAAATATAGAAAGGGAAAAATAAAATAGTATTTCCCCATTTAGCTATAACTATTATAAAATATTCTCCAGGTGCTCATATATTTTACTAAATTCTTTTGTAGGTAAAGCTTAAAATTCTTTTATGAGGTAAAGCTTAAAAAAACAAGGTTAAATGAAGCACATAAAACACAAAAACTATGTTAACTTAAAAAATATCAGTTTTAAAACATTAGATAAATATGTTTTGTTTTATTTCCATTAATGGATTATATCATATGATTTCTAAAGTTTCTTCTAGTATAAAATTCTGGTTTTCTTTATTCTAAAATATTGAATTTTGATATACATTTATACTGGTTAGTATTTGGTATAATATAATTAATGTAACAAAGTTTGCATGAGTGGGAAAATAGAAAGAAACTAATTAATTAAATTTTGTGAAAATATAGCATAGGAAAGAGAGAGAACACAAATAGATAAAATCAGAAATGAAAGAGGAGAAATTACAACTGATACCACAGAAATACAAAGAATTGTAAGAAATTACTATGAAAACAATGTGCAAAGAAATTTAACAACATGGGTAAAATGAACAAATTTCTGGAAACATAATCTTCCAAAACTGAATCAAGAAGAAGCAGAAAGCCTGAGTAAACCAATAAAAGCAAGTGAAATTAAAGCAGTAATAAAAATCTCCAATTGTACAAAAGCCCTAGACCAGACGGCTTCATGGGTGAATTTTACAAAATACTTAGGGAGAAGCTAACTCCTATCCTTCTCAAATAATTCCAAAAAATTTAAGAAGAGGGAAGACTCTCAAACTCTTTTTACTCTAATTCCAAAACCACGTCAAGACACAACAAAGAAAGAAAACTACAGGCTAATGTCACTGGTGAACATAAGTGTTAAAATCCTCAACAAAATAGTGGCAAACTGGATCCAGAGACACATTAAAATGATCATGCACCATAATCAAGTGGGGCTCATACCAAGGATACAAGGATGGTATAATATTTGCAAATCAATAAATGTAAGACATTACATGAACAAAATGAAGGGCAAAAATCACATGACCATATCAATAGATGCTGAAAAAGCATTTGATAAATTACAGCATTGATTTATGATGAAAATGCTCCACCAAGTGAGAATAGAGGGAGCATACCTTAACATAATAAAGACCATATATGAGAAACCTACAGCCAATATCATACTCAATGGACAGAAACTAAAAGCTCTCCCCCTAATGTCAAGAACAAGACAAGGTAGTACATTTTCACCGCTTTTATTCACCATAGTATTGGAAGTTCTAGCCACAGTGATCAGAGAAGAAAATGAAATAAAAAGCATCCAAATTGGAAAGGAAGAAGGAAAACTGTCGTTATTTGCAGACAAGATGATGCCATACATAGAAAGAACTATAGGCTCCACACACAAAAATAATAATAATAATAATAAATTGACGAAATAAGTGAATTTGGCAAAGTAGCAGAATACAAAGTCAATATTTAGAAATTGAAAGTATTCTTGTACATCAACAATGAAATATCAAAAACATAAACTAGGAAAAAAACTCCATTTACTACAGCAACAAGAAATATAAAGGACTTAGGAATAAACTTAACCAAGGAGATAAAAAAATCTCTACTCAGAAAACTACAGAACACTGAAGAAAAAAATTAAGGAAGATACAAATAAATGGAAACATATACTGTGTTCATGGACTAGAAAAATTAAACTAATTAAAATGTCCATACTACTCAAATCAGTCTATATATTTAATGCAATCATTTTTAAAATACCAATGGCCTATTTGGCAGACCAAGAACAAGTATTTCAAAAATTTATATGGAACCAAAAATCACCCCAAATAGCCTCAGCAATCTTGAGAAAGAACAAAGTAGGAAGGATCACAATGCCTGATCTCAAACTACATTACAAGACTACTATAATCAAGACAGTCTGGCAGTGGCATAAGAAGACACATAGATCAATGGAACAGAATAGAGAGCCCAGAATAAAACCCAGGTGTCTATGGTCAATTAATATTTGACAAAGGGGCAGGAGCTTAATATGAAGTAAAAATATTATCTTTAATAGTGTTGGGAGCTCCGAACAAATATATACAAAAAAGAAGAAGAAGAAGAAGAAGAAGAAGAAGAAGAAGAAGAAGAAGAAGAAGAAGAAGAAGAAGAAGAAGAAGAAGAAGAAGAAAAGAAAGAAAGAAAGAAAGAAAAAGAAAGAAACTAGACCACCAACATACACCATGCAACAGAATAAACTCAATATGAATAAAAGCTTTAAATGTAAGCTGCACCACCATAAAAGTCCTAGAGGAAAACATAGGCAGTAAATTTTCAGATATTCCATGCAGCAATACTTTCACTGATATATCTCCTAAGGCAAAGGAAATAAAGGAAAGAAAAAACAAATGGGACTCATCAAACTAAAAAGCTCTACTGGGCTAAAGAAAGCATCAGCAAAATGAAAATGGAACCATCTGTATGGGAAAACATATTTGCAAATGACACCTTGGGTAAAGGCTTGATTTCCAAAATATATACAGAACTTATATGACTCAACAACAGAAAGACAACCCAACTAAAAATGGGCAAAGGAACTGACCAGACACCTCTCCAAGGAGGACATACAGAGAACCCATAGGCATATGAAAGGGTTCTCACCGTCATTAGCCATTAGAGAGATGCGAATTAAAATCACAATGAGATTCTACCTCAGACAGTTCAGAATGTCCATCATTGAGAAATCAATGAACAGCAGGTGCTGGTGAAGATGTGGAGAGAAGGAAACCTTAGTGCACTGTTGGTGGGAATGAAGAAGACTGGTACAGCCACTGTGCAAAACAGCATAGAATTTCCTCAAAGAAAAAAAAAAACTAAAAATGGAACTACCTTTGATTCAGTGATCCCACAGCTGGGATTATACCCGAAGAATCCTGAAACAGCAATTCTAGAGTACCCAGGCATCCCAATATTCATAGCAGCATTATTTACAATAGCCAAGCACTAGAAACAACTTAAGTGTCCATCAGTAAGTGAATGGATTAAAAAACTGTGGTACATTTACACAATGGAATACTATGCATCAGAAAGAAATAAGGAACTCCTACCTTTTACAACAGCATAGATGGAACTAGAAAATATTATACTAAGTAAAATAAGCCAAATTGTGAAAGAAAGCATACCATATGAACTCATCTATAACAGGAACCTAATGAACAAAACAAACAAATGAGCAAAATAGAACCAGAGGCATGGAAACAAGGAACAGAATGACAGTGACCAGAGGGGATGAGGGAGGGTGAGAAGGTAGGAAAGATGGGGAAGGGTCTAGTCAAGGAACAAGTATAAAAGATTCATGGATGTAGACAACATGGTAAGGATTGACTGTGGAAGTGGGGATTGGGTAAGGCAGTGGAGAGCAATGGAGAAAAAATTGGGACAACTGTAATAGCACAATGAAAAATAAATTTAAAAAAGAAAAAGAAATAAAAGTTACATACCAAAATATATTTTATAATGCTTAAAAGTAAATGTAAAAAAAAGTTAAAAGATATTTAAGTGAAAATTTAGAATGTCCAGATATTATTGAAGAAGGAAGGTTTTTAAACTCAGTTTCAAAGACAAAAATAACTAAATCCTGACCAGCATGGTTCATTAGTTTGTGTAATACTACAAACTGAAAGGTCCCAGTTGGACCCCTGGTCAAGCACATGCCTGAAATAGGAACTCTGTGCCTGCCCCTGGTCGGGACACTTGCAGAAGGAAATCAATCAATATTTCTCTTTCACATCAATGTTTCTCTCCCACTTTTTCTCCCTCCCTGACCCCCTCTCAAAAAAATAACTAAAAATATTTTTCTTATATCACTACATAAAAATGAGAAGGTTAGGCCCTGGCTGGTGTGGCTCAGTGGATTGAGTGCCGGCCTGCAAACCATAGGGTCTCTGGTTCGATTCCCAGTCAGGGTACATGCCTGGATTGCAGGCTAGGTCTCCACTTGGGGACAGATGAGAGGCAACCACACATTAATATTTCTTCCCATCTCTCCCTCCCCTTTCCCTCTCTCTAAAAATAAAATAAATAAAGTCTTTTTAAAAAAGAAGTTTAGATTTTTCAAGAACCATAAACATCCTAAGGAAAAATGTTTGTTTGCAAAAGGTTAGCTTCTCTGTTATAAAAACATCATTTATAAATCAATAAAAGAGACAAATGAGAGAAAGACTGTGATAAAATAGGTAAAAGATGTAAACAAGTAATGAAAAAAGAGAAGAAAAATGGTTACATATATATGAAAAATATTCAGATTCACTTGTATTTTGACAAATGAATATTTTAAAAAATTAAATTGTGATTCTCAGATTAGAAAGGTGAAAAAATAGTATTCATTGTTATATTAAGATATGAAAACAATGGACATTCTTTATGTTGTTTTTTTAAAAGAAGCATTATTATTTGGAGGACTATATGGTCATCAATATCACTAATCTTGAAAACGTCCAGAACAAGAATAACAAGGAAAAACTCTCCAGATTAAAGGAGATTAAATAAAATGAACACATTGTTGGGGAAGTTGATGACATTTAAAAATGGATTGTGTAATAGATAATAGTAATGTACCAGTGTTACTTATCTGATTTCAATAATTGCATCATAAGACTTCCAGTCAAGAGGTCCACATGGGTAAACACAGCTTGCCTCCTTGGATAACCACATCAAGATTACAAGTAAATCATAGAACCATCACTCAGAACTGGCAGAAATCTAGTTGAATGGAAGTCTAACTACTATGGAATTAAAGAAACCATATCCATCCAGACTAGTAGGTGAAGTGGAGGTGTGGAACTGGCTGGTTCCACATACTTGTGTGGTGTATAAAACTTCAGGAGGGATACCTCAAGAGCGAGGAGTCCCAGACTCACACCACGCCCCATAGCCCAGAGTACCAGTGCCAGGGATATAATTCCTCATAATTTCTGGCTGCAAAAACCAGCAGAAATTGAGCCAGTGGAAGAAACCTCTGGAGTTCCAAGTAGATCCTCTAAAAAAACCCACACACGAACTTAATCAGACTCACTCCCACTGAGCACCAGGGTAGAAGCTTGAAAGTTACCAGTGGCATACAGGGAGGACCTGAAGTTGCTGATATCAAGGTGAGTGCTGGGGACAGCATTTTCATAGACAGAAAGGTGGGCAGAGCCACAGAGCCAGCAGGTGGGCACCATATCTGAAACTCCATCAACCTGGCTAACACTGTTTGACCCACACTAGAGGTCCCCTGAGGCTCTGTCCCACCCAACTTACAACTGTTAAAAGTAGCCTTTCCTTCTGAATGGCTTGTTGAGGCTCAAGATTACAACTTTCTAAATTCTTTCAACAAGGAACAACTGGCCTCAGTGATCCCTAACCCCTGTCCCTCTTGCTGTGACCCCAGGCATGGCACTAGCAGCAGCCAACCTAGATACACACCTTGACTTTATCTGAAAATATCCAAGTCCAGCACAAGTAGCAGCCATCTCAGATTGCTTTATAGCTCAGGCAGGGTGACCTGGGAAAAAGACAGGTGGAGTCTGACCTTGGCCTGCACCACCTGGGAAACCCCAGGCTTCGCACACTCAGAGGACAGCTATGGACCGCATTGGAGCATGACCACCCTACCCCAGCCCAGCTGATCCTTCATGGAGGGTGGAGGCTGGTGGTCAGTGGTCACAGCCAATCCTTGCAACTGAATGGTCTGTACTCAGCCCACATGAAGGGCACAGCTCAAGTACCCATCTTGGGTGATAGAAAGGCTGTGCCACTGGACCCTAAAAGACACCTACTACATTAGGCCACACTGCTAAGATGTGGAGTAAAATTAGCTCTACCTGATACATAGAAACAGACACAGGGAGGCTGCCAAAATAAGGAGACAAAGAAACTTGGCTCAAATGAAAGAATAAACCAAAACTCCAGAAAAAAAAAAGCTTTATGAAATGGAGATAAATAATCTATTAGATGCAGAGTTTAAAACATTGGTTATAAGGCTGCTCAAGGAGTTAAGTAAGGACCTCAACAGTACAGGAAAAGATCCAGTCAGAAATGAAGGGTATGCTAATTGAATGAACAATTTGCAGTGAAACAACAGTAGAGTGAATAAAGCCAAGAATCAAATCAATTATTTGGAACATAAGTGTGCAAAAAACAACCAATCAGAACAACAAGAAGAAAAAAGAATATAAAAACAAACAAACAAAAACCAAAGATAGTATAGCCAGCCTCTGGGACAACTTTAAGCATTCCAACATTCACATCATAGAGGTACCAGAGGAAGAGAATGAGTAAGGAATTGGAAATCTTTTTGAAAATATACTGAAAGAAAATTTCCCTAATTTGGTGGAGGAAATAGACATGCAAGTACAGGAAACACAGAGAGTCCCAAAGAAGATAGTTGCAAAGATCCCCACTCTAATCCACATAATTAAATGCCAAAGGTTAAAGATAAAGAGAGAATCTTAAAAGCAGCAAGAGAAAAGCAGTTAGTTACACACAGCAGAGTTCCCATAAGACTGTTAGCTGATTTCTCAAAAGAAAATTTGCAGGCTAGAAGTACTGGCAAGAAATATTCTAAGTCATGGAAAGCAGGGAAGTACAGCCAAAATTGCTCTACCCAGAAAACATATCACTTAGAATCGAAGGGAAGATAGTTTCCCAGACAAGAAAAAATTAAAGGAGTTTATGATCATCAAATCATTTTTATATGAAATGTTAAAGGGACATATTTAAGAAAAGAAGATCAAAACTATGAACAATAAAATGGCAATAAATACATACCTGTCAATTGAGTTTTAAAAACAAACTAAACAAGAATAGAGACAAAATCATGGATATGGAGAGCATTTGATGGTTGCCAGATGGGAGTAGGGTGTAAGGAAGTGGGTGAAGTGGTGAGGAGATTAAGAAGTACAAATAGGTAGAACGGCCATGGGGATGTAAAGTGCAGTACAGGAAATGGAGTAGTCAAAGAAAATAACCCATGGGCATGAACAGTGGTGTGGGCATTGCCTGAGGTATTGGTGGATACTGAGTGGAAGCAGGCAAAAAAGGAACAATTGAGACAACTGTAATACCATAATTAATACAATATAAAAAATAATTGCATTGTAGTTTTGTACCAGAATGTTATTGGCCTTAGGAAAAAATCATGCCAAAGTATTTAATAGTAAAGGGGCAGAATTTTTTTTTTCAATTTATTCCCAAATCTTTCTTTCTGTGTTTTTTTTTTTCTTTTTATGTGTGTGAAAGAGAGAGAGAGAGAAAGAGAAAGAGAAAGACAGGAAGAGAGTGAAGGGGTGGGGAATACATAGCACAAAGCAATGGGGCAAAGGGCAAAACTGAATGTATACAGGTTAAAAAATATATAAAGATTGTTTTTGTATAATTCCTGCAAAATTTCTGGAAATTATCAAAATTAAAAATTAACAACAACAAAACAAGTTTAAAAGGTATATGCCCAATGAACCAATATTTTACCTTAGAAATTTCTCTTAAGAAATAACCATGGATTTGAAGCAAGAATATTTATTTATGACACTGTTATTTACAAAAGCAATAATTAACCCTGGATGCTGTGGCTCAGTGGATTCAGTGTTGGCCTGCGAGTCAAGTGTCACTGGTTTGATTCCCTGTCAGGGCACATTACTAGGTTGCAAGTCATGTCCCCAGTTGGGGACACGAGTGAGAGGCAACCACACAGTGAAAAAAAAAAAAGCAATAATTATAAATTAAATGAATCCTTAACAAATTAATTAGAAGTTTTTATTTTATAGGATATAATTTATTATAATAACTAAAATCCTGTGTAGAGCAATGTTTATTGACATGGAAAAATATCTGTAAAATTATATTAATTTTAAAGCAGAATATATTAAACAATAAGGACAATAAGGTTCCTTTTAAAATGAACACAATTAAAATTGGTAGGTATACTAATTATATACAAATGATCAATTTCTATTAAGATTATGTTGGGAGGGTTTCCACTCTTTCTGAAAAATAGATCAATTAACTAGTAACAGTGATAAAAGTAGAGTGATTTTTTATTCAT